>NC_069499.1:789733373-790065873 GCF_027579735.1 Bombina bombina
CTTGAATCTTCTCTCCACTGACGCGGAGCATCCATCCCGGCCGACGACTGAACGATGAATGAGGTACCTTTAAATGACGTCATCCAAGATGGCGTCCGTCGAATTCCGATTGGCTGATCTTCTATCTATTCTGATCTATTCTATCAGCCAATCGGAATTAAGGTAGAAAAATCTGATTGGCTGATTGAATCAGCCAATCAGATTCAAGTTCAATCCGATTGGCTGAACCAATCAGCCAATCAGATTGAGCTCGCATTTTATTGGCTGATTGGAACAGCCAATAGAACGCCGTGTATAGGTTACGCCGTATATAGGTTACGCCGTATATAGGATACCAAACCCGCGCAAATATTGGCGTCGCCAGCTTTTGCGGGCGACGATTTTTATCGTATCGACCCCTAGATCACTAAATGAACCATTATATGTTGTCTCTTTAGAAAACTAAGGTCTGTTGGCTACAAAACTGTTTTCTAATGTCACATTTTGAAAAAAATAGGAAAAAATACCTCGGTTAAATGCTAAAAAAGGAAATAAAAGCCACACAAAATATTCTAAAATAAAAATAACTAATTCTTTAAATGTCATTATACAGTTATAATCTGATATATATGTTATGTGAATGTATCAGTTCAAATTAAAATAGTATTAAATTTATTGTTGTGTACCTAGCACCTTTATTTATTTTTTGTTTGTTTTTTTTATAAAGGATACACCAGTGCAAACCAATTGCAGCCCATCAGCAGAAGTTCTGGTTCCAGCCCAGGGTGCATTAGTCATTTTAATCACTGCCATAGAATATAATGTATTAATAAACATCTACTTTTTTGTCAGTCATGCTTAAACTATGCTTATGAATGAATGCTCTCTGATCTGTAATTTTCTGATCTTGTAAACTATGTTTAAATGCCAATTCTCATTAGCTTATATTGTAATCACAAAGCTGACATCATGGTTTTAATTACGAGTAGGTATCTGTTGGCGCTCTACAAATACCTGATAATAATAATAGCATGTCATTTTTTTGTATCCTTGGATATTAGCTGTAATTAGTCCAACCCATGACTATGATGAATAATAACATGTATCTTACAAAGGTTATCCAACAATATTAACTTGAAGCTTAAAGGGACATAAACCCCCAAATATTTAATTCATGATTCATAAATCATACTATTTTAAACAACTTTCCATTTTACTTCCATTGTCAAATTTGCATAATTTACGTGGCATCCTTTATTGAAGGAACAGCAATGCACTGCTGAGAGCTAGTTAAGCACATCAGGTGAGACAATGGCAAGAGGCATATATGTGCAAGCACCAATCGGCAGTTGCTCCCAGTAGTGCATTGCAGCCCCTGAGCCTATCAAGGTATGCATTTCAACAAAGGATTCAAAGAGTACAAGACAAATTTGATAATAGAAGTAAATTGAAAAGTTATTTAAATTTGTATGCTCTGTCAAAATAAGAAAAGAAAAAAAAAATGACCACTTTCTCTGTTGTTTTAATACAGAATTTTTATAGCACTTTTTAAATAATAATTTATCATTATATTGATACCCATATATTATTTTACTGAACATTATAGGGTCGATCACAATAATTTAGAAATGATTATTAAATGATTTCTCTACAAAAATCCCCATAGCCTTTAAAGATATATTTTCTAGAAAAAACATTAGATAAGCAGTTCTAGAAGATTGTATTTAACCTCTGTGTTGTATACAAGCATTTAAGTGTTAGTAAATCCATTTAAAATTCTAAAATTATTTTCATTTTTCATACATATTTTTTTTTAATATTCTAAGCATAGTGCTTGTCCATGTTTTCTGTAAGCCCTGACAGTTTTGCATTGTCAGTTTTAGATTATTACATGTGCTTTTTCTGTTGCGCTTACCAGCCCACTGCTGAGTTCAGTTCCTTTAACATAATTTTCAGTGTTCATTTTGCTTTCACACTTGAATTATAGCACATTGTTTGCTACTTGAGGGACTGTTGCCCAAATGAGATCACTGTCACCGATCAGAAGAAGTTCAATCAAACACTGAATCTGAGAGAGATTGCTGATGTCAATCATTCATCCAATGTGTTATTTGGAGCAATCTCATTTCTTTTATAGTTTTGGATGCGGGAGAAAAAAAAAACTTAACTGTCAATTTGTATGTGTGCTGTGTGGTGATTTTTATAGACCGCAGATGCTTATTTCCTGAAAATCGAGGCTGTGGTTTTTCTGTGCTATGCAGATGCTATGCTCCAGACTAACAAATAGTTTAATGGCCTTAGGACATTAAATGGAGAACATTCAAAAAGCAATAAAAATAAATGCTAACTTTTAATCTTTATTTTTAACTTCTACCACAAAATACAAAATGTACATCTAGATTAATGGTCAGATGTAAATCAATTGTGTTTTGGATCAACGTAATAATGCCTCATTCTTTTGTTTCCCATAAATAAGTTGTGTGGGCTTTTTTTTTCCTGTTATATTTTTTTTCAATTGGACAAACCATGGATGAAGTCAGATACCATCAGCTTCTGCTGATAAGCATTTTCAATCAAATGCTACAATATTCCTTTAATCCCACTATCAGCAAGAAAACGTGAGGGGTTTTACAAAACAGAGGTTCTCAATAAACATATCATTCTGACAGAGATTAGTGTTAAAACATGGTATTTCTTCTAAATGTGTGACACCCATTTTATATAAATAAAAAAAAACTTCCTAGAGGATTAAAAAGTGGTTCTGTTATTTTATTTATATAATAAAAATCTTGGTAATAGAGCTATGTAATGTTTTAAATATGTGAATAAGCACACATCCTATACACATATATTACATTTGAACTAACCTAAAATGTACTATATAACAACGGTTTTAACAATAAGTATTAATTAATATACAAACAGTGATGATGATGATAATAATAATAAAATACAGCAAGGATACACTGCTCTTTGCTGTATTTAAAGTGAAGGTCAATTTTGATGAATTAGTGCCCAGTTTTTAATAATCCTATTAAAAACAAGGACACTTTAATTCATCAAAATTGACATTTCAAGCGTTTTCTTCAAAAACTTACCTTTTAATCCTGAAAGCTGCTCCATCCATTCCCTGGCCATTGGAAGCCTCTGCTTATATCAAAAATAATGAATCCGGCTTCCTCCAATCACGGCGTTCCCCTTGGGGGGATCATGGCCTGAGAGAATGCCGTGATTGGATGAAGCCGGATTCATCATTTTGGACCCGCGAAGAGGACTTGCGATGGGCGGAGGAAGCGCTGCAGCGGCTCTCAGGATTAAAAGGTAAGTTTTTGAAATGTTAATTTTGATGAATTAAAGTGCCCTTGTTTTTAATAGGATTATTAAAAACCGGGCACTAATTCGTCAAAATTGACCTTCACTTTAATAATAGTCAGTGTCCTGTCTCTTACTTAAGAGAGACTATTCCATCTTAAGTAGTTAGAGCTGGGGCTGGTTATTATGTACTGCAAACAGCAGTGTATCCTTACTTTATTATTCTATTATTATTATTATTACTATTAACATTATCACCATGTGTATCACATAGTTACTGTTTTGTTTGCCAATTATTCTAAAAGTGCATATCTTATTATGAAAAGTAGATTGAACTTTTTTGGGGCCCATTTATCAAGCTCCGTATGGAGCTTGAAGGCCCGTGTTTCTGGCGAGCCTTCAGACTCGCCAGAAACACCAGTTATGAAGCAGTGGTCTAAAGACCGCTGCTCCATAACCTGTCCTCCTGCTCTGAGGAGGTGGACAGACATTGCGGGGAATCAACCAGATCGAATACGATTGGATTGATTGACACCCCCTGCTAGCTGCCGATTGGCCGCGAATCTGTAGGGGGAGGCGTTGCACCAGCAGTTCACAAGAGCTGCTGGTGCAATGCTGAATGCGGAGAGCGTATTGCTCTCCGCATTCAGCGATGTCTGCCGGACATGATCCGCTGATCAGATCATGTCAGACAGACATTTCATAAATAGGCCCCTTTATGTTCTGCAAATATTGGGATTTACTTTAACAAAACAAAATGTATGCAAATATTTGTTCTTTACTTTAAGAAGTAGAAATTAAAGGGTTACAAAACCAAATCAAATTTTCCCATAAAATATTTGATGGTAAAAAAAAAAGGGATTTATCATCAATAAAAATAAACTGTAGTTTAAATGATAATTTAGTAAAAAAAGGGTGTTAAACTCACCCTGTTTGTGTCACCACAGCTCGCTAAATTCAGAGCCTCTGGCCGCCCACAGCACAGCGCTCTTCTCTGAATGAGGTGATATTTCCACATTTAAACCAATAGCGGTGCGTGTCATCGGACAGTGTTCTAAATGCTAGCAGGGCTATTGGTTTAGAGGTGGAAAAGTCAACTAATTAGTAAACAGCGCTGTGCCGTGCTTGGCCGGAGGCTCTGAATTTAGCAAGCTGCCGCAGCACAGACAGTGTAAGTTTAGCTACCATTTTTTTCTAAATGATCAATTAAATTACAGTTTATTTTTACCATCACTTTTAAAGTGCCATACAACATTTTGAGTTATGTGCATATTATAAAACGGTCAACTGATATAAAACAGTGTGTGAAAAAAAGTGTAAAAAAAGCTTATACGTATTTTAATAAAATTTCCAAAAATCTGCAAAATTACTTACACTTTAGTGTTTCCAAGTGAAGCCTGCTCCACCCCCCCTTATACGTGTCCTACTCCAAACCTTGTGGTATCATATATCAAAGTGTGCATGTGAGGATAATAACTTATGCAAGCAATGGGGGTTGAGGAGGGACAGCAGGTACTGTTATTGTTTGTGGCTAAGAGACTTGCTTGTTTCCATGGGGATAATGTCACTTTGTGAAAGCTTCAGCATTATACTGTGCACTGCTTAAGTCAGGTGTCATGTGACTCTGCCGCCTAACATAGGAGTGCATTCTGCAGAAACTATGGCCTGAATAGCACCTTCCATATATGGAAATGCCCAGGGGGGAGCTTGCTGCAAACAAAACTATGCCTGAATTAAAGAGGTTAATGGGGTTAAAACTGAAACCGTTTTGCAGGTAAGCTTTGGCTGCATTATATATTAAGCAACGTCTGTTAGTTCATACTGTTTTATGTCCCTTTAAGTAAAAAATATGTAGTGCACAATCATTTATTTTGCCTGGTTTTATTTCATTTACCTCTGAAGTGTGTGCCTTTCCTACTCTCCGAAAGTCTATATATAACACTGAAGTATGCTGCATTTTGTCTGACAATGCTACATGCTATGCAGTTTTTAGATTAGTACAGGAGTGTATTTATATGGGAATTCCATTTAGCCATGGCAAAGGTAAACATACTTGAGTTAATGAGGTTTTAACATTAAATGCAAAGATCATGAAAAAAATGCTACGGCGGGGGATGCCGAAACGCGTCAGCTTTAGTGACCACCATCCATGCTAACTCTTTGTTTGCTGTGCCGCAATGACTAAATTGCTGGGGCTGCTATGCATTACTTTTGCTTTCTTTTTACTTGCCAATAAAAACTGTGTGCTCTTAAAGATTTCAAGAAGTGCCGGATTCCTTCATTTCCTTGTTTCTAATTGTTTTCAAGTTGTGTAGTCTCTGGACTGCATCAAGCTAAAACCATATAATTCCTTAATTTCTACCCTCTTGAAAAAGTCTGCACGTTAGCGGACGAAATGCGTAGAGGTAATTACAAGACTTGTGTGGACAATCCAAGTAACTGTAGTTCGTGAGGCGGAGTTCCCAATACCAGCATAGAACAATAGGATGATATCTGTGAGGAACGCTGGTTACAGACCATGCTGGGAAACTCGATTAAGGGACCAGAAAGCCAAATATACTGACTGAGTATTAAGCACATGAAAATGGAATGTTTTTGCTTGTTTTTAACTGCATGAATTTAATTAAACATTGTAAGTACAATACTACAGTGTGCATTATTTGTTGATCCTTTGACTACGGAACTTGAGTCTGCTTTTTGCATTTTTTTTGTTTGAGTTCAAAATAATTTTATATATATATATATACATACAGTATATACTGTATATATATATATATATATATATATACATGCATACATACATATACATAATTATAAAGACACAAAAAAATTGCACCCTCACCTACTGTAGAGACAAATAAACCAGGGTGCCAAATCCGCAAACATACAATTTGAAAAAAAATGGCACTCTCTTGATTTAAAGTGAACCAGAGTGTTTCTTTATTCAGACAAAGTGAAGAGAACAACTTAAATACGGATAAACTCCACCCATAATTGTTGAATACTGCCCAAAGGTTGCCACAGTAACAATGAAAACTTTGAATATGGTGCAAACATACACCTAGATTACGAGTTTTGCGTTAGAGGCTGTGCGGTGCTAACAAGCAGTTTTCTCTCACCGCTCACTTACAGACAGCGCTAGTATTACGAGTTTTCAGAAACCCGTCGTTAAAAGACAAGAAGTGAGCGTTGAGCAATATTTTGCTCATTACTGCACTCCAATACCAGCGCTGCTTAAGTCAGCGGTGAGCTGGTGTAACGTGTTCGTGCACGATTTCCCCATAGGAATCAATGTGGAGAGCCGGCTGAAAAAAAGTCTAACACCTGCAAAAAAGCAGCGTTAAACTCAGTAATGCAGCCCCATTGATTCCTATGGGGAAATAAAAGTTATATCTACACCTAACACCCTAACATGAACCCTGAGTCTAAACACCCCTAATCTTACACTTATTAACCCCTAATCTGCTGCCCCCGACATCGCCGACACCTATATTATACTTATTAACCCCTAATCTGCCGCTCCAAACACCGCCGCCACCTACATTATACTTATGAACCCCTAATCCACTGCCCCCAACATCGCCGCCACCTATTAACCCCAATCTGCCTCCCCCAATGTTGCCACTACCTACCTACACTTATTAACCCCTAATCTGCCGCCCCCACCGTCGCCGCCACTATATTAAAATTATTAACCCCTAAACCTAAGTCTAACCCTAAACCTAACACCCACTAACTTAAATATAATTTAAATAAATCTAAATAAATATTCATATCAGTAACTTAATCATTCCTATTTAAAATTAAATACTTACCTGTAAAATAAACCCTAAGCTAGCTACAATATAACTAATAGTTACATTGTATCTAGCTTATGATTTATTTTTATTTTACAGGCAAGTTTGTATTTATTTTAACTAGGTAGAAAAGTTATTAAATAGTTATTAACTATTTAATAACTACCTAGCTAAAATAAATACAAATTTACCTGTAAAATAAAACCTAACCTAAGTTACACTAACACCTAACAGTACACTATAATTAAATAAATTAACTAAATTAAATACAATTACTTAAATTAAATTAAATTAGCTAAAGCAAAAAAAAACACTAAATTACAGAAAATAATAAACAAATTACAGACATTTAAACTAATTACACCTAATCTAATAGCCCTATTAAAATAAAAAGCCCCCCAAAATAAAAAAAAACCCTAGCCTAAACTAAACTACCAATAGCCCTTAAAAGGGCCTTTTGCGGGACATGCATTGCCCCAAAGTAATCAGCTCTTTTACCTGTAAAAAAAAAAAAAAAAATACAACAACCCCCCCCAACAGTAAAACCCACCACCCACACAACCAACCCCCCCAAATAAAATACTATCTAAAAAAACCTAAGCTCCCCAGTGCCCTGAAAAGGGCATTTGGATGGGCATTGCCCTAAAAAGGGCAGTAAGTTCTTTTGCTGCCCAAACCCTAATCTAAAAAATAAAACCCACCCAATACACCCTTAAAAAATCCTAACACTAACCCCCTGAAGATCGACTTACCGGGAGACGTCTTCATCCAAGCTGGGCGAAGTGGTCCTCCGGATGGGCAGAAGTCTTCATCCAAGCCGGGCAGTAGTGGTCCTCCAGACGGGCAGAAGTCTTCATCCAGAAGGCATCTTCTATCTTCATCCATCCAGCGCGGAGCGGGTTCATCTTCAAGACATCCGACGCGGAGCATCCTCTTCTGGCGACGACTAAAACAGAATGAAGGTACCTTTAAGTGATGTCATCCAAGATGGCATCCCTTAGATTCCGATTGGCTGATAGAATTCTATCAGCCAATTGGAATTAAGGTATAAAAAATCCTATTGGCTGATGCAATCAGCCAATAGGATTGAAGTTCAATCCTATTGGCTGATCCAATCAGCCAATAGGATTAAGCTCACATTCTATTGGCTGTTCCAATCAGCCAATATAATGCGAGCTCAATGCTATTGGATGATTGGATCAGCCAATAGGATTGAACATCAATCCTATTGGCTGATTGCATCAGCCAATATGATTTTTTATACATTAATTCCGATTGGCTGATAGAATTCTATCAGCCAATCGGAATCTAAGGGACGCCATCTTGGATGATGTCACTTAAAGGTACCTTCATTCTGTTTTAGTTGTCGCCAGAAGAGGATGCTCCAAGTCGGATATCTTGAAGATAGACCCGCTCCGCGCCGGATGGATGAAGACTTCTGGCCGACTGAAGGACCACTTCGTCCAGCTTGGATGAAGACGTCTCCCGGTAAGTCGATTTTCAGGGGGTTAGTGTTAGGTTTTTTTAAGGGTGTATTGGGTGGGTTTTATTTTTTAGATTAGGGTTTGGGTGGCAAAAGAGCTAACTGCCCTTTTAAGGGCAATGCCCATCCAAATGCCCTTTTCAGGGCAATGGGGAGCTTAGGTTTTTATAGATAGTATTTTATTTGGGCGGTTGGTTATGTGGGTGGTGGGTTTTACTGTTGGGGGGGTTGTTTGTATTTTTTTTTACAGGTAAAAGAGCTGATTACTTTGGGGCAATGCCCAGCAAAAGGCCCTTTTAAGGGCTATTGGTAGATTAGTTTAGGCTAGGGTTTTTTTTTATTTTGGGGGGGCTTTTTTTATTTTAATAGGGCTATTAGATTAGGTGTAATTAGTTTAAATTTCTGTAATTTGTTTATTATTTTCTGTAATTTAGTGGGGGGGTTGTACTTTAGCTAATTTAATTGTAATGGTAATTGTATTTAATTTAGTTAATTTATTTAATTATAGTGTAGTGTTAGGTGTTCATGTAACTTAGGTTAGGTTTTATTTTACAGGTAAATTTGTATTTATTTTAGCTAGGTAGTTATTAAATAGTTAATAACTATTTAATAACTATTCTACCTAGTTAAAGTAAATACAAACTTGCCTGCAAAATAAAAATAAACCCTAAGCTAGCTACAATGTAACTATTAGTTATATTGTAGCTAGCTTAGGTTTTATTTTACAGGTAAGCATTTAAATAGGAATAAAAAAGTTTTAAATAGGAATAATTTAGTTAATGATAGGAATATTTATTTAGATTTATTTAAATTATATTTAAGTTAGTGGGTGTTAGGTTTAGGGTTAGACTTAGGTTTAGGGGTTAATAACTTTAATATAGTGGCGGCGAAGTTGGGGGCGGCAGATTAGGGGTTAATAAATGTAGGTAGGTGGCGGCAATGTTAGGGACGGCAGATTAGGGGTTAATAATATTTAACTAATGTTTACCGGGCAGGAGTGCGGCAGTTTAGGGGTTAATATGTTTATTATAGTGGCTACGTTGGGGGCAGCAGATTAGGGGTTAATAAGTGTAGGTAGGTGGCAGGGACATTGGGGTCGGCAGATTAGGGGTTAATAAATATAATGTAGGTGTCGGCGATGTTGGGGTCAGCAGATTAGGGTTTTATAAATATAATGCAGGTGTCGGCGATGTCCGGTGCGGCAGATTAGGGTTAAAAATTTATTTTAGTATTTGCGATGTGGGAGGGCCTCGGTTTAGGGGTTAATAGGTAGTTTATGGGTGTTAGTGTACTTTTTAGCACTTTAGTTATGAGTTTTATGCTACGGCGTTGTACCATAAAACTTTTAACTACCTATCTTGACAGGAGAGGGTGTACCGCTCACTTTTTGGCCTCCCAGGACAGACTCGTAATACCTGCGCTATGGAAGTCCCATAGAAAAAAGACTTTACGAAGTTTACATAAGTCGTTTTGCGGTAAGGCCAAAGAAGTGTGCGGTGACCCTAAACCTGCAAGACTCGTAATACCAGTAGTAGTAAAAAAGCAGCGTTAGCACCTGATAACGCTGTTTTTTTTTACCCTAACGCACAACTCGTAATCTAGCTGATAGTGTTACTATCTCAATGAATACATATAATATACATTCAATCTAACTTAATAAACAGTGTGTCAAAATAAATTGAATAATCTGGGCTCAAGGGAACACACAACCCCATTGTAAAAAAAAAAGCAGTAGCAATTTTTTGTTTTATTCAAAGATATCATGTCTCAATATTAATCATATGTTGCAAACAGCTATCTTATTATGCATAGTTGAATCAAACATTATATCAAAGGAACTGTTTAAGCAAAAAAAACATTATGGCAAAGGAACTGTATAAGCCAAAAAAACAAACAAACAAACAAGGTATCAAAAAGTATGTGCAAATTGTTACACATCCCATATTTCTAACTGCATGCCTTTAAAAAAGCATGTCATCAGAGTTGTAACCAGTATGTAACAGATATTGGTACCTATAGATGAAAATAAACATATATAGCAGTACCAAAAGATAGAAACTCAAAAATGACTACTCACTGTTATCGTAGGTATATGTAACGTTACTTCAGAAGTGTTATGTAGTCAAAAAGTACAGCAGATTGCACGGATGTGAGTGAATTGTTTACAGACAGCATGTAGCAACCAACCTGTCAGGAAACACTCAAGGGGGCGTGTCCTTGCTAGTACAAGTAACCAATGCAATCTATGTAGCAGGTATAGCACTGACAGAGTAAAAAAGAAGAATTGATTGTAATGACATATATTAGTAGTTCAAACAACATAAACTGCTTATCACCAAGACTCAGGGGGTGTGTTAACATCGCAACCACCATGTTGTATTAGCCAAGATGACACTTAATATACTACCTGTTAGAATTCACTCTCATCCTTAAATGGCCATACCCAACTTATAGCAGACTATGCAATTATATAATATCTCCAAATAATGCACAAATGAGATATCAGTATACTTTCTATACTATACTAAAATTATATTTAACCATACAAGTAAAAACATCAGATTATAAGTGCATAAATACAGATTTACTATCTTCATCTAGAAAAGTTCATGTTATATATAAGCCTATGGCTTCTAGTTATCAAAGTCTGGCGGACCTGATCCGACAGTGAGGATCAGGTCCGCCAGACTTCGCTCAATACGGCGAGCAATATGGTCGCCATATTCAGCATTGCACCAGCAGCTCACAAGAGCTGCTGGTGCAACGCCGCCCCCTGCTGAGTCGCGGCCAATCGGCCGCCAGCAGGGGGGTGTCAATCAACCCGATCGTACTAGATCGGGTTGATTTGCGGCGATGTCTGTCTGCTTGCTCAGAGCAGGCGGACAGGTTATGGATCAGCGGTCTTTGTGACCGCTGCTTCATAACTGCTGTTTTTGGTGAGCCTGCAGGCTCGCCAGAAACACGGGACATCAAGCTCCATACGGAGCTTGATACATATGCCCCTACATGTACAAAATACTAGTGCATATGAGGAATAGAGAGAACAATGTAAATCATATTATATTTAAATATATAGCCAAAAGACAGTATGGGCACATAATAAAAAAAAAAAATAATCACTCCAAAAAAATGAATCTGTCTCAAATTTTCTCATTCTTGGTATCCTAAGAATAATATTTATTCAGGAGGAGGGGAGTGATTTACAAGTCATTTGCATATCAAACTTCCTGCACTTTTTTTTTTAAAATCATTCACTGCAATATTACCTTTACCCTACATAATTATTCATGCTATATTCTTGGTAAAGTTGCAGTAAAAATAGAGAAATTCAACCAATTGTAATTTATATTTTTATATGGTGTAAATGCGATTTAATAGTTGAGACATGTCATTTGAGAGCCTGTGAAGCGTATAACCAGAGAGAATTATCCAGCTCAGTTTTCATTTCCTTCCTGTATTCACCTTGATGCCATTTGTTCGGAGGAAATTGCATGGATCTACTACAAATTAGTACTGCCTCATAAATTCCTAAACTTCCAGTATCTAGATTCAGAGCATAAACACTTGCTTTAGCTTTTTATTCTCTCAAATAGCTTTTCCATGTGTAATTTATTAAATCCACGAAATTTTTTTTTATTTTACTTGATATTGGATCCATTTTCCAAATATATTCAGCGTGGTCCAACTGTTACATTAATTTAGCCTGCTCTGTTGTGTTTGAGACATTAGTGCTTGTGTGCCAATTATTTGCATTGTTTAATGATATCAGCCATTCTTGAAATGTGAGTTCAAGTGTAGCCTTACAAGACTTTTTTTTAATGTTGTTTAGCAATAATGGTCATTCATTATTGCGCTGTAAATATATCTTGATACAACTAGCATATAATGTGGTTTATAGCTACATTGCTATACAATACAGTACGACACACAGCTGATCCCCATTATCTATAGAAGTACTTTTTTATTTTATTTATTTATTTATTTAGGGCTAGATTATAAGTGAGGCACTATCTTAAAGGGACAGTATACTGTAAAATAGTTTTTTGCTTTTTTTTACCAACTGCAGAGTAAAGAATGTATGAAAATTCACTTTTTAAGGTTTATTTGTGTACATTAAAGCTCTGATTTAGTGTTTTGAAGTCACAACCTAATAAAATGGGTTGAGCTTGTAGGTATAATCAGATCTCATTACTGTATCACATTGTGTACATATACCTGCTTCTTTATCTTATATCTGTCCATAAAACAATCACCAGTACTTGGAGAGAACAATGGAAAATCAACATTTTATTACCTTATCTCTGCTATATCCCACTGGGAGTGTAATTTCTTCTGCTGGTTGAGTTTACAAAGCTTATCTATAGCTTGGACCTGCGGCCACAAACTTTCAGAATAGGTGGGGATACCACATGCTAAATCAACTATTTCAAATGCCGATATAAGGGTAAAGGAGCTACAGGTAGCCCTCAGTTTACGCCGGGGTTAGGTTCCACTGTTGTAAATTGAAACCCAGTTTATAATGTAAGTCAATGGGAAGTGAGGGAGATAGGTTCCAGGCCCCTCTCAAAATTGTCATAAGTAACACCTAATACATTATTTTTAAAGCTTTGAAATGAAGACTTTAAATGCTAAACAGCATATAAACCTAATAAAATAATCACACAACACAGAATATATATAATTAAACTAAGTTAAATGAACAAAAACATTTGCTTAACAGCATTATAAACCTAATAAAATAATCACACAACACAGATTTTACTTGCATTTTTCTGCAAACAGTTCTTTCTATGCATTCCAATCTGGACTGATTTATAGACAGGAAGATCTTGTTCCTTTGAAACCTGCTTGATAACTCAGGTCTGGTTAAACTGATTAATTTCAGCTTGCTTGGCTTTGCTGCAACACATGCGGACAGCTCCACCTACTGGCTATTTTAATCAATGCACTGCTTCTCAATGCTTTTCAATAGCAGTCACATGACTGGAAAAAAAGGTTGTTATTCTGAAACGGTGTAAATTGAACCGTTGTAAAACGAGGGCCACCTGTACTTGTAAATAATTTAATACACTCCAGCAGGTAAAGTGGATCATTGGGAACAAATTCAAGGGGAGAACATTTTTGAGTAAACTGTCCCTTTAAAGAGGCAAATGTATGGGTGCATGTTAAATTACCAGCCATCACAAGTGGCTGGTTAATGTGACCGTAAGATTGCGGTTTCATTTTGCACTAATCACAAATTAACCAGAGGTCAAACCTCTGGTTAAAAATATTTTTTTCCCCTAATTGCAACCAAAATAAAGAGGACAGTACATTAAAATGAATCATAAATTTGAGCATTTTTTTTTTAAATTGCACAAAGCAGTTATAAGCGGTTAAAGTAAGGGGATGTGGGGTGTTCAAAAAACAAAATGTAAAGTGCCTTTACATGGAGGTCAATGGGGCTGAGTTTATGCTTAAATACATATGTATTTATGTGTTTATATGTGTATATACAAATACAAACATAAATATTATATGTATAAAAGCATATACATTGTAAGGAATACCGTTTCTCTCATACTGTCCCTTTAAGAGCACTCCTCCTCTTCACTATAAATTAGCATAACTTGCATAGTTAGTTGCTGGATTATTGAAGCAGACTACTCTACTAGAAGCTACGTTACTACTAGCCTTCTAACTTGGATATCCCCACTGACATATTTAGCAAATTTATACCTTTTCCTTCAGCACAGTTTGTTCCTGTCAGCTCCTGCTCTCACACCTTGGGACACAGACGCCGGAGCTGCGGTTACGTCATCAGCTACCGCCCGCTCCTGTCAGCAGCGTCTCTCTCCCCCTGAGAAGCGGTTGATGCGGTTTGCCGTTAAGTGTTACATACCAGCTCCAACAAACCTCCTGTAACACTAACTGTTTCCATCTCCACCTAAGGAAGGTATGAACTTTGTATCCCATAACTTGAGCCACTAATAACCGCTCTGTACTCCTAGCATTCCCGGAGTACAGCGGGTTAATCTCTGGCAATACTAATTCATTTTGTTAACTTAGGAAACTCCTATTTCGGGTTAGCATTGTGAAACATCACATCATTTAATTCTAAATAAAATACTTAGTTACTAATTTCCAAGTACCAAACTGACACATCTTGTAAACTTATCAAGAGCTGAAATTGTTACGTTACATAATAATCCAGCCAGAAAAAGTTACAGCTCATATCAACCTGTTTAAGGTTATATTATAAAAAACTATTATCTTGTGTTGTTATTTCATCATGGAAATGGAGCCTACCACTATGGCTGACCACATAAAAAGTTTTTCTGATAGGGTTGACCTTTTATCTAACTCATTCAGAGAATTACAATTGGAGAACCAGGCCCTAAAAGCCTGTCTTAGGGAAACATTATCTGCCAAATCACCTGCTACTGAACACTCTCCTGAACCAGCTGTTTCAACTCCAGAAAGGTTCTCTGGTAATAGGGCTCAGTTTAGGGAATTCAGAAATTCATGTTTACTCATGTTTCAACTGAAACCCAAGACTTACGCCACAGAAAGAACCAGAGTACTAACTGTGATCTCATATCTAAGAGGTGAACCAAGGGCATGGGCAGATGCTTTTTTTGAATCCGAAGATCCTATCTTGGGATCCCTAGAAGCATTTTTTTCTGAGATGTCTACACTGTATGAGGATCCATATAAACAGATATCTTCAGAAAATAATTTGAGAGCTTTAAAACAGTCAAAAAACCCCGTTGAAACTTACATTACACAATTCAAGATCTATGCAAGAGATGCTATGTGGAATGAGATTTCTCTCAAAAATCAATTTCGTTTAGGTTTAAGTGAGGAACTTAAAGACGAAATCTCCCGTATAGGAATACCTGAGACTTTGGAGAAATTCTATACAGTTGCTATCTCTATTGATCGGCGTCTTAGAGAGAGACGTAGTGAAAGAATTGGTATTGCAAAGAGGCCTTCTATCTCACCTACCACTTCTACAAAGGACTTACCACAACCCATGGAGATAGGGTTTATAAAGGGCCCTCTATCTGCTCAGGAAAAAACCAGAAGGAAGACATTGAACCTATGCCTATACTGTGCATCACCCAAACATGAGGTAAAAGACTGCCCCCAATTGGCAAAACAGAAAATAGGTAAGATAAAAAACCATCAACTTAATTTCTTTTCTAAACTTGTTTCTGCCACATACCTCACTATTCCTGTCAATTTACAGGGGGATTCCTGCAAGATCCAGACGACAGCGTTAATTGACACCGGATCCTGTGGAAACTTCTTTGACATGAATTTTGTGTTTAAAAATAAAATACCTATAATTTCAAAGCAAACACCTGTCTCTGTTAAAGTTATTGACGGTAGCATACTTTCAAGTGGGCCACTTACTCACCAGACAATTCCCTTGACTTTACACTTAGAGAACCATAAAACTGACATGATATCACTTGATGTTATATCTTCCCCCATGTTCAAGGTTATCTTAGGAATAAATTGGTTAAGGGCTCACAAACCACTTATAGATTGGGCTCACCTAACCATATCTTTTCCCAAGGAAATAGATAAAACACAAATGACAGACAGCTCTATCCTCCTCAGTGTGATTAATAGTGAACAACCTATTCCTCAACATTATCAGGAATTTAGAGATGTATTTGATAAGACTGAAGCAGAAAGTCTTCCACCACATAGGGCATACGATTGCCCCATAGATCTCCTTCCTGGGGTGTCCATACCCTTTGGACACTTATATCCACTGTCTAAACCCGAATTAGAGCACCTAAAGGTGTACATTGACGATAACCTTAAAAAGGGGTTCATAAGACCCAGTACCTCCCCCGCTGGTGCGGGAATATTTTTTGTGACCAATAAGGACGGTACACTCAGGCCTATAATAGACTATAGGGAGCTAAACAAGCGCACTAGGAAAAACAGATATCCCCTTCCATTAATCCCGGAATTAATGGAAAGATTACGCGGTTCCTCGTACTTCACAAAGTTGGATCTCAGAGGAGCCTATAATCTGATAAGAATAAGAGCTGGGGACGAATGGCTTACAGCATTTAGGACTAGATATGGTCTTTATGAGTATACTGTAATGCCATTCGGACTGTGTAACGCCCCAGCTACATTTCAATGTTTCATAAATGACATCTTCAGGGATATACTTGACATGTACGTTATAGTCTATTTAGATGACATTCTAATTTACTCTTCTGATTTGACCCAACACAGAAGTCATGTCAAGGAAGTTTTACTCAGGTTAAGACAAAATAAATTATACGCTAAGCCTGAAAAATGCATATTTGAAGCAAAAAACATAACCTTCTTAGGTTATAACATCACTGAGCAAGGTATCTCTATGGATAACAAAAAGATTAGTGCTATACTAGACTGGCCAACTCCTTCCTCCAGGAAGGACGTACAGCATTTCCTTGGATTCGCTAACTTTTATAGGAAGTTTATTCCTGGATTCGTTGCTATTTGCAAACCTCTCACGGATCTCACTAAACAACATCTTAAATTCTCATGGACACTTCAAGCTCAAGAGGCGTTCGACTTCTTAAAACAAAAGTTTTCCTCAGAACCTATCCTGAGGTATCCTGATCTAACTCACCAGTTTGTTTTGGAGGTTGATGCCTCAGATTATGCTATTGGAGCAATCCTTTCACAAAGGCCCTCTTGTAAGGAATCTCTCCATCCCGTTGCATACTATTCCAGAGTCCTCCAACCGGCAGAGAGGAATTACCCAGTGGGAGAAAAGGAGTTATTGGCCATTAAATGTTCATTTGATCACTGGCGACATCTCCTGGAGGGTGCAGAACATCCAATAATCATATTTACCGACCACAAGAACTTGCAATACGTTCAAACTAATAAGACACTCTCCTCAAGACAATTGAGATGGAGTCTCTATTTTTCTAGATTTCGCTTTACCATCTGTTATAGGCCAGGTGATAAAAATGGAAAGGCTGATGCCCTCTCTCGACTGCCCATCAATCTAAATCCAGATTATCCGCCTACTACTATTGTTCCACAAGAGTGTTTTGTTGGGTTAACTGCATCTCAGATCAAAGCGGATCAGAATCTCAGCACTGATATTAACCTAGACGATCTCACATTACACACCGATGGTTTGTATTACAGGCAGAACAAACTATTCATACCTGTTAACCTTCGCCAATCTTTATTAAAGCAAGTACACGACTCACCCTTAGCAGGACATAGGGGTGTGGGAAAAACCATGGAACTTCTCACTCGATTCTACTGGTGGCCAAGACTCAGACAATCCGTACGTAGCTATATATCCAACTGTGATACATGTGCCACCTCTAAAGATGCGAAACAGCGACCCTTTGGGTTCCTACAACCAGTACCAGTACCAGATAAACCCTGGGAGAAAGTTTCCATGGACTTTATTGTAGATCTTCCTAGATCCAATGGATTTAATACCATCTTTGTCATCACAGACCTCTTCTCCAAAATGGCTCATTTTGTTCCGACAACTGCTTTACCTACCTCTAAAATCACTGCTGATCTATTCCTTAAAGAAATCATTCGCTTACATGGTATCCCTAAGGTTGTGATAAGCGATCGAGGGTCACAGTTTACATCCAGATTTTGGAAGAATCTCTGCAAATCACTTCATATGGAACAATCCCTCACAACTTCTTTCCACCCACAGTCAAATGGACTAACTGAAAGAGTGAACCAAAGCATTGAACAGTTCTTACGCTGTTATTGCTCTCAAGAAAAGCATACCTGGGCTGATTATATCCATTTAGCGGAATTTTCTTATAACAACCATGTGAATTCCTCAACTCAGTTCACTCCTTTCTTTATAAATTATGGCTTGCATCCCCGAGCAGACTTTTTGCCCAGGATCGACACACCTTGCCCTCAGGTAAATGATACGGTGAATGACATCTCCCGAATTTTCTCCTCAGTAAAGAAGCACATTCTTGATTCCCAAACCACTCAAAGTAATTACTACAACTTGAGGCGCAGACCTGGACCAACCTACACAGTTGGTCAACGTGTTTGGTTGTCCACTAAGAATTTAAAATTGCACTACCCATCTAAAAAACTTGGACGTACTTTCATTGGCCCGTTCCTTATTTCCTCAATCTCGAATCCTCTCACCGTTACCCTGGATCTTCCACCTTCACTTAAGGTACACCCGACTTTTCATATTTCTCTGGTGAAACCTTGTAATTCGGATGTACCCCTGCTCTCTCATCTCCCGGGTGTTTCAGCACCAACTGACCAGGAGGAATTCCAGGTTCATAGTATTTTAGACTCCCGACTTGATCATGGACAGCTGTTTTACCTTGTCGTTGGCTGGGTTTTGGTCAGGAAGAGGACTCATGGGAACCTGTCTCAAATCTTTCTGCGCCCCGGTTGATCTCTCAGTTCCATCGGAGGCATCCGGACAGACCTCGTCCTTGAAACCTCGCTGTGGTTTCCTTGGGGGGGGGGGACTATGTAAGGAATACCGTTTCTCTCATACTGTCCCTTTAAGAGCACTCCTCCTCTTCACTATAAATTAGCATAACTTGCATAGTTAGTTGCTGGATTATTGAAGCAGACTACTCTACTAGAAGCTTCGTTACTACTAGCCTTCTAACTTGGATATCCCCACTGACATATTTAGCAAACTTATACCTTTTCCTTCAGCACAGTTTGTTCCTGTCAGCTCCTGCTCTCACACCTTGGGACACAGACGCCGGAGCTGCGGTTACGTCATCAGCTACCGCCCGCTCCTGTCAGCAGCGTCTCTCTCCCCCTGAGAAGCGGTTGATGCGGTTTGCCGTTAAGTGTTACATACCAGCTCCAACAAACCTCCGGTAACACTAACTGTTTCCATCTCCACCTAAGGAAGGTATGAACTTTGTATCCCATAACTTGAGCCACTAATAACCGCTCTGTACTCCTAGCATTCCCGGAGTACAGCGGGTTAATCTCTGGCAATACTAATTCATTTTGTTAACTTAGGAAACTCCTATTTCGGGTTAGCATTGTGAAACATCACATCATTTAATTCTAAATAAAATACTTAGTTACTAATTTCCAAGTACCAAACTGACACATCTTGTAAACTTATCAAGAGCTGAAATTGTTACGTTACATACATATATATTTATTCATTGCTGCCCAACGCTGCACGATTTTCCCCATGCACTGCGCTAGGTAGTTTGCTGTGGCTGCCGGCATGAAAAAGAGGCTCCTATTGAAACCTGTGGGAGCGCACTCTCATGAGTGCTTGCCATTCGGCAATGAGAACGCAAGCTCACATTCACATTGCGCTGCATCTGTAATACAAGCACACATTTATATGTGTTGGTATAATTGAGTGGAACGCAAATATCAGGGTCGCGTAAGTGCAATTTTGTGCTCCACTCATATTCTAGTCCTTATTTGGTACCTTAGAAACATTTGTGTTATCTTATACAAAACATGTACTTGCTAACTATAATATTCTATGTGTATTCTATGTGTACAATGAAGTCTCCCTTCTATTACGCTTAATGTCCTGTAAATTTGTTATGTTTTATCCAAATACACTGCAATGTCAAATCTGATTTTTTTTGTCGATTTTTCTTTCAAATCCAGTTTACGTAATACAAAATATTGCATGTGATGTTATGAAATATCACAATGATCTTGTTTTCTGCTTTAGAATTGCGTGAGTATAGGCAATATCTTCAATTCTCCTGTTGTCTGGAAACCAACAGTAATTTACAAAAGTAATGGCTTGTATTTGTCAATGATATTGTTAGTACTTATAACCTTCCTGGTCAGTATTGTGACTGATGATTGTTATTATGTCACCTGTGCTGGAAAAAATAGACTCTATTCACTAAGACTAGAATGGAAAGCAAGCAACTTAGCCAAAAGAGCATAACGTCTATGACTTAAAGATGCCACTTGGTATCTGATGTTTAGTCTGTGACTCAAAAAAAAAAAATAGAAAAAGCAAAAGCCAGGGCTTACACAACATTCCAGCCTGCTAAAGGGACATTAATCATGCATATGAATGCACTATTTACTATAAGGGTTTGATTTTTTAAGCAGCGGATGCTGCTTCCGAGCCCCATCGTTTCAGGTCCGCCTGAAACAGAAGTTAAGAAACAGCGGTCATAAGACCGCTGCTCCTTAACTTCTCCGCCACCTTTTAGGTCCGATCGGGATGATTAACGACCGCCTGCTAGCGGCTGATTTGCCATCAGTGAGCAGGGGGCGACATTGTACAATGTTAAATTCCGACAGTGTAACAAATCTAACCAGTGTTAAATCTAACCCTAAGTACTTAAAGTTTATATTACAATCCCAAAGGGTATATACCTTTATTTTTTAAATCATTCTCTCTTCGTATAATTAATTAATTGTTAGAGGCATTCACAATTCCTATTTACAAATGTGTTTAATGTGTATATTCATGTCTATTTTTTATACTTGCCCATCAACCTACAATACTTAAAAGCACAGAGCCTTTATAATAAATAAGTATGTGCATTTATAAAGATAATTTATTCTGAACACTAAGGTTCAATATATCTTTTGAAATTATCCTTGATATTAGTAAACAAAGAGATATTGGCCTTGTGTATATATATATATATGTGTATATATATATATATATATATATATATATGATCCTCGTTTGCAAAGACCAGTGAGTGCCTTCTTGCAAACGAGGATGATACATATTTTATGTGAAGTGCACCCTGGCAGTTGTGGTAATGTAAGACTGTGCTTATCTCTTTTTGGAGGATATATATGTATATATATATATATATATATATATATATATATATATATATATATATATATATATATATATATATATATATATGGAAATCTTATAAACCCCCCCCATTATTTACATATAATAGTCACATGTCATAAAGCATGCAAGTAACTGTTAAATATATTCTTTACACTTACATAGACAGAATCACTTTGGAAGGAATGAGTATTTACATATGCAATGTACCTTGCACTGTAAGTCTGAAAAAGCTATTTCCTGACTCATAAATTAAAGTTATCTGCATAACTAATACATACTCACTTACCTGTGCATTGATGCAAAAGATAACATGTAGAATCCTTTTAACACATCTGCTGATTTGTATCAAAGTGCAGATGAGAAACATCATCATTCTTTTTTGCCTTAATCAACACTATGTTTTGTCTAACTCCTTGAACTGTGAACTTAGCAGATATTATAGGCAATGCTTTTAATTATTTATTTTTTTAGAATGAAATGACATTTCTGTTTACACTCCAAGCACATCTGAACCAACATCCTGTACATGAAGCAGCTTGGTTGCGCCGTTTATGCTAATTCACAACTGGCTTTCCAAAGAAGATTTACACGTTCTCCGTAACATTATTTTCTATTTTTAGGTGAAAGAAATACAGAGCATGTGACCACATAAACTGGATGATAGGAACATCTGAAATGTTTTCTTCATTTCTATAAATTTGGAACCTTTTTGTTTATTTTATTTATGTTATCAGCCTCTCTTTAGCAGAGAAACAGAAGACTGTTTTGCGTACATGCTGCTGGATTTACAGACAGCTAAGATTAATGTGGCTGCCTTTAGCTCATACATTAACTGACCCAACTGTCTGATTGAACAGTGTAATGCAACCCAATAGCACTTTCTACTCACTCCATCATGCAGTGTAGTTATTTATTATTCTCCCTTACACAATACAGAACCCTCTGGCACAGACTGAGACTTACTTCACAGATTAGTTACAGGGATCTATTTTTCCCACTTTGACAGAACTTAACTTACTGTCACATTTACTTTTTTTGACAGTAGGATTTTGAAAAATGTCCTTGTTTGGTCTTATGTGAAAATGATTTTTAATTTCTTAGTAGAACATAAATAAAGAAGTAAAGCTATGAGATTCATGATTAAGATTAATGAACATTCCAATGTTTGGCCAGTCATATCGACCCAGAATCCCCTGGTGTGACACAGTCAGCAAAATCTGTTGATGAGCAGTTCTGATCAAGCAAGTCAAGTTGGATTTCATGGCTGCTGCTTATAACAATCATCCATTGCTTCAGGCTCCAAGACTTCATTTCAAATTCAGTAGTACAAGGATAGAGAATCACTGACTGCTTATTGGACATTATACTCATAATTAAATGCTTCATAAATTGTCTAATTATACATAGTAAAAAAATTGCAATACTGCATTGCATTATTTATTTTGACAATTTTTCCTGCAATTTACCTTTGAAAACAGTGTAATTTTCCCCTTCTCGTAAAGTCGAGTGCATACTGCAGACTTCAGAACTCTGCAACCTTCGACACCGTGATTGGCTCATCAGCATATAAACGCATTTAACTCTGCCTGTAATTGGCCACTGCAAGGGAAAATAATTTGTGATGTCACCCCCACAATGTCCTAGCTGTTCCTCCATCATATTAAACAACACCTATTTTCACTTGAAAAAGTCCAGAAAATGCCTTTTAATGAAAATTAGGATCTCCCTTACACACTGTACAATGTGTTAATTCAAAACAACTGAAACACAACCTTAAGAGAAGTGAAACTGCTTTTGTATATGTCAGTTTTAGTTGGATCACCACTTTTGCATAACTAACACGGTTATATTAATATACTTTTTACCTCTGTGTTTACCTTGTATCCAAGCCTCTGCAGACTGCCTACTTATTTCAGTTCTTTTGACAGACTTGCATTTCAGTTAATCAATCCCATCTCATAAATAACTCCACGGAGTGAGCACAATGTAAATTGGAAAGTTGTTTAAAACTCCATGCCCTGTTTTGAATCATGGATTTTGACTACAGTGTCCCTTTAAAGAGCATTACTTAAACATGATCTTTTTGCATGAATATAAGGCTAAGCTTAAAAACATTTTATTGTTAAATGACACTAACTGGAAGTGCGCGTCTATATCTACCACTGAACCCTAGGGACTGATTGTTCACAGGCTATATGCTGAACTCTCACTGCTCTATTGTTTGGCAATGACACACCTCACATTCATAGAATTTTTTTTCACATTTAAGGAATCTCCATTTTAGGATTAAGAAAAAACTACTAACATTTTTATTCCATTTATCCACTTCCAACTAACTAATGTTTTCTCACTTTGCTTCCACACCCTCTAATGTCAAAGCAAGGCTTCTGAATTAACTGTCGTTAATATGTTTTTTTCTTTTTCTTTGTTCCTGTGTTCCCAAAAGAATTCTCTTTTCATGTCTTTAAAGAACAGCAGATTCTACTGTTAAGAAGCTACAATACTGCTGAACAATGTATATAGTATTACACATAACACAGAGAAAGGCATATTATTTGATCACTTGCTATTGTTGTATAATTCTGCATTAAAGAACATTGAAAATATAAAAATGGTTACTGTATCTCAGATTATTACAATAGCAATACCAGAAAAACTTTAAAATGTATTAACCATCGAAAAACCAAATCAATGGATTATGATACTAATTCAAACTGAAAGGCACTCCCTAGGGTTCTCTCCCTGTACAGATACCAATTCCCAAATCCCCAATATCAAAATTCCTACATATTCTGAAAAACTTTTTAATTAATATTTTTAAAAAAAAAGAAAAATTATCAAAAATTACTAGTTTCCCCTGCCTGTAAATCACAATCTTCTCTGCTTTTGTCATTGGTTTGTTTTTTTGTATTCTAAAATGGAAATAATAGTCTATATTTATTTAATGCAACAAATATTACCTTTCTGATTACAGTACTGTCCTGTCATTCTGAGGGTACCATGTATACAAAGTATTAAAACATATAAAACTATCTTTAGGTTGCATGTATAAGCTGTATTTTGACTTGTAAATATTGCCTACATGAAATAAGTTATTGTTTACACTTGGTTCCATCCCCTCTCCAAACTGTCCCATTTTAAATATACAAATATTCCAAAATCCAAACTACTCCGAAATCCAAACATTTTCCGGTCCCAAGCATTTTGAATAAAGGGTTTTCTACCTGTATATTTGTTAGTAGCTGGTAAAAATTTCTTACATCACCACATTTATTTTTTAGTAATAAGAAAGTGGTGTGTATATTCAATTTGTTCCTTTATTAAATCAATGTGTTATATAATCTGCTTTCAAAAACTCTGTATTACATAATCACATATCTGAATTTACTATGAAATTATTGGCATTCAATATCACTTCTATTTGAAAATAAACTTTCTATATGCATTTAACAGATCACCTGGGCAAGTGAAGAAAAGAGAGAGGGGATTTCAGTCTATATTGAGGCCCAGTTTACCCTCGGAGTACAGTGGGGATGTTTATGGGGTATGGTTATGATTCTTTTTTCACCTAATGAGAAATTTTTCATAAACCCTCTATAATTAGTCACTGGGACTTGTCTTTTGCCTCCCTTTATGAGTCTACAATATACTCCTTTTTCATAACCTCTTCTGATATGTTTCAGTACTGGTTTGGCTGTCTACTGCTTGTTTGCTAGTGGACGAGTGTCTATTGGTAAGTATCTTTTTATTAACATTTAGACACTCCTATAGCTAAATTATGGGCACTTTTTTAGTCTATATATGTTTGCTAATATATATGGCCCTGGGACAGATCCTTTTCACTATTCCCTTGTTGTTTTGCGTGCTTAGTTTTTTGCGCGTTAAGGTTGCGTACATTGGGTTTACTCTTGTCAGGTTAGTGCATGTCCTTTTAGTCTTCTATAGTTTTTCTGGGCACCAGTTAACGCCTGTCGGGTTTGCAGATGTCCCTTTAGTCTTTCTATAGTTTACCCGTGCATCGGTTTACACATCGGGTTAGTGCACGTTTGCACAGTTAAGAATTCCATCTTTTAGAATGGAAACTATACAGACTATTCTGCCTTTTGTTCAGTAAGCAATTTTATGTACACAATAGATTTAAAGGATGCTTACCTTCATGTTCCTATTCACAGAGATCATTTCCAGTTTCTGAGGTTTGCCTTTCTGGGCAGGAGCTTTCAGTTTGTTTCTCTTAAATTTGGTCTGGCTACAGCTCCAAGAAAATTCACAAAGGTTTTGGTGCTCTTTTGTGTGTGATCAGGTCTAAGGGTAAGGGTGTTTCCATGCCTGGATGACATCTTTGTTCAAGCTCCATCTTTCCTTCATCAGTATCTCACTCCAAATGATTCTTGCTTTTTCAACAGCATGATTGGAGGATCAATTTTCCAAAGAGTTCTTTGGTTCCTCAGACAAAGGTAATTTTCTTGGTTTTCCAAATAGATTCAGTATCAATGAGCCTGTCTATAAAAGAGCAGAAATGGTTGAAATTAGTGTCAGTTTGTCTAAACCTTCAGTCTCTCTTGTTTCCTTCAGTGGCTCTGTATATGGAAGTCCTAGGTCTCATGATTGTAACCTCAGATACAATTCAATTTGCTCGATTTCACAAGAGGCCTCTTCAGCTTTGTATGCTGCATCAATGATGCAAGGGATTATACTCGGCTGTCTCAAAGGATATTTTTGGATCCCAGTAAAAGTCAGTCTTTAACTTGGTGGCAGGATCATCCGTTTATTATTCAGGGAGCTTATTTTGCTCATCCTACCTTGTCTGTGTTCACCACAGATGCAAGTGTCTCAGGTTGGAGAGATGTTTGGAGGGGGGTCTCTGATATATTATTGGGGTTAGGATTTAATTTCTCAGTGGAAAAATACGTTTTTTTAAATTCCTCCTTTTCTGTCATTGCTTGTAAACTAAACAGCTTGGGTATTAGTTCCCAAGATTAAAACATTGTTGATTCTCACCACCGGTATGAAAGAAAACATAATTTATGCTTACCTAATAAATTAATTTCTTTCATATTGGTGAGAGTCTTGTGTTTTTTCTGGGGTTAGTTTTTTCTTCAGCAAATCTTTTTTTACCTGCTTTTTTATATATCTCTTTTTCATACCTAACTTGGCTTGGCTATACAATAGACTGAGGTATATGTGAGGTGGGAGTGGTTTTATAGACCTCTTGGGGTTTGGGGACCTTTGCCTCCTCCTAGTGGTAAAGAAGAGTAATTCACAAGAGTAAAAGATTGTGGAATCTCACCACCATGAAAGAAATTAATTTATCAGTAAAAATAAATTATGTTTTTTTAAAATTATGTTTATAATGTTATTTATTTTATTATGTGTTGGTTATGCTATTTTACTCTATTTATTGGCAATGGGTTAAACACAGAAAACCACTTCTGGAATGCCTCCTTGCCACTCCAAATGAAGATGCAGTCAGTGATTGGCTCTTACATAACTATGCTTCTTTGTGCATAACAAGTCTATGGGGTCGAATTATCAAGCTCCAAATGGAGCTTGATGCTCCTGTTTCCGCGCAAACCTTCAGGTTGATTGGCCGCGAATCTGCAGGGGGCGGTATTGCACAAGCAGTTCACAAGAACTGCTTGTGTTATGATAAATGCCAACAACGTAGCTGTCGGCATTTATAGATGTGCGCCGGACATGATACGCTACATCGTATCATGTCCGCTCGCACATTAATAAATATGTGCTTTAGCCCTTTTGCAAGGGTTAAATGCATAAAAATAAAAGGGCTGTTTCTTTAAAAATAAAATGTTCTAACAAAACAGAGCATTTCATTTTACACTAAAATGTCCCTTTAATAATCTAAAAATTGGTGAGGCTGTACAAACTGGAGAGGATTGATAATGCTGTTAATGAATCTACATGTTTATGACTGAATTGTTTACAATTAACAACCCAGTAGCTATGATGGTGTTTCCCTTACCATTAAATATCTGCCTTGTCTGAATTCAGAATCACTTATATTGAACCATTAAATAGCTGCTATTCATGTGTCATTTTATACCAATATATTATGGTAGTTTATCCCAATTTCTGTCCTCTTCAAACTGACACAATATTATAAGAGAATACAATTGTCAATTTAATCAGTACATGTGTGAATTGCAGTTTAATTTTTACAGATATCTATTCTTGCATTCTCATAACATGTGTGAAAAAGCATTTTGAAACAACCTTCATGTGGCACATTTCGCTAATTTTGTAAAAAATCTGCCATAACACATGGCTAGCTATTAACTCTACTTATATATTATTAGTTATTATTTTGTATTCATTCTAAAATGTTTCAATAAAATTAAAATGCAATTATGACAATGTTATGAGAGACACTAGATTGTGCAGTCAAAACTGTTTTATTATTCATGTAGGCATGAAGTATACCACACACTTTTAAATTTTGGGGTTTTGAATGGCTTTGACAAAAGATAATTTTAGCTGTTTGAATAGAAATTCAAATTCGTTATAGTAGATAAGAATTAGAGAATTGGTAGCCCTGACTCATTTTTTGTTCATTAATCTTTGTAAAATTAACCATTTATTACCATACTAGTCCTAAAGCCTGTGTACACGGGCCATTTTTTGCAGTACAACGGTTCTACCCTTTGCTCTCTCTCTATCCCCCCTCTATTTTGCTCTCTCTGCCCCCTCTCTTTTGCTCTCTCTCTCCCCCCTCTCTTCTGCTCTCTCTCTCCCCCTCTCTCTATTTTTGCTCTCTCTTTCTCCCCCCTCTCTTTTGATCTCTATCCCCTCTCTTTTGGTCTTTCTCTCTCCCCTCTTTTGCTATCTTTTCCCCCCCTCTTTTGCTCTCTCTATCCCCCCTCTTTTACGCTCTCTCTCTCCCCGCTCTCTTTTGCTGTCTCTCTCCCCTTTCTTTTGCTCTCTTTCCCCCTCTCTTTTGCTGTTTCTCTCCCTCTCTTTTGCTGTCTCACTCCCCCTCTCTTTTGCTCTCTCTCCCCTCTCTTTTGCGCTCTCTTTCTCTCCCCTCTCTTTTGCGCTCTCCCCCTCTCTTTTGCTCTCTCTCTCCCATCCCTTTTGCTCTCTCTCCCCCTATCTTCCCCCTCTCTTCCCCCCCTCTCTTTCCTCCCCCTCTCTTTTGCTCTCTCTCTCCCCCTCTCTTTTGCTGTCTCTCTCCCTCTCTTTTGCTCTCTCTATCCCCCTCTTTTGCTCTCTCTCTATCCCCCCTCTTTTGCTCTCTCTCTATCCCCCCTCTTTTGAGCTCTCTCTTTCACGGCTGCACTGCCCCGCATGGCCCCGCCCATGTTACACCCAGCCCACCCACGTCGTGCCCGGCCCCGCCACACCACGCCCGCATCAGGTCTGGTCCCGCCCCGCCCCCTGTCATGCCCGGCCCCGCCCCTGTCACGCACGGTCGGCCCCAGATGCCAGGAGGTTAGTTTGTTGAAGGCAGTTAAAGGTGTGTTTGTCCTTGCGCAGTCTCTACTGCGCATCACAGCTTTTGACAAACACACTTGGCCTTTTATATTATAGGATTTGCATGAACGATATTCCAACTATTTTTACTATAATTAGTGGAAAATAAAGCACCCCCAAAATGTGCCTTCAGACCTGCAATTGATACTTTTCTACATGCACATTTTTCAAATTGAGTCTGCCTGCTCTTCTTTCTTGGTGGCCACTTCAGCTAACTGATATGCAAATAATAAGAAATTAAAGTATAAGAATTGGAAGTGATAGGTAGAATGAAAAATATATGGGAGGTGGCTCACATAAAAATAAGCCTATGACCAACAAAAAGCATTAATGCACCTCTGGTGTGATCACAAAGCAATTATACATTCTACATGATATGTAGGCAAATACACAATTGACGTACTAATAATATTTAGTGTCATTTTTAACCTTTGCTACATTTTTTCCTTTCCACCATAATGAAGGTTTCCTTCCATGTCAACTGTGTGAGCAAAAACAAAAAGATACTCTTCCTCAGCTATTCCTTTTGGTCTATGATCCCATTCTATATTATCAATGTTTGTTACTTATTATACCACAAAGATGTTTTGCACTGTTATTTTTGTATTTATTTGTTTTCTACAATGATTACTATAACTGCTGTAAAAGGCAGCCTGATTTAGCCCTCACACAAAGTATGAAGTGAGCAATCAACATAGGAAAGAGAATTAAAGGGATATGAAACCCCATAATGTTCTTTTGGGATTCCGAGCATACACACTTTAAAAAGTTTCCTATTTGTTTCTATGATCATATTTGCTTTGTTCTCATAGTATTCTTTGTTGAAGAGATACCTGCAGTATATAGGTGGAGCACTACATGGAAGGAAATAGTGCTGCCATCTAGTGCTCTGGCATATGGATAACATTCTTGCAATACCGTTGCCAAATAGTGCTCAAGAAATGTGTACGCTCTTGAGCTTACATCCCTGTTTTTCAACAAAAGATACCAAGGATATGAAGAAAATTTGATAACAGAAGGAAATTAGAAAGTTGTTAAAAGCTACATGCTCTATCTGAATGATGAAAGAAAAATGGTTTCATGCCCCTTTAATTCATTTATAGAAATAATGTACTTGTTTATAATTATCTCTCCAATGTATTCATACTGCCAAATAGAAAAGGAAGAAATAACCAGGGGTGGACTGACCAGCCGGGCAAATAGGACCTGGACTGAGGGCCCAGCATGTTGGGGGGCCCACAAATGGCATCTCTATGGCTCCTGGTGTGATGCTTAAAGGGACAGTCTAGGCCAAAATAAACTTTCATGATTCAGATAGGGCATGTAATTTTAAACAATTTTCATATTTACTTTTATCACCAATTTTGCTTTGTTCTCTTTGTATTCTTAGTTGAAAGCTTAACTTAGGAGGATCATATGCTAATTTCTTAGACCTTGAAGGCCACCTCTTTTCAGAATGCATTTTAACAGTTTTTCACCACTAGAGGGTGTTAGTTCACGTATTTCATATAGATAACACTGTGCTTGTGCACATGAAGTTATCTGGGAGCAGGCACTGGTTGGCTAGACTGCAAGTCTGTCAAAAGAACTGAAATAAAGGGGCAGTTTGCAGAGGCTTAGATACAAGATAATCACAGAGGTTAAAATAATATTATTATAACTGTGTTGGTTATGCAAAACTGGGGAATGGGTAATAAAGGGATTATCTATCTTTAAAAAAATAAAAATTCTGGTGTAGACTGTCCCTTTAAGCTGGGGCTGACAGCTGCCCAATCAGTAACTAAGCAGTTAAGTGTTGGTTTAGTGGGGACCCTTGCCCCAGAGCGGGGGCCTTGTGCCAGGATGTGAAGTTTGTTGCTCAGGGGCCCTAGAGTGTAGGGGGGCTGTCGGGGGTCTGTCACTGTGAGGGCCATGGAGGTTCTGGCCCTTGTTGTTCGGGGCTCTGTCTCTGGCCCTTAATGTTCGGGGGCCTGGCCCTGGAGGTTAGGGGGCCTGGTAGGGGCATGGCAGGGATGCTACCATGTTCATTTACATACATTTGAGTCAGTGTGAGACAGCGGGGACCCTTCCCTAATTTTTGCCTGGGGCCCTGATCGGTCTCAGTCCGTCCCTGAAAAAAACCTGTAGCGAAACTTGGGGCCAAAAAAAAAAAAAAAAAAGAGAAGTCAATGTTCAAAAGGTTTCTAGTATATACTGGAAGGTTGTTTTTGTAAAGTATTTTTGAAACAATGAGATAGTTCTACCATCATTATTTTTTGCTTCAAAATTATTAAATAATTTTTTTCTTTTTTTTTTAATGATTAATTCTCTAGCAAATGAAGAGAAGGTAACAGAAAGGATAGCAATCAATACCTCATTAATGATTTTTTTTTTAACAGTGGCTCCTCAGTTAATTGCTTCTTCAAATATTTTTTTTCAGTGCATAGGAATAAGGAAAGAAATCTTTTCATCATCAAACCTATTAATAACCAACATATTTACAGTAGTCTCAATAACAAAAAGATACATAATCTAAAAGTAAATTATTTTGCATAAAATCTTATTAAAATAAGAAAAAATAAATAAAAAACACGAGAACAAAGTCAAAATGAATGCAGCACTCACCGAATTTTTCAAAAGATTTAAAACGTCACCTTTATTATAACAGTTTAAAACGCCATATCCCAAACGTTTCAGTGTCCGATTGACACCTTTTTCAATGAGCAAACAAGAACATTAAATCTTTTGAAAAATCTGCATTAATTTTGACTTTGTTCTCATGTGTATTCTCATATGCACCCCGGTTGATGCTGATTGATGGAGCGAGTGCACTTGATTTGGATATTTACATATATATATATATATATATATATATATATATATATATATATATATATATACACATATATTTGAGAGAGAGAAAGAGATTAGGGCCCTCAATTCCCCCTGTATCTGTTTGTTAAATTTTGTGCGGTGTGTAATATTGTATTGTATCAACGTTATACTTTTATCTTTATACCCATGGACAGCGTTGTTAATTCTGTTTGCGCTTTATATATAAAGAATTATATATATATATATATATATATATATATATATATATATATATATATATATATATATATATATATATATATATAAGAAACTTCGATTTAGTGCACTCTCACTGGCCAACCCAGACACAGACCAGGGTGCTTAACGGACTGGACAATCTGAATAGGAATAAGCACTCACTGGATTTCAAAACAACAAATATTTATTTGGCAGTGACGTTTCGGGGCGTCTGAGGAAGGGGTGAATGCCCCGAAACGTCACTGCCAAATAAATATTTGTTGTTTTGAAATCCAGTGAGTGCTTATTCCTATTCAGATTATATATATATATATATATATATATATATATATATATATATATATATATATATATATATATGTTCTGTAAAAATTATACAATTATGTATATGAGCAATTTACAGGAAATACAAAGCTTTCTTAAAACTGCCATGTTTTAACCTAAGTTTTCTTCTCTACTGGAGATAATTAGGGATATATTAGTGGAATATATCATTTGTAAGACAACAATTCTAAAGATTAAATTACAGGAAAAGGGGACACAATAAATGAAGAAAGAGAATATTGCAAACTTGTTTTGTTATATAACAAAACAGTTTATATTAGAATCTGAAAGTATTCAATGTTCATTTAAAGCATCATGTTTAACTGTATTGTCAATACAATAATAGCATTTGTACTAGTGTTGATTACAATCGCCTAGATTACGAGTTTTGTCGGTAATGCTGTGTGGTGCTAACGAGCAGTTTAAGTTCACCACTCACTTGCAGACAACGCTGGTATTACGGGTTTTTACAAACCCGGCGTTAGCCACAAAAAAGTGAGCGAAGAGCAAAATTTAGCTCCACATCTCACCTCAATACCAGCGCTGCTTATGGTAGCGGTGAGCTGGCAAAACGTGCTCATGCACGATTTCCCCATAGGAATCAATGGGGGAGAGCCGGCTGAAAAAAAACCTAACACCTGCAAAAAAGCAGCGTAAAGCTCCTAATGCAGCCCCATTGATTTCTATGGGGAAATACATTTTATGTCTACACCTAACACCCTAACATGAACCTCGAGTCTAAACACCCCTAATCTTACACTTATTAACCCCTAATCTGCCGCCCCCGACATCTGCATTATATTATTAACCCCTAATCTGCCGCTCCGAACACCGCCGCCACCTACATTACACTTATGAACCCCTAATCTGAAGCCCCCAACATCGCCGACACCTACATTATATTTATTAACCCCTAATCTGCCATCCCCAATGTCGCTGCAAACTACCTACACTTATTAACCCCTAATCTGCCGCCACCAATGTCGCCACTAGATTAAAGTTATTAACCCCTAAATATGTCTAACCCTAACACCCTCCTAACTTAAATATAATTTAAATACATCTAAATAAAATAACTATCATTAGCTAAATTATTCCTATTTAAAACTAAATACTTACCTATAAAATAAACCCTAAGTTAGCTACAATAGTTACATTGTAGCTAGCTTAGGATTTATTTTTATTTTACAGGCAACTTTGTATTTATTTTAACTAGGTAGAATAGTTATTAAATAGTTAACTATTTAATAGCTACCTAGTTAAAATAAATTCAAATTTACCTGTAAAATAAATCCTAACCTAAGTTACAATTACACCTAACACTACACTATAATTAAATTAATTACCTAAACTAAATACAATTAAATACAATTTAAAAAAATTATCTAAAGTACGAAAACCCCCCCCACTAAATTACAGAAAATAATAAAATAATTACAAGTTTTTTAAACTAATTACACCTAATCTAATCCCCCTAATAAAATAAAAAAGTCCCCCAAAATAATAAAAATCCCTACCCTATACTAAATTACAAATAGCCCTTAAAAGGGCCTTTTGCGGGGCATTGCCCAAAAGCAATCAGCTCTATTACCTGTAAAAAAAAGTACAATACCACCCCCCCAACATTAAAACCCACCACCCACACACCCAACTCTACTTTAAAACCCACCTGAAGTCCTCAACCAAGCCGGGCGAAGTGGTCCTCCAGACGGGAAGAAGTCTTCATCCAAGCCGGCCAGAAGAGGTCCTCCAGACGGGCAGAAGTCTTCATCCAGGCGGCATCTTCTATCTTCATCCATCTGGCGCGGAGCGGCTCCATCTTCAAGACATCCGACACGGAGCATCCTCTTCAAACGAAGTCCAACTGAAGAATGAAGGTTCCTTTAAATGACGTCATTCAAGATGGCGTCCCTTGAATTCTGTTTGGCTGATTCAGCCAATCGGAATTAAGGTAGAAAAAATCCTATTGGCTGATTGCATCCAATCAGCCAATAGAATGCCCGCTCAATCCTATTGGCTGATTGCATAAGCCAACAGGATTTTTTCTACCTTAATTCAGATTGGCTGATAGAATTCTATCAGCCAATCGGAATTCAAGGTACGCCATATTGGATGACGTAATTTAAAGGAACCTTCATTCTTCATTTGGACTTCGTTTGAAGAGGATGCTCCGCATCGGATGTCTTGAAGATGGAGCCGCTCCGCGCCAGATGGATGAAGATAGAAGATGCCACCTGGATGAAGACTTCTGCCAATCTGGAGGACCTCTTCTTCCCAGCTTGGATGAAGACTTCTGCCCATCTGGAGGACCACTTCGCCCGGCTTCGTTCAGGACTTTTGCCCGGCTGGGTGAAGCCTTTTCAAGGTAGGGTGATCTTCAAAGGGTTAGTGTTAGGTTTTATTAAGGGTGTATTGGGTGGGTTTTAGAGTAGGGTTGGGTGTGTGGGTTGTGGGTTTTAATGTTGGGGGGGATTTCTAATTTTTTTTACAGGTAAAAGAGCTGATTACTTTGGGGCAATGCACCACAAAAGGCCCTTTTAAGGGCTATTTGTAATTTAGTATAGGGTAGGGCTTTTTATTATTTTGGGGGCTTTTTTATTTTATTAGGGGGATTAGATTAGGTGTAATTAGTTTAAAAAACTTGTAATTTTTTTATTATTTTCTGTAATTTAGTTTTTTTTTTCTTACTTTAGATAATTTTTTTTAAATTGTATTCAATTGTATCTAGTTTAGGTAATTAATTTAATTATAGTGTAGTGTTAGGTGTAATTGTAACTTAGGTTAGGATTTATTTTACAGGTAAATATGAATTTATATTAACTAGGTAGCTATTAAATAGTTAATAACTATTTAATAACTATTCTACCTAGTTAAAATAAATACAAAGTTGCCTGTAAAATAAAAATAAATCCTCAGCTAGCTACAATGTAACTATTAGTTATATTGTAGCTAGCTTAGGGTTTATTTTATAGTTAAGTATTTAGTTTTAAATAGGATTAATTTAATGAATTGTAGTAATTTTATTTATATTTATTTAAATTATAATTAAGTTAGGGGGTGTTAGGGTTAGACTTAGATTTAGGGGTTAATACATTTAATATAGTTGGGGCGGCAGATTAGGGGTTAATAAAATGTAACTAGTGTTTGCGATGCAGGAGTGTGGCGGTTTAGGGGTTAATATATTTTTTTATAGTGGCGGCAATGTCCGGTTTTACAGATTAAGGGTTAAAAATATTTTTTTAGTGTTTGCGATGTGGGGGGGGGGGGGTAGTTTATGGTAGGTAGTTTATGGGTGTTAGTGTACTTTTTAGCACTTTAGTTAAGAGTTTTATACTACGGCGTTAGCCCATAAAACTCTTAACTACTGACTTTTAAATGCGGTATCAGTCTTGATAGGAGAGGCTGTACCGCTCACTTTTTGGAAGACTCGTAATACCGGCATTATGCAAGTCTCATTGAAAATATAGGATACGCAATTGACGTAAGTGGATTTGCGGTATTTTCGAGTCTGACCAAAAAAGTGAGCGGTACACCTGTACCTGCAAGACTCATAATACCAGCGGGCGTTAAAAAGCAGCGTTGGGACCTCTCAACGCTGCTTTTTAAGGCTGATGGAAGACTCGTAATCTAAGTGAATGTTTCTACAATAAACATTCCTTTAATTTCCAATATAACACTTTCTTCGAATTAAACAGAAAAAAACAAGATTTCTTACAAACACTTTTAATTTCCACAGTCTGCTTTGTTTTATCACTTTTTTAGCCATCTGCAGGTTCATGATCTCACCTCAGTTGTTTCTGCAATCAGATTACCACATGCAGTCATTAGTAAACAGCAGGTGTACAATATGGCATGGGGTTAGGAGAAAAAAAAAGACTTATTTAAATCCTTAGTTCTTATTCATCTGAAGATAAGGCTTTGATTTTTTTTTTCCAGCTTAGATATCAGTATTGGAGATTGAAGGGTACACGTCAAAAGCTTTCTAATCTCAAAGATGCAGATGACCTAATCATCTACTTATTTCCAAACAAATAAAATCATTTTGCAGACAAGCAAACACATTTGTGGTGCGTTGGTGTTTCACAAATGTTGGTTTCACAACCGAGAGAGGCAACGTTTTTTAATGAAAATGAACGGGAAACTTAAATTTTCACTTCTGCCCTTTTGGCAGATATTATCGTTCATTTGTTGAAATCACATAAAAAGGATATTAAACTAAAAATTAAGTGAAGCGCTAAAATATTATAATATTCTTTTTGTGGGCTCATATTCCAAAGTTACTGTATATTTAATTGCTCGAGCAATAGTCTAGGGAGCATTAACACCTGCATGTCATATAATAGACTTCTATGGGGCTTTGCAGTAAAATTTACATTGGATATTGCTTGAGCGATAAGCTAATGGTGCGCTAAGCAGATGCTACACAAGCAGTTTAGTTCTTTATGTAGTTTTGTGCTATACTATTAATAATAGGTATTGTGCACACAGATGTATTACTCATACATAGAGCTGTGCATCTCTTAGAGGTTAACGCTACCATTTGGATTACAGATTGCTTAGGCTTATACCCAGAGGGTTGGATCAAATGTTATATACCTACTTGGTAGCTATCACCATTCATTACCTTTAATCAGACTTTCTTTTTTGTAGTAACTGCAGGGCCGCCACTAGAAATTGTGGGGCCCCTGACTCAACCATTGATCAGGCCCCCCCCCCTCCTTTGACATGTGCAATTTTTGACCAAGTGACTAAAATGTATATGCACTTTATTCTTAATTGTCTATTTAAACTTGAAAATGTTGTAAAGGTAGTAACATACACACACACAGACACACTCATACACTGAAACACACAAACACACTAACACATAAGGATTCACATATAGACACTCTAGCAGACACGCAAAGAAACCCAAACAGACACTTAGCACTTGTTTACATTGAACTGACAAGTAATGAGGTAAACTACAGTTTTGTAAAAAAAGGAGATTTAGAAAACAAAATATGGAGTTCTGATTATCTTTTTGTAAAGGAAGATGACAACTAAATTATGACAACAGCATGCAGTGGCTGAAAGGAAGGTCCCTGAACTGCCTAAACAATAATTTAAAGGTTAAATGGTGGAGTGGTTACTTCCGGAAAGGTCTTGTTAGTCTCAAAGTCTGTAGAAAGATGTGAATAATTAGTAGTAAGGTCAAAATGTCCTAAAAAGGAACAGACAATGGACACACACACACAAACTCAAACTTGCACATACACCCAAGGAAACACTGACAGAGACAGCCTCAGAAAACACACAAAGACATATACACACATACACACACAGAGACACCCACAGAAAACACACAAAGACATACACACACACACACAGAAAGACATACATACACACACCCTCACTGAGACATCCACAGAAAACACAGACATACATACATACACACAAACACCCTCACAGAAACACCCATAGAAAAAGCTCAAAGACATATGCACACACCCTCACAGACATCCACAGAAAATGCACAAAGACATACACACCCACCCTCACAGAGAGACCCACAGATAAAAAATACATACACATAGAGACACAAACCAAAGCACAAAGACATAAACACATACACCCACAGAAACACTCACAGGAGGAAACATTTATGCACCTTGCATCCCCTAAATCAACAGTGTGTGACATGCATGATAAAAAAATGCAGAAATTAAGAGATCACTTTTTAAAGAATCATATTTGTAAATGTGCAAACAAAAATAATTCTGTGAATTCAAAATTGTACATGAGCTGGGTAGATGGCTAGATGAAGAAAAGTACCTTTAAAAGGTTGACATATGTTTGTTTGTTTTTTTCCCATTTTCCCCAACCAAGAGCACCACTTCAAATATAGTGTACAAATATTCCCATCTGTCAGCTGTACTTATGGATTTTGAAAATGCTGTACTCTATATGGTCTTGGTGGGACCATAAGCTGTGGTACTCATACCATTAGATCTGGTTAAATGCAGGATTTAGGCTTGTTGGTATGTATTTCAAAACTAAGTCAGCTGTAGTGTAAACTGAACAGTTTTAAGTTAACCTGTCTCATTTCAAACACTGAGCAATCTTAGTATGAGAGTATAAAATTTTATGCAGATGTAAAAATCTTAGATAAAATGCCTCCTTGCATCTGGAAAGTCCTTGCATAAAGGGGCAGTAAACTGGAATGTTATATATATATATATATATATATATATATATATATATATATATATATATATATATATATAAAATGCATATCTGCCAAAAGGGCATCCACCATTTGTGTATTGAGGAGGAAACATGTCTGCATGGTTTTAAATATAGAATTTCTACAGCATTGTCAAATAATCATAAATACACTGCTGTTAAAAAAAAAAATGTTTTTATGGACCCCTGGCCCCACCATACAACTACTACCACACTGAAGTTACAATCCAAAATTGCACAAAGAAATAAAAAACATTTGCTAAGTAAGTCCTACCTCCTCTTCAAATGAAAGTGATCTGCCATCTGACTCAGGCACACACTGTACAAAGTGCCAAGTCTGTCTCACACTGAGCATAGTGGTTTAGTGCAAACTAAGAAATCCTCTCAAATGATAATACTTTACTACTTGTAATAACATTTCCCATGATCAATTAGCACTCTGCTGTAGTACCCACTGGTGGCTGCCAAAATTAAAAAAAAAAAAAAAATTTTTTTTTTTTTGTTTTAGTTCTTGCCTCATGGGCCCCCCCTGGCTCATTGGGCCCCTGACAGGAGTCACCCCTGTCACCCCCTGATGGCGGCCCTGAGTAACTGCATTTGGATTTTATGTTTTTAACATTGGCCAACCTAAAGAAATTTACACTAGTATAGAACATTGTTTGCTATTATATTAACAATATTTTATATTGGAATTTTTTATCTGAATTCATTAAAGGGACACCGAACCCAATTTTTTTTCTTTCATGCATCAGATAGAGCATGCAATTTTAAGCAACTTTCTAATTTACTTCTATTATCAATTTTTCTTCGTTCTCTTGCTATCTTTATTTGAAAAAGAAGTCATCTATGCTAAGGAGCCAGAACCATGGACAGCACTTGTTTATTGGTGCAGTCCAATCAGCAAGGACAACCAAGGTTGTTCACTAAAAATGGGTCGGCATCTAAACTTACATTCTTGCTTTTCAAATAAACATACCAAGAGAATGAAGAAAATTTGATAATAGGAGTACATTAGAAAGTTGCTTAAAATCGCATGCTCTATCTGAATCACGAAAGAAAAAATTTGGGTTCAGTGTCCCTTTAAATATCCATTTCTAATTTCGCTCATTTGATAGCTCTTTTACCTACGTTTTTATATGCATAATATATTTTGATAGATATTTGTCTCTAGGCATATAGAACATTGTTTGCTACTATATATTATCTATATTTTATATTGGAATTTTTTTAACTGAATTAATTAAATATCCATTTCTAATTTCGCTCATTGGAAGCTCTTTTACCTATGTGTTTATATGCATCATATATTTTGATAGATTTTTGTCACTAGGGACATCCTCTGTACCCCCATTTGTTTTGTGTTTGTATCAGTGCCCTTTGAAGGAGGTACTTTATTTCAGAGGTTTAGCCTATCTCCCACCAGCGCAAATATTCTATATTTTATGCATCACTTTACTATTAATATTAAAGGTTTACTTCAGGTGTCAAAAGCGCTTTATTTTACAGCAATAATTTTGACTGCGCGCAAGCGCAACATTTACATCATCACTTGTATTACAAACACAATAAGTGCACTAATCTTTGTGCTATACATTAAACGTGTAGTATGTGCTAGAAAAGGTTTTGTCCATACAAAGATACTTTGATTAAAGTTTTTAACCATCCACCTGTACCCGTTTGTGCATTATTCTTAGCATCAGACCAAGCGCAAGACAATGCACCCTGCTCTGTTGATTAAGCTCCACTTGTAATCTAGCCAAGAATGTTTAATCAATATTAAAAAAATAATCTTTGCAATGGGCTTTTATTATTTATTTTTCCCCATAATTTAAAGGGACAGTCAAGTCAAAATTAAACTTTCATAATAGAGCACACCATTTTAAACCACTTTCCAATTCACTTCCATTATCTAAATTTGCACAATCTTTTTATATGCACAATTTTTGAGACACCAGCACCTACTGAGCATGTGCAAGATTCCTAGAATATACGTAATTTTGTGATTGGCTGATGGCTGTCAAAGGAAGTAAGATAAACAACATTCTAAAACTTTTTAAAGCTGCCTGCCCAATAATGCAAATTCTTCTAAACATTTTTAAAACATTTAGGGCCAGATTAAGAGTTGAGCGCTAATTGTGCTAGAAGCAAACTTTTTGCGCTAGTCGGGATGCGCTCATATTACAAGTTGAAATTAAAAAGTAATTACTCTAGCGCTAACCTGATTCATGCAAAAAACAAAGTTAAAATATCAAATGCGCGATGACCTGTTCCCCCCATAGAATTCAAATGAGAGATCAAAAGTAGAAGAAAAACATCCCACTCTCACTCTAAACTGATAGCATATTCTCAAATGTGCTAACCCGACATAAAAATATATAGATACTGTATATATTGTAAAAAATACCATCAGATATATGTAGAACAATGTATTTATGAATAAATAGAACATATTCTTCTATGTAAAGAACATTTGAACGGGAAATATTCATACACATATATATATATATATATATATATATATATATATATACGTGCATGATTATATATAGGTATAGATATATACAGATATATTGGAATATCTATTTAAAAATACATAGAACATATTGCATTATGTGCTGAACATTGGAATGTGAAATATTTACAGTAAATATATAGTTAAAACCATTATTAAATACGAATCCAATGTACTTATATATATATGTCTATATATGTGTACATATGTATTTATGTGTTTATATGTATATATATGTCTGTAAATATACACACACACACATACACATATATTAATGTATATATATATATATATATATATATATATATATATATATATATATATATATATATATATATAAATAACCCCAATTCTGAAAAAGTTGGGGCAAAATGGAAAATGCAAAAAACCTAATAAAAAGAGTAATTCAACCTGTACTATATTGAAAAAAATTGGCACATTATTTGATGTTTTACTTTGTGAATTTAATGTATTTTAGAAAATATACACTCAATTGAAATCTGATGACTACAACACGTTCCAAACAAGTTGGACAATTTAGGACTAATGTTGAAAGTAGAAATAAGAAGGTGATGTGAAACTAGTGAGGCAATTGTGCAATCATAGGAAGGATGGGTCGAGGCTCGCCAATCTGCCAACAGATGTGTCTGCGAATAATTCAACACTTTGAGAACAACATTCCCAAAAGACAACTCTGTAGGATTTTTTAGGATTTTGGGCATTTCACCTTCTACAGTGCACTATATAATTAAAGATTTGAGGAATCCGGTCAAATCACAGTGTGTAAAGGGAAAGGCTGAAAACCACTTCTGAATACGCGTGATCTCTGATCCCTCAGACGTCACTTTCTCAAAAACCGCCATGAGTCTGTAATGGATATCCTGACATGTGCTCAGGAATACTTTGGTAAACCTTTGTCAGTCAACACCATTCGCCGCAGCATCCAAAAATGCAAGTTAAGACTACTTTGCAAAGCAGAAGCCATACATCAGCACTGTCAAGAAGCGCCGCTAACTTGTCTGGGCTCGGTCTCATCTGAGATGGACAGTAGCACAGTGGAATCATGCTTTGTGGTCCGATGAGTCAACATTGGATATAGTTTTTTTGCAAAAAAAACAGCTGTGTTCTCCGGGCCAAGGAGGAAAAGGACCATCCAAGGTGACATCAGCGTCAGGTCCAAATGCCAGCTTCTTTCATGGTATCGTGGGTCTCAGTGCCCATGGCATAGGTACCTTGCTCATTTGTGAGGGCACCATTAAGGCAGAAAGATATGTATACATTTTGGAGCAACATATACTGCCATTCCAGATATATCACTGCATTTTCAAGCAGGACAACACCAAATCACATTCTGCCTGGATTACAAGCGCATGGTTGCGTAAGCAGAAAGTGCAGGTGCTAGCATTGTCTGCCTGCATTCCTGACCTGCCTCTGATTGAGAATGTGTGGCACATTATAAAGCGCAAAAAAAAGGCAGCAAAGGCCAGTGGCGTCACTAGGGTTGGTGTCACCCGGTGCGGTAACTTATGGTGTCAACCCCCTCCCCCCAGAAAGAAGACACACACAAACACAAAAATACAGGCACACACACATACAAACACTCCAACACAGACATACACACTTAAAAACACACTCAGATGCACACACAAACACTCAGAAACACACTCAGGCACACACACAAACACTCAGATACACACACAAAAACACTCAGGCACACACACAAAAGCGCTCAGACACACACACAAAAACACTCAGACACACACAAAAACACCCAGGCACACACACAAACACTCAGGCACACACACATAAACACTCAGACACACACACAAAAGGACTCAGACACACACACACACACAAAAACACTCAGACACACACACATACAAAATATGTAACCTGCACTGCATTAATTATAAATCTCATTAGAGCTGCTCCCTGGCTCAGCAGAACATCAAATGAAAGATAAACAGAGCACTCTAAAAAGAAATCACTAAAGAAAAGGTTTAGGCGCGCAAACTATGACAATTCTGCTCTGTGACTCTCTTCCAAGTGTGTCAGTGCACAGCCCCAGGCCACGTGCCTACCTCTTCTTATGGCCAAGCACCTCTGCTCTCTACCCATCCCCAGACCCCCGTCCGCCCTCCCCTCCTACCTCTTCAGTGTGCACCTAGTATACCGTAACCATACCGGTCTGGTGGGCATCATACATGTCTCCTTCACTTTAGAGACAGTGTTAGACAGTCATGCGGTCAGGTGCCAGGCATCCCCCTCATTATTTCCCAGTTCCCATTAAGAGAGACAGCACAGCAGTGAGTGACTCCACTGCTCCACACATCACTGAGCAGTGAGCACAGATAGGCAGGCAGGTTTAGGCTAGCAGCACAACTTCGCAAGCCCCACGGCACGCCCACAACATTCATAGTGAAATTGGGCAGAGGAGGAGCAAAGTACAAACAAGCAAAAGCAGCCGGGAAAACTATTTGTGGAAATTACAGCGCTGGCTCAAGGGGCAAAAAAATGAAGTGTCTACAACTTCCCCAGTCCCACTAATGTTCACAAATGCTGGCCCCTCTAATAAAAAATGTATGCATCTCTACATTGAATTTCTTTGAATTTCAATAAAATTAAATAAAAAAAAATTTTTTTTTTTTTTTTTTGGTGGTGTCACCCCCTGGAGGGTGCCACCCTAGTGAGGCCCGCACCCCCCTAGTGACGCCACTGGCAAAGGCACAGTACAGTTGCGCAGATGAAGACATGCATAATGGATTAATGGGGGGAAATTCCGGTTGCTAAGCTTAACCAATGGTGTCTTCAGTGCTGAAACGCTTAATAAGTGTTTTTTTAAAAAGAAAAGGTGATGTTACACAGTTTTTTGGAGTGTGTTACAGTCATCAGATATGAAATGAGTGTATTTTTTCAAAAATACATTAAATTCACAAAGTAAAACATCAAATAATATGTTAGTAATTTGTTTTAAATATTGTATGTGTGTATATATGTATGTATCTCTATGTTAAAGCTCTTTGCAGCCCTTATTTTCTCTAACACCTTATATACCCACTTTATATTTTTTGTGTGCAATTATTTTATTTAGATATTTTTTTATTAGATGGTGGTATTATGAGTGTAACTGTACTTTATAATGTATTTTTGATGTGTTTGTTGACACTTTTTAGTTTTGCGAAACAATTAACCAGAGCTCTGAGGTCGCTGTAATCATTCTAACGTAAATCGTGATTGCGCTCATGCATTTGCATTTACTTTTAACTAGTAATACAAGCGCAATTTAACTTACTCACAAACGAACGCGAAAACCCAATATTGCTCGCGAGCAAAGGATATCTCTCCACACGTAATCTGGCCCTTGTTTTGAACGCAGATTTTTGAAATGCAGTGAACAATTACTAATTCATAAATAAAATTTAAAAAACTTAATATATAGCAAAAAAAAAAATAATCTTGTGTGTTTTTTTACACACATAATTAAACATTTTAAAGGAATTACATTTTTAGTTTAATGCTCCTTTTTTAAAAAAAAAAAAAAAAAACAACAAAAAAAACAAACACAACTATTGATGTGTGCATTTATTATTTTTACACAATATATCTGGAAAGTCTAGATGGATGGCACTAATGACAATTTATTTTAAACACCTAAAAGTTATTAGTAAGGGGAACATTGAAGGGCTTTTTCTTTTTTAAGAAATTAAATCTATGATAGGTGGATAAATAATATGGGAGGAAGAGTGATAAATGGATCATGTCATAAGGGATGTCATGAGAGGGGCAGCATAAAATACTTTTTTGTGAGGAATAGATCATTTGTAAGAGAAATCTATCAACCCAACATTTCTGTTAAGTAATATTTTATAAGCTGATAGGAAGTTTTCTTTCTCTTCTTTTTTTTTTTTTTTAAATTGCAACTTTTCAGTAGTAACCTTAAAGGGACATGCATACTTTGTAATTACCAGACTTTTTTATAGTCTTGGAATAAATTAATTTAAAGCGATAGTCTAGTCAAAATTAAACTTTCAGATAGAACATGCAATTTTAAGCATGTTTCTAATTTACTCATATTCTAACATTTTCTTTGTTCTCTTGGTATCTTTATTTGAAAAAGCAAGAATGTAAGCTTAGTAGCCAGCCCATTTTTGGTATAGCACCTAGGTAGCACTTTCTGATTAGTGCCTATATGTAGCCACCAATAAGCAAGCGCTACCCAGATGCTGAAACAAAAATGGGCTGGACCTAAGCTCATATTCTTGCTATTTCAAATAAAGATACCAAGAGAATGAAGAAACATCAATAATAGGAGTAAGTTATAAAGTTTTTTAACATTGCATGCTCTATCTGAATCATGAAATTTAATTTTGACTAGACTATCCCTTTAACAGCAGAGTGCTCCAGGTACATTAAAACTTTGCAGCAATTTGTTTTTTGTGGTCAATCTACCCCTACTACTTGCCTAAATTATAAAGAAGCAGAGAAGGCGCCACATAGCATAATTCCGTATAATGTATCAAGATATAAATTTGTAGCTCAAATGCACTCACGTGTAGAAAAGCACCAATATGTGGTGCTGACTGGGCAAGCCGGAACCTCAGAGTTGTCCGGTAAACTCTCCTCTCAAGCAAAGACTCCCAGAAGCCAAAATGGTGGTCACCAAAGAGGCTATGTTATCAGGCAAGGCACTGTTCCACCTCCAGCAGTTTAGGGAGTTTGTTCCAAATAAATGTATCCAAAGAGAAGCAAAGTAGCAAGAATGTATATAATAAAAGTGTTTATTTAAACAAATTAAAAATACAGCAACGCGTTTCTCAGTATCATGTACTGTTTCCTCAGGCTGAATAAAACTATACAAAACTTTCTACTTAATATACTCTATACTAGCCAATCATAATAGCTGTTTGACAGACACACCCTGGATTCTCTTAATTGATCAAATGAGTAACAGATGTTTAAAAACCACATTCATGTCAAGTTTGATAAAGCATATATCATGTGACCACATCTATTACGCAAGTAACATCATATCCTATCATATATAACATCATCCTTTTTGCACATTAGTATATAATAGATGTAAAGCATGAAATAAAAAAACTTTCAAATTATCCTAGCAGTTAATAAACCAGTTAATACACCACATCAATATTAAGATTAGCATTCGGCTAGATACCCCTATTGTTATATCAATCAGCATCGTACCTATCCAATTGCTCAATTTTATTTTTAATCTGAGTATGTTAAACTCTGCATATTTTCTCTCTCCTTGGTGATTGTGTATTCATAAACACTGCATGTCTCGATTTTAGATGTAACAACACTATCGAGATTGGCCGCGAATATGCAGGGGGGCGGCAATGCACAAGCATTTCACAAGAAATGCTTGCGCAATGTTAAATGCAGACAGCTTATGCTGTCAGCATTTAGCAATGCAGAGCAGACATTATTCTCTACAGTGAATCATGTCCACCCGGCATTTGATAAATTGAGCCCATGAAGTTGACTTTGAGTAGAACGTTGTATGCAACTAGAAATTTCATCTAACCCCATTTTTTGGAAAAAGTAAAGTATTACTATTTGTCCTCCCTTTTATATTAAGAGCCCAATGATCTAAAGCTCTCTGTTCTCGCAAAATTATTTAAAGGGACAGTAAACCTCAAAAATAATGTTATATAATTCTGCACATAGTGCAGAATTATATAACATTATATTAGCGCAATCTTTATAAAACATAATATTCCCTTTGAGTTTTTTAAAACAACGGCTGTTTTCCAGACCCGCTCTCTGTGATCTTCTGAGCGGGTCTGTTTGTTTCACACAGCGCATCGGGCCAGCTGTATAGTCACAGCCCGGCCCGACCGCGCCATTATACACAGTGCAGCTCGCTCCTGCTGTCAGACAGAGCACGAGCGAGCTGCACTTAGTGTTATGGCGCGGTCGGGCCGGGCTGTGACTATACAGCTGGTCCGATGCGCTGTGTGAAACAAACAGACCCGCTCAAAAGAGCACAGAGAGCGGGTCTGGAAAACAGCCGTTGTTTTAAAAAACTCAAAGGGAATATTATGTTTTATAAAGTTTGCGCTAATATAATGTTATATAATTCTGCACTATGTGCAGAATTATATAACATTATTTTTGAGGTTTACTGACGCTTTAACAAGTCTCATTAGATACTGTGAGATGCTTTAAATAATATTAGAAAGGCAAATGTTACCTCTAGAGCTATTTATTTCACCATGCAGGGCTCTGGGTGTGAAGGTGAGACACCTACAGATACAGATCAGATAGAGCGGGTCATTTTTAGACACTTTTAAATTCACGTCTATTTTCAAATGTGCTTCATTCTCTTACTATCCCTTGTTGAAAAAGAATATGCACATATCCTACACTAGTGGGAGCTAGCTGCTGATTATTGTCTGCACAAATTTGCCTCTTGTGACTGGATAACTAGATGTGTTCAGCTAGCTGCCAGTAGTGCAATGATGTTCCTTCTGCTAAGGATAACAAGAGAATAAAGCAAATTTGATAACAAAAGTAAATTGAAAGGTTGTTTAAAATTGTATGTTCTATCCAAATTATGAAAGAAAAATGTGGGGTTTCCTGTCCCTTTAAAATATAATGTTAAAAAAAAAAGCCCTCAACATTTATTTTGAGATTTCTGTCCATACCGCCAAGTTTTTTTTTATCATCAGGCTCTAAAACAGATTGCTTATGATAAATTTACAACTGAAATTATTATATGATTCATTTATTCAAATACAGTTTATGTTGCTTTTTTATGTTTCTCTCCATTAGATTCAATGCAATTTTCCTAGCTAGAGGTGGAGAACACTAATTAAATAATTTTATACTGTGCAATGATGAAACATAAAATATATGACTTTGCATTTAGCACTTGTCCCATAGTGGAAAATGGATCAAACTTTAAAGGGATATTCCAGCCAAAATTGAAAACCACATGGGTGCATTTCAGTATTGAACAGAAGCAATTTTGTAATATACATGCATTAGCAAAAATGCTTCTAATAAAAGCTATAGCTGTTTCAAAAGTATATTTAAGTATGCACTGTGCATCAGCATTTTAAACACAACACTTGTTCAGAGAGCATAAAGTGCTTATACCATCTGGTAATGACTCAATTTGTTAATTGCTGCCATGATACAAGCCCCACTGATGATCTAAGCAGCTGTATTATTTAAAATGTGGGTGCAGTGAAAATATCTAGCTATGCTTCACATGCACGTGCAGAGAAAAAACATAATTTATGCTTACCTGATAAATTTATTTCTCTTGTGATGTATCGAGTCCACGGATTCATCCTTACTTGTGGGATATTCTCCTCCCCTACAGGAAGTGGCAAAGAGAGCACCCACAGCAGAGCTGTCTATATAACTCCCCCCTTAGCTCCACCCCCCAGTCATTCGACCGAAGGCTAGGAAGAAAAAGGAGAAACTATAGGGTGCAGTGGTGACTGAAAGTTTTAAAATAAAAATATTTATGCCTGTCTTAAAAAACAGGGCGGGCCGTGGACTCGATACATCACAAGAGAAATAAATTTATCAGGTAAGCATACATTATGTTTTCTCTTGTAAGATGTATCGAGTCCACGGATTCATCCTTACTTGTGGGATACCAATACCAAAGCTTTAGGACACGGATGAAGGGAGGGACAAGACAGGGACCTTAAATGAAAGGCACCACTGCTTGTAGAACCTTTCTCCCAAAAATAGCCTCCGAAGAAGCAAAAGTATTGAATTTGTAAAAGTTTGAAAAAAGTATGAAGCGAAGACCAAGTCGCCGCATTATAAATCTGTTCAACAGAAGCCTCATTTTTAAAAGCCCATGTGGAAGTCACAGCTCTAGTAGAATAAGCAGTAATTCTTTCAAGAGGCTGCTGTCCAGCAGCCTCATAGGCCAAACGGATGATGCTTTTCAGCCAAAAGGAAAAAGAGGTAGCCGTAGCCCTTTGACCTCTCCGTCTACCAGAATAAACAACAAACAAAGAAGATGTTTGACGGAAATCTTATTAGAAATAACCTTAGGAAGAAACCCAGGTTTGGTACGCAAAACCACCTTATCTACATGGAAACAAGGTAAGGAGAATCATATTATAAAGCAGATAGCTCAGAAACTCTTCAAGCCAAAGAGATAGCTACTAAAAACAAAACTTTCCAAGATAGAAGCTTAATATCTATGGAATGCATAGGTTCAAACGGAACCTCTTGAAGAACTTTAAGATCTAAGTTTAGGCTCCATGGCGGAGCAACAGGTTTAAATACAGGTTTGATTCTGACCAAAGCCTGACTAAATGCTTGAACATCTGGGACATCTGCCAGACGTTTGTGTAGTAGAATAGACAAAGCAGATATTTGTCCCTTTAAGGAACTAACTGATAATCCCTTCTCCAAACCTTCTTGGAGAAAAGACAATATTCTAGGAATCCTAATCTTACTCCACGAGTAACCTTTGGATTCACACCAATAAAGATATTTGCGCCAAATCTCATGATAGATCTTCCTGGTGACAGGCTTTCTAGCCTGAATCAGGGTATCAATGACCGACTCAGAGAATCCAGGCTTTGATAGAATCAAGCGTTCAATCTCCAGGCAGTCAGACGCAGAGAAATTAGGTTTGGATGAGTGAACAGACCTTGGATTAAAAGGTCCCGCCTCATTGGCATAGTCTACGGTGGAACTGAGGACATGTCCACTAGGTCTGCTTACCAAGTCCTGCGTGGCCACGCAGGTGCTATCAGAATTACTGAAGCTCTCTCCTGCTTGATTCTGGCAACCAGAGGTGGAAGGAGAGGAAACAGTGGAAATACATAGGCCAGATTGAAGGACCAAGACACTGCAAGAGCATCTATCAGTACCGCCTTGGGATCCCGGGACCTGGACCCGTAGCGAGGAAGTTTGGCATTCTGATCAGATGCCATCAGATCCAATTCTGGTGTGCCCTATAGCTGAATCAGCTACTCCCCCGGATGAAAAGTCTGACGACTTAGAAAATCCACCTCCCAGTTCTCTACTCCTCGGATGTGGATCGCTGAGAGATGGCAAGAGTGATCCTCTGCCCACTGGATTATTTTGGTTACCTCCATCATCGTTAGAGAATTCCTTGTTCCTCCTTGATGATTGATATAAGCTACAGTCGTGATGTCCGACTGAAACCTGATTAATTTGGCCGCAGCAAGCTGAGGCCACGCCTGAAGTGCATTGAATATCGCTCTCAGTTCTAGAATGTTTATCGGAAGGAGAGCTTCCTCCCGAGACCATAAGCCCTGTGCTTTCAGGGAATTCCAGACTGCACCCCAGCCAAGCAGGCTGGCATCTGTCGTTACAATGAGCCACTCTGGCCTGCGGAAACAGATTCCCTGAGACAGATGGTCCTGAGACAACCACCAGAGAATAGAATCTCTGGTCTCCCTGTCCAGATGCAGTTGAGGAGATAAATCTGCATAATCCCCATTCCACTGTTTGAGCATGCATAGCTGCAGTGGTCTGAGGTGAAGGCGGTCAAAAGGAACTATGTCCATTGCCGCTACCATGAGTCCGATTACCTCCATACACTGAGCCACTGATGACCGAGGAATGGAATGAATAGCTCGGCAAGTGGTTAAGAGTTAAACCATAACGTCCTGCGTGCTAAAATGGCAAAACCTGAATTCTTTGCCGCTAATTTAGCCAGTTGAAAAGCGGCATCTGTAATAAAAGAATTAGCCAACTTAAGGGCCTTAATTCTGTCCATAATTTCCTCTAATGGAGTCTCCATTTGAAGAGCCTCTTCTAGAGCCTCAAACCAGAAAGCAACTGCAGTTGTTACAGGAAGAATGCATGCAATAGGTTGGAGAGAAAAACCTTGATGAACAAAAATTTCCTTCAGGAGACCCTTTAATTTTTTTATCCATAGGATCTTTGAAAGCACAACTGTCCTCAATAGGTATAGTTGTACGCTTAGACAGAGTAGAAATAGCTCCCTCCACCTTAGGAACTGTCTGCCATGAGTCCCTTATGGTGTCAGATATGAGAAACATTTTCTTAAAAACAGGAGGGGCAGTGAACGGAATACCTGGTCTATCCCACTCCTTAGCAATAATATTCACAATCCTCTTAGGGACTGGAAAAACATCAGTGTAAACAGGAACCTCTAAGTATCTATCCATTTTACACAATTGCTCTGGGACCACTATATGGTCACAATCATCTAGAGTTGCTAATACCTCCCTAAGCAATAAACGGAGGTGTTCAAGCTTAAATTTAAAGGCCGTCATATCAGAATCTGTCTGAGGAAGCATCTTTCCTGAATCAGAAATTTCTCCCTCAGATAAAAAAATCCCTCGCCCCTTCAGATCATTGTGAGGGCATATCAGATACGGCTACTAAAGCGTGAGATGGCTCAGCATTTTTCCTTAACCCAGAGCTGTCCCGCTTTCCTTGTAAACCAGGCAGTTTGGATAAAACCTAAGTGAGTGTTGTATTCATAACTGTGGCCATGTCTTGTAAAATAAATGAATGTGATGCACTAGAGGTACTTGGCGTCACTTGTGCGGGCGTTACTGGTTGTGACACTTGGGGAGAGCTAGATGGCGAACCCTCATTTACTCCTGACTGAGAATCATCTATTGCCCTATTTTTAAGTGCTAATATATGTTCTTTATAATTTATAGACATACAGGGAGTGCAGAATTATTAGGCAAGTTGTATTTTTGAGGATTAATTTTATTATTGAACAACAACCATGTTCTCAATGAACCCAAAAAACTCATTAATATCAAAGCTGAATAGTTTTGGAAGTAGTTTTTAGTTTGTTTTTAGTTATAGCTATTTTAGGGGGATATCTGTGTGTGCAGGTGACTATTACTGTGCATAATTATTAGGCAACTTAACAAAAAACAAATATATACCCATTTCAATTATTTATTTTTACCAGTGAAACCAATATAACATCTCAACATTCACAAATATACATTTCTGACATTCAAAAACAAAACAAAAACAAATCAGTGACAATATAGCCACCTTTCTTTGCAAGGACACTCAAAAGCCTGCCATCCATGGATTCTGTCAGTGTTTTGATCTGTTCACCATCAACATTGCGTGCAGCAGCAACCACAGCCTCCCAGACACTGTTCAGAGAGGTGTACTGTTTTACCTCCTTGTAAATCTCACATTTGATGATGGACCACAGGTTCTCAATGGGGTTCAGATCAGGTGAACAAGGAGGCCATGTCATTAGATTTTCTTCTTTTATACCCTTTCTTGCCAGCCACGCTGTGGAGTACTTGGACGCGTGTGATGGAGCATTGTCCTGCATGAAAATCATGTTTTTCTTGAAGGATGCAGACTTCTTCCTGTACCACTGCTTGAAGAAGGTGTCTTCCAGAAACTGGCAGTAGGACTGGGAGTTGAGCTTGACTCCATCCTCAACCCGCAAAGGCCCCACAAGCTCATCTTTGATGATACCAGCCCAAACCAGTACTCCACCTCCACCTTGCTGGCGTCTGAGTCAGACTGGAGCTCTCTGCCCTTTACCAATCCAGCCACGGGCCCATCCATCTGGCCCATCAAGACTCACTCTCATTTCATCAGTCCATAAAACCTTAGAAAAATCAGTCTTGAGATATTTCTTGGCCCAGTCTTGACGTTTCAGCTTGTGTGTCTTGTTCAGTGGTGGTCGTCTTTCAGCCTTTCTTACCTTGGCCATGTCTCTGAGTATTGCACACCTTGTGCTTTTGGGCACTCCAGTGATGTTGCAGCTCTGAAATATGGCCAAACTGGTGGCAAGTGGCATCTTGGCAGCTGCACGCTTGACTTTTCTCAGTTCATGGGCAGTTATTTTGCGCCTTGGTTTTTCCACACACTTCTTGCGACCCTGTTGACTATTTTGAATGAAACGTTTGATTGTTCAATGATCACGCTTCAGAAGCTTTGCAATTTTAAGAGTGCTGCATCCCTCTGCAAGATATCTCACTATTTTTTACTTTTCTGAGCCTGTCAAGTCCTTCTTTTGACCCATTTTGCCAAAGGAAAGGAAGTTGCCTAATAATTATGCACACCTGATATAGGGTGTTGATGTCATTAGACCACACCCCTTCTCATTACAGAGATTCACATCACCTAATATGCTTAATTGGTAGCAGGCTTTCGAGCCTATACAGCTTGGAGTAAGACAACATGCATAAAGAGGATGATGTGGTCAAAATACTCATTTGCCTAATAATTCTGCACACAGTGTATCAGTACAATTGGGACACATTCTAAGAGGGGGTTCCACAATGGCTTCCAAACATATTGAACAAGGATTTCCCTTGGTGTCAGACATGTTAAACAGGCTAGTAATGTAACAAGCAAGCTTGGAAAACACTGTAATCAAAGTAAATAACACTTAGAAATAAAACGGTACTGTGCCTTTAAGAGAAAAACAGCTGCACAAGTTCTGCAAAACAGTGTAAAAAAGAAGTAAACTTAACAAAATTTGTACAGTAGTATCTTATAGCCTTAATAACTTTGCACAGCTATGCAAATAAACAATTAACCCCTTAATGGCAAAACCGGATTGAAAAAAACATCAAAACCGGTAAAAAATACTTTCAGCACCTTGCCACAGCTCTGCTGTGGCGCCTACCTGCCCTTCAGAACAATTTTTGGGGAAAAAACTTCCTTTACAGCCCTCAAACACAGCAGGAACCTCTAGAGAAGCAGTTGGATGTCTCTAAGGAAAAGAAACTGCGCAACTGAGGCGCGAAAATAGGCCCCTCCCACCTCACTCGATGTTTTGAGGCCTATTAGAAAAACACCTGAGTGTCTCTTAATTAACCATGTGGGTTAAAAAACCCTAACACAAGCCACAATGACCCCTTTATAATTGCATCATTTACTGAATAAACAAAAACGTTTTTACCAAACAGTGTCACCAGTAACAAATGAGCCCTTTAAGCAAGCTGAAATTCCTATCCAAGTGTCTGAATACAGCTTACCCTTCCCTCATGGGGATATTGCCAGCCTTTTCTAGAATAAACACAGTCTGTCTAGAAAAATATAGACTGAACATACCTCATATGCAGCTTAGCATGCAAACCGTTCCCCCCACTGAAGTTTTCCTGTACTCGTCAGGCCTTGTGAGAACAGCAGTAGATCTTAGTTACAAAGTGCTAAGATCATAATCCTCCTTGCAGAAATCTTCATCTCTTTTCTGCCAGAGAGTAAATAGTACACACCGGCACCATTTAAAATAACACATTTTTGCTTGAGAAGTAAAAAACTAACATTTTTGTCACCACACTCGCTTTGCACTTCCTAGTTACTTAGAGTAGGCAAAGAGAATGACTGGGGGTGGAGCTAAGGGGGGAGCTATATAGACAGCTCTGCTGTGGGTGCTCTCTTTGCCACTTCCTGTAGGGGAGGAGAATATGCCACAAGTAAGGATGAATCCATGGACTCGATACATCTTACAAGAGAAATGTTAACACTAAAACAGTGATAACTCTTAATAGAAGCATTTTTTTCCAATACATGTATATTGAAAATATGTTTCTATTCAAAAATGCAATAAATCTATGTGCATTTATATTTTGACTGGAATGTCCCTTTAATAAATAGCCACAATTTTTTTTTTCTTTCATGATTCAGTAGGGAATATAATTTTAAACATTCAAATTTACTTCTATTATCTAATTTGCTCCATTCTTTAGATATCCTTTGTTGAAGAAATAGCAATGCACAAAGGTGAGCTAATCACACAAGGCATCTGTGTGCAGCCACCAATCAACAGCTACTGAGACTATCTAGATATGCTTTTCAGCAAAGGATATCAAGAGAATGAAGCAAATTAGTTAATAGAAGTAAATAGAAAGTATTTTAAAATTGTTTGTTCTAGCTGAATCATGAAAGAAACAATTGGGTTTCATGTCCCTTTAAATATTAACAAAATGTAGCTCTGTGAAAACATTTGATCACAAAGTGATACATTTCTATGAGAGAAGAGTTATCTTAGGTGTTATGATTTGCTATAGTATATTTTTCTGTCAGAATTCTTGGATTTGAAATAAAACTGTAAACTGGTTTGCAAATGAGCTTATATTTATGCAGATATTCATTAATATTCATTGTAATTCTTTCCCATTAATATAGTTCTTATATCTATTTTGAAGTAATTTTGTATAATTTTCTATATTATGTAAAATATATCAGTAATATGCATTTATTGTTCTATGAATAACAAAATATGGAGGGTAGATTAATCAAATCAGGTGATATTTTCTACAATTGACCCAGCTTGCAATCTGGTATAGGTATAATTAAAGTCAAAGTATTCCCTCTGGTTAAATGATGTAGCCATAAGGGTTAATGTATCATGCTAAAACGTGTATATTTACACAAACAAATTAAATAAATACACTTCTATCAGTAACTTTATTAAATGTTAGCCCTTTAAGAGCCTCTGGAAACAATATGATATCAAACTTATCTTTAATAGCTTTATGGTTTTAGTCACTAAAAAATAGTAATGAAACAACTTTGATATATATTTTCATTTTTGTGCCCCATTTTCATGTAATTTCGCTCTGAAAACTGAGCAATTTCTACTTCTTAGAACTTGAAATGCACCCTGCTGACATATCAAAGCTAACCTTGCTACATATATGTTCCTTAATAGGTGTATCAGATAATCACAGAGGTAAAAAATATATTAATTAACAGTGTTGGTTAGGCAAAACTGGGGAATGGGTAAAAAAAGGATTATCTATCTTTTTAAACAATAAAAATTCTGGAATAGACTTTCCCTTTAAACTTTTTTTAAGTGTGTATATATAACATTTACACAAACATTCTGTTAGCAAATTTTGTATTGTTACGTTTTACCTTTTTAAAGTATGTTATCTTATCTGCTTTGCTGAGGGCAAGATAGATAAAAATGGGCAGCTAAACTGATCAAACAATCACTGCGTAGAATGTATCAGGTTTAGACTTCTGAAGCCTAAATTATGCACTTCTTGGAAGAATTAAAAAAAAAAAAAAAAAAAACTTTTCAGAGATAATTAAAAGGACAGTCTAAACCAGAATTTTTTTTATTGTTTTTAAAGATAGATAATCCCTTTATTACCCATTCCCTAGTTTTGCATAACTGACACAGTAATATAAATACACTTTTTACCTCTGTGATCATCTTGTATCTAAGCCTCTGCAAACTGCCCCTTTATTTCAGTTCTTTTGACAGACATGCATTTTAATCAATCAGTGCTGGCTCCTAGGAACACAGTGTTATCTATATGACACACATGAACTAACACCCTCTAGTGGTGAAAAACTGTCAAACTGCCCTGAGAGAAGAGGCGGCCTTCAAGGGCTTAGAAATTAGAATATGAATCTCCTAGGTTTAGCTTTCAACTAAGAATACCAAGAGAAGAAATCAGAATTGGTGGTAAAAGTAAATTGAAAAATTGTTTAAAATGGCATGCCCTATCTGAATCATTAAAGTTTATTTTGTACTAGACTGTCCCTTTAAAGGAAAATGAAGCAAAAGAAATAATGATGGTATATTGCAACTTTTCTTTTTTTACAATTCATAATTAAACATGTTATGAGGAATTTAATTTAGCATTTTATGACCCATCCATTTGTAACCTTTGTAGCTCATTGCTAAACTGTGCTTGTTAATTTTCTCTGTTAAACTTATGGTAAGCTTTGCCCAACAAGCCACATACTTGTCTAGAAATCACAATCTGTACTATATTTAGTTATCAATATGTTTTTAAATATTTAACAGAATATATAATTTATTATTAGCAATTTTCTGTGCTTTATATAAACATGTATATCTATCATCTATATATCAACTATCTATTTACCTGTATGTATGTCTGTCTGTCTACACATATACACCTTTGATAAAATGTTTAGCCACCCACTTGCAGTGTGAAATTGTGCTTCATTGTTTTTGCAAGGTCGCGCAAAGGATAATGCACCCTGCGCTATTGATTGTGCTCCACTTGTAATCTAGCCCTTAAAATGTACAATTTATTTGAAAGGGAGTGTGCCTAAAAAAGCACTTAAAGGGACACTGAACCCAAATTTTCCTTCTGTGATTCAGATGGAGCATGCAATTTTAAGCAACTATCTAATTTACTCCTATTATCAAATTTTCTTCATTCTCTTGGTATCTTTATTTGAAATGCAAGAATGTAAGTTTAGATGCCAGCCCATTTTTGGTGAACAACCTGGGTTGTCCTTGCTGATTGGTGGATAAATTCATTCACCAAAAAAAGTGCTGTCCAGAGTCTGAACCAAAAAAAAGCTTAGATGCTTTCTTTTTCAAATAAAGATAGCAAGAGAATGAAGAAAATTAATAATAGGAATATATTAGAAAGTTGCTTAAAGGGACAGTTCACCCAAAAAAATTCTCCCCTTTAAATTATTCCCAATGATCCTTTTAACCTGCTAGAGTGTATTAAATTGGTTACAAGTAGCTCCTTTACTCCTATTTCCGCATTTGAAATAGCTGATTTAGCCTGTGGTATCGCCACCTACACTGAACAAATTAATACTGGAGTATAGGCTATTGAATAGCCTAAGTATACACAGCCAGCAGAAGAGATTACACTCTCAGTGGGCTGTCCCTTTAAAATACCATGCTCTATCTTAATCACGAAAGAAAAAAATTTGGTTCAGTGTCCCTTTAAGGCAAGAAATAAAACTTGCAGTTAAAAACAACCTAATTCAGATATTGTCACCCACAAAAAGAGCTGACCATACAGACATTCTTCTAACAGCAAAAATAAACTAAATCCTTCAAAACAAAAAACTGAAAATCCAAATAGTGCATAGGCTAAAAAAAAACAGAAACCTGCAAGATATTTAGAACCAAAAGAGAAAATATTAGTTTTACCACTGGCTTGATCCTGAATAAAAGCTGGAACAAAACCGAATGTCAGGAAGAATAACAATGTCTTAATAAAACAAAACTGAAAAGAACCAAAAACTGCCCAATCAAAAAACTGTTGGATAAACCCCTATCCAAACCATCCCAAATAAACTGAAGAAATCAAGGACTTCTAAATGAGTGCCAGCTAAAACCATGTTTCAAACACCAAGAAATAAAGGCCTTCCAAAACCTATGAAAAAGGAAGTCCTCAATACCAGACTCAGCAAAAAACCTCTATGTCTAAAAACGAAGCATTCAATTTCCAAGCCAACAAGCCCTTGAGACAGAAGGCCATGGTGCAGAGAAAGAGGCCATGGAGAACAACTAAACATCTGCACCAGATCCACAAACCAAGTCCTGCAAGGCCAAGCTGGAGCAATTACTGATGATACTTCATTCTTGATCATGGCTATCACTCTTGGAAACAGAACAAGAGATAGAACAATTTAAGCCAGAAAAAACAACCAAGGAGCTACTAGAGCAACCACAATCTCTGCCTAGGATCCCTGGACCTCTCAAAATATCTGTGGAGCTTGTAGGACAATCTAGAAGCCATGAAATCTATTTCTGGAAAACCCCATAAACCCGCAATCTAATAGAAAACCTCTAGATGAAGAGAACACTCTTAGCAACTGAGAAGTCAACTTCCCAATTGCTCAGTCCTGGAATATAAACTGCAGAAAATAAGCAGAGATAAGTCAGATAAGAACACATTTTGGGATACCTCCCTCATCACCAGAGAATTGTGAGTTCCCTCTTGATGATAGAAGAAAGCCACCACTGTGACATTGCCTTATTAGAAACTCAGATATGTCTCTCTTCAACAGAGACCAGCACTAAAGAGTCCTGAAGATTGTATTAAGTTCCAGAACATATATAGCTACCCTCTCTGCCAGAGGAAACCAAACTTCCTGTGCTCTCAGACCCCCAGACTGAACCCCAACCTGAAAGAAGAATTTGTTAAGACTCCAGAAGGATTTTCTGAGAAAGCTGAGAATAATTCCTGCATTCCAGATGAAGCAAACAAAGCTGAAAAAGCCTCATGTAGATGGAGTAGCACCAGATGCTGCAAACATCAGACATAATACCACCATGCAAAGCGTTATAGCTAGAAAAAGGAACTAAAGATAGAACAAGCTGAAAGTATCTTCAATCTCTGTATATATTCGATATATTATGAACACTCAAAACATAAAATTTGATTTTATATTCAAAACAAACATAATTTAAATATTTGAACGAATATTACCGAATGTTAATTAAAATTTGAATACCAATATTCTAAATTAGAATGTTTGATAACCATTTAAAATTCAATTTGAACAGATGAATGTATAAAAATGTGTTTTAATTTTGAATGTTGAAGCCCCCTGCTTCTTGGAAACAATGACAAAGTTGGAATAGAGCCCCTGGCCTTGTTCCAACATTGGAAGTGGTAAAAAAAAGATTCCAGATCTAAGACTGACTGTGAAAAAAGCTCTTGCCTTTACAGGAGTCTTTCAGAACAAGAGACAGAAGAATCCTTTCCATGGGGGACTTGATCTAAACCAAATTTATATTCCTCGGAAACTAAATTCAAAATGTTTTTGGTAGTGTAAAATGAAATTTCAAGATAGTGCAACAACTGTATGCTGATATTTGGTTTGCTCTACAATTAGTTTATTTGCCATTCAAGTTTTATAAGTCACATTCTTTGAGATACACTGTTTCTTTAAATGTATTTCTGATGTTATGTCAATTACCCAGTGGATATTGTTTTACTTTTTATGTATGTGCAGACAATGGCTAATGTGGAAATGTGTATGTTTTTTCTTCAACATGCAGTTTTGTTATATGCCCTACAACAATAATGGAAACTAGGTCTATGTATAACACAAATCCCCTATGGTGTATTTTTTGTACTGTATGTACAATGTAATAAAAAGATCCATTCACTTCAATTATCAAATTAAAATGTGTGTTTCTTAGGGAAATAGTTCTTTCAAATAACAAAGTACTAAAGAATTGTATTTAGTCTACTAAAATATTGTCATTAAAAAAAAATTCTTAACAGATGAAAAAATTATGAATGAATACAATTAATGAATTAACATTTGCGATTATAGTTCCTGCGCATTCAAATTGACAGAATTTTGATATTTAAATACTAAAACAAATGTTCCCCTTAACATTTTTTCTGCTGTTTGAATGTTTCTATAAAACAAATATTAATATTTTAATATTGAATGCAATATTTAAATATTCAAGTTTAACATTCAAATACAAAATGTACTTAGATTAACATTCAATAGATTAAATCAGTACTCGAATGTTAATATTCACGTTACATTCAATATTTAATTGTTTTATATAACAAAGGGTACATTTCACCCATTCCTAGGATTCACTTATGTTTCTGAGTAATAAATCATTACTTATTGTACAGAGGAAGTTTGGGAATAACTTTGAAGATCAGTAAGATCACTGACTAATTTCTATATTTGACATATATATATATATTGCCTTAAGTCACTTCTCACATCTTCCCTAGAATAATGTGCTATTACATGCAAGGTAATTAGCACCAGACTTCAATATTCCCATTGGATGGTAAGCATTCCATTCTTCATTGGTTAGAATATTTTACTAAGGAGTCAGGAAGATGTAAAATCGTGTTTTGAAATATGCCCATCAGACGGAAATTAAATATTCATGCTGGACATTTATAAAATATGATTTAATGAGAGCTTAAAAGTATTTCTAATGAAAAATAGATTAGGTATGTTTTTCATGTTCATTTTTACTCAAATGGAGTTTGAGCTGCTCAAAAGTTGTTAAATAATTATAATTGGAAAATGTACTTTGTGAGACATAACTTTGGATTCATATGACCCTTAGTCTGGTCAAAACTTAGAACATATATTTATACTGATATCCTATGTAACTGGAGCAGATTGGAAAGTGAGGAATTTAACATTAATGAAGAAGTAATGCTAGTTTTCATGTGGGTCACAGATAAGAGAAATAGCAAAAAAAAAATAAAGATCAGACACATTATAGGTAAACTACAAAAGTATAGAAAAAAAGGATAATTATAAGATGATGTCATACCAGTGTTTTGTGCTGTGAGTATTCCAAGGACAAAAAAAAAGAAAAGAAAACTGGTTTAAATGGAAATAACATTTAATAAATACTTCATTAAACAGAAATTAAATACATTGATATTGTAATTTTAAATGTTTCATTATACACAGAAAAACAAAACTTGCAACTGAAAAATATGTTCATTATATTAAAAGCTTTTCTTGTAATATGTCTGAAAATTGTGTATTTTCTAGTCTTGAAAACAAAGTGTATGATTAATGCCAGTAATTCATGACATTACTGTTTTGGGAGTATACAATATTTATCAAAAATTGGAGAGAGAACTGGAATGCAGTAAAAATTTGTCTGACTATTACGGATTTGTTTCAATTTTGGCCGATTCGGGCATTCATCAGAATCCAGACCAGCTGAATGAACTGGTGAATGAAACAGATGAGAAATTAAATGTTATATGTTTGTTAATTGCATTTATTTAGTTTGTTTGCTACTTTTGGAGCAAAAACAAATAAAATAAATTGTGCTCAAATTCCCCTGTCCAGTCCTAACAAAGTGTTACTAAGGATTAAAGTTAGAGACAGGCATTAAATTCCATAAAGGCTTGCCCAATGCTTTTTTAGTTGTTCCCCCGCTAGCGCTAGTACTAATTGTGTAGTAGTGTGTGTTCTTTTTTCTTGAAAAAAACAAACATTTTTTCTTCTGCAGTCTTCTGCATTCTGTGGGGCCTATCAAGCTCCGAGTAGAGCTTGATGCCCCATGTTTCTGGCGAGCCTGCAGGCTCGCCAGAAACAGCAGTTATGAAGCAGCGGTCACAAAGACCGCTGCTCCATAACCTGTCCGTCTGCTCTGAGCAGGCGGACAGACATCGGCGGAATTCAACCCGATCGAGTACGATCAGGTTGATTGACGCCCCCCTGCTGGCGGCTGATTGGCCGCGAGTCTGCAGGGGGCCAATGCTGAATACGGAGAGTGTATTGCTCCATATTCAGCGAAGTCCGTATTCAGCGAAGTCTGGCGGACCTGATCCGCACTGTCGGATCAGGTCCGCCAGACTTTGGTAAATAGAGGCCAGAGTGTGCAGAATCAGATTCAGAAGTATTTTTTTCTTGCAGTGCTTGCATCACAATACTGTGTTACTTTATTCATTTTTTTCTCTGTAGAGCAGAGTTTTTTGCTTTATTTAATTCTGAGCATAAGTTTTAACATTTAATTTATATTTTTTCTTGCAGAGTAGGCTAATAATAGACTGGTATTGTTCCTGCCTGAGCTTTGCTCTTTAGGCTATTCTTAGTTGCCTAGCAGTATAGCTTTAATTTTTTTTTTTGTTTTACTAATAAATAACTCCTGTGCAGACTTCGATACAGAATCAGTTTATTTCCAATGGCAGAGGCCACAGTCATGTGTAGCTGTAGTATGTATGGTGTTTGATGTCCTATAATTTTGGTGAAGGTATCTGGAAGCAGCAGTTAAGTTTGTTTGTGGTAAAAGCAGCCATGGCTAGGGTTAATTGTGTTGGGAAAATATAGTCAGTAGTACAGTTAATGCACCATCAGCCATGTGATATTGGTGCAAGTGTTATAGCTGTTGTGGTCAAATATTCCTTAACAACTGGTCATAGCAATCTGCCACTAGGGGTATCTATTAGTTGCTATTATCTACTGGAATGCATATAGCAAGCTGTGACATAAATTACAGTGGTGTAAGTATGATCAGGTTGCTAAAATAGAGCCATAAAAGAAATCAGCTTATGCTACTTTTTTTATAGTGGCTTCTTTATAGGTCAAATAGGCTCTAAGCCCTAGACATTGGTCATTCTGAGGTTCAACACACATATATGTTTGTATGTCTTGTTGCATTTGTATTTTCTTTAAAATGAAAATACTTGTTCTGAGGTGATGTTGCCCAAATAATACCTAAGACATTTTTAAACTAGAGACACATTCCTGATAGTAATACATGTCCTTTAGGTATAATGCACCTAATATCTGCATATACTATAATAAATATGCTTACGTTTAAATGTTAATCAATTAAATGGTTATTTCTTATTGAGGTCTCTTCAAAATTAGTAGAATGTCATGGATATTCAACAATTCTCAGTTGAGGGGCTACAGTGATTTGTTTTTTTATCGGAACAACAGTAATCATATTTTAAAAACCCAACTAATCATAACAAAAATTCTTATCATACCTATATTTCAACACAACTGAAATGAACTTTGATTTAGCTGTCTATGGGTAGGTTTACAAGTGAATTTGCCCGCTTGAGAGCGCACGATAAATAACCAGCCATTACAAGAGGCTGGTTATTGCTACCGCAAGCTCACGGTGGCAATTAGCACTTATGAAATTAAACATAGATCATATCTCTGGTTAATTTTATAAATGTTCCCCAAATGTAAAAAAAAAAATTGTAGCATTTTTATTTTTTAATAAAATAACTGCACTAGGCAGCATTTTGGGGGTAAAGATGGGAACTGTGTGTTCCCAGTAAATATATGCTTATATGCATATAAATGTATGTGTTAATGCATGTATATACACATATTAACACATAAATATATATGCATATAATCATGTTAGTATACTGTATATTTAATATTGCTGCCATCACTGCGCTACTTACCCACTTTGCTGCACTTTGTTTCTGTGCTGTCACGGCAAGAGAATGAGGCTCCCATTGGAACCTATGGAAGCACGCTCTATGGAATGCTTCCATGCAATGCGAACACGAGGTTGCATTCGCATTGCACCTAACTCATAATACCAGCGTACATTAGCGTGCTTTGGTATTATAAAGTGGAGCGCAAATATCACTTTAGCGAAAGCGATATTTTGTACTCTACTTATAATATGGGCCTATATACATTTTGCCTGCACACATTTCTGTATGGTAATATTATATGTATTGATGTTATCTGTGCTTCCTATACATATATATATATATATATAACTAGCTTCCTCCTTGGTTAATCACATACATTATTTGAAGATGTATTTGCCATATTTAATGCTCTTGAGGATCACATTGTGTTTATAAGATATATGGGGCTGGACTTTGTACTGGTTTTGATCATTCAACTAAGGGTTTAATGACAGATAAGCATTTGATTAAATGGTCATATTTTAATATTTATCATTTCTTTTGGTTTATGTCAAAAAAACAACAACAACTAATTAACCAAGTTACAAATAATTGAGTTAAAAATGATTTATGGAAATAAGTAAATTGACTAAAGAAATGTATTAAAGATAAGAAATGTTGCTATAATTGGTAATATTGTTTGCTCAGCATGAGGTACTCAAAGGAATGTTCTATGCTTTCAGCTACTTATCCGTAACATACTAATTTATGCAAAAAAACACAGAGAAAATGTTGTTAGTTTTTATAAAGTAACTCAAAATCGAAAGCAGAAATATTTAGTCTAAAAATTGCTTTCCTGTACTTTATAGAATATAGATGGTTGCTTTATCTTTGTTGAAAAAGATCATCAAAAAATATTCCCATTTGTCCTCTAGCCTCTGACTAGTAAAATATGGTTGTAAAGTATTTATAATTATAAGTTGACTCATAACCTCCCCCATACACACAGACACTCATACATACATACACACAAACATACAAACACACTCAGTTTCACACACTCAGTTTCACACACACAGTTGCACACACGCAGCAGACACAGTTGCACACACACACATATATACATACAAACACACACATACACATGTACAGTTGCGCGCACACACACATATATATATATATATATTTATAGATATATATATATATACACACACACGTACAGTTGCACACACACAGCACACACAGTTGCAGACACACACACATACAAACACACACATACACATGTACAGTTGCACGCACACAACACACACAGTTGCAGAGACACACATACAATCACACACATACACATGTACAGTTGCACGCACACAACACACAGTTGCATACACAGACACACACAACATACATTTGTGCACACACACAACACAGTAGCACACACACAACACACAGTTGCACACACACACACACACATACAGTTGCACACACAACATACACATAGTTGCACACACACAACACACAGTGGCACACACACAACACACATTAAGGATTGTGAGTAGTGTGATTAAGGCTTGAGATACTGTTCCCATAAAAGTTAGGGTCTTATTTTATAGTTCGGTTTATTAGGTTGTCCTTAAAATAACAGAACGCATCTTGCAATTACAGGATTTAGTGTAATTTTTTTTACGAGCATTAAGACCTTGTTTGCTCCAATTAATGCCTTAGATGGAGTATACAATGTTTGCCTCTGTCTTTTTGCTAAAAAAAAATTGTATTCGTTTGCAGTAAGTTGCAGTATCACCTCTGCTCAGACCAGTTAGGGACAGATACATAGCAAAGTTAGACTTGTGAAGTCTGCAGTGTGCACTTTCAATTCTCTGAAGTGAAAAAAAAAATGCAATTTTCAGAGTTAAATTACAGGAAAAGGAGACACAAAGATAATGAAAATAAATAACCATCACCCCAACCACTAACGCTAACATAACCTTAGACTGCGTTACAGAGCTTTGATCAGGGGCAGACTGAGACAAACCAGCCCCAACCCTGCCCTCTATACCCCACCCATCTCCTATGCCCGTCCCTCAAACTAGCTCCTACTTGCCTCAACCCAACTTGGGCACCCAAGTTGCAGGGACAAAACCCCCATATACTCCAGGGCTCCCACAACCACAGACCCCCCAAGGCCCCCATGCTCAAGAGCCAGACGCCACACTACAGTGCCCCCAAAGCAACTCCAAGCACAGGACACCCAATTCATGGAGAGGATCCCCATTTCAAGGACAGGGCACCCACTCTGCCCACCCTTAACTGCTTAGTTATTGCAAGTGCATCTGTCAGCACTGACCTAGCTCCTGATCATTTCCTGCCCACCCCAGCTGACAACCACTAGTGCAGTTGTCCCATACAAAAATGTGCCCTCCTGCTGCTGCCCTCATCACACCAGGAGCCCCTCTTGGACCCCATTTATGTGCTGGGCCCTAGGTCCAGGTTCATTTCACCTCTGGCCTTGATACTTCAGCTGTAAACCTGCGTTCAGCAATATTGAGGTAATGATGTCATGGCCAGATACCATTGTTATTTTATGCAAAAACAAAAATCATTTAAATTCACAATAAGCAAAAAAACCCTCCTTTTTAATTTTACTTGTTTTACTACATTTTGTTTTGATAACAACTCCAATTGATTTTAATGGCAGTTTAGGGTTTGCCTGGTCTTATTAAGCGATAATAAAGACTTGTGAGCCGCCGAACATGCATTTGTAACTCTACTAAATATCACTTGTTGATTCTTGTAAGGGTCACATGGGCACAATAAGGTATTTATCTACTGCCTGCAGCTTCTGAGATTGCAGATGCCGGTCTCCTAACATGCCAATAGCTTATATCTTGTAGAGCTTTTTATTTTACCTTTTATACTAAATTTCATAAATTGCTCCCATTATCTCTTCCATAAAAATATACATAACTAATACTGGAAAACTAGTTTAGATTGATTAATAATTTAAAGCACTTTCAAGAAAGATAAATGTCAGCAATTCTTGCAAAACTGATTTGCTAGAAAGGAATTGTATTGCCATAACTCAGTAAATTAACCACATAGGGATAAAGCAGATATGTCTCACTGGAGAAGTCTTCAAATTCCCTGCTAATCTAGGCTAAGTTATATGATTGACAACATATATTCTATATATAATTTTTAATACTTTGCTGTTAATGTGTACCACTAGCCATGTGTATATCTTCTGAAAATGTATAAAAACTGATTTAAATCATTCTTTTATATAGTTATTTTATTTTAACTGTAATGCATTTCACTATGACAACATATTTATATATGAAAATATTGCAGGAAGGAAGTTCATAATTGAGCTTCATCACTGTTTAATGCTAGAGTGTCAAAATGGCAATAAAAAATGTTAATTGTTCTTATTTTGCAGTGAAATAAGTGCTAAATATTACAACTAATGCATCAGTTTTTCAGTAAGGTGTTGGGAAATTATTACTAATTATTATTCAACTAATTACATAGAATATTACAAATTAAAACAAGCAATATTTAACATCTTTAAAAGTTTTTTTTTTAATTGGCTTATACAGTAGGTGCCCAATCAGAGATGGACTTTCACTGCATTGGTTATTATGTGTGCTTTAAAACGGCTAGATTTAGAGTTTTGTCGGTAACGACCCGCGTAGCTAACGCTGGCTTTTTTCTGGCCGCACCTTTTAAATAACTCTGGTATTGAGAGTTCACAGATTGGCTGCGTTAGGCTCCAAAAAGGGAGCGTACAGGCATATTTAACGCCACTGCAACTCTCGATACCAGAGTTGCTTACGGACGCGGCCAGCTTCAAAAACGTGCTTGTGCACGATTCCCCCATAGAAAACAATGGGGCTGTTTGAGCTGAAAAAAAAACCTAACACCTGCAAAAAAGCCGCGTTCAGCTCCTAACGCAGCCCCATTGTTTCCTATGGGGAAACACTTCCTAAGTCTGCACCTAACACCCTAACATGTACCCCGAGTCTAAACACCCCTAACCTTACACTTATTAACCCCTAATCTGCCGCCCCCGCTATCGATGACCCCTGCATATTATTATTAACCCCTAATCTGCCGCTCCGTAAACCGCCGCTACTTACATTATCCCTATGTACCGTTAATCTGCTGCCCCTAACACCGCCGACCCCTATATTATATTTATTAACCCCTAATCTGGCCCCCCCCCCAACGTCGCCTCCACCTGCCTACACTTATTAACCCCTAATCTGCTGAGCGGACCGCACCGCTATTATAATAAAGTTATTAACCCCTAATCCGCCTCACTAACCCTATAATAAATAGTATTAACCCCTAATCTGCCCTCCCTAACATCGCCGACACCTAACTTCAAACATTAACCCCTAATCTGCCGACTGGAGCTCACCGCTATTCTAATAAATGTATTAACCCCTAAAGCTAAGTCTAACCCTAACACTAACACCCCCCTAAGTTAAATATAATTTACATCTAACGAAATTAATTAACTCTTATTAAATAAATTATTCCTATTTAAAGCTAAATACTTACCTGTAAAATAAACCCTAATATAGCTACAACATAAATTATAATTATATTATAGCTATTTTAGGATTAATATTTATTTTACAGGTAACTTTGTATTTATTTTAACCAGGTACAATAGCTATTAAATAGTTAAGAACTATTTAATAGCTAAAATAGTTAAAATAATTACAAAATTACCTGTAAAATAAATCCTAATCTAAGTTACAATTAAACCTAACACTACACTATCAATAAATTAATTAAATAAAATACCAACAATTACCTACAATTAATCCTAACACTACACTATCAATAAATTATTTAAATACAATATTTACAAATAAATACAATGAAATAAACTAACTAAAGTACAAAAAATAAAAAAGAACTAAGTTACAAAAAATAAAAAAATATTTACAAACATTAGAAAAATATTACAACAATTTTAAACTAATTACACCTACTCTAAGCCCCCTAATAAAATAACAAAGCCCCCCAAAATAAAAAAATGCCCTACCCTATTCTAAATTACAAAAGTTCAAAGCTCTTTTACCTTACCAGCCCTGAACAGGGCCCTTTGCGGGGCATGCCCCAAGAAATTCAGCTCTTTTGCCTGTAAAAAAAACACATACAATACCTCCCCCCAACATTACAACCCACCACCCACATACCCCTAATCTAACCCAAACCCCCTTAAATAAACCTAACACTAAGCCCCTGAAGATCTTCCTACCTTATCTTCACCATACCAGGTTCACCAATCGGTCCTCAGAAGTGTTGATCCAAGCCCAAGCGGGGGGCTGAAGAGTGACGTCCATCCTCAGGCTGAAGTCTGGATCCAAGCGGCGACTAAAGAAATCCATCATTGGGCTGAAGTCGGAAGTCCATCACCGGGATGAAGTCTTCTATCAAGCCGCATCTTCAATCTTCTTTCTTCTGGAGCGGAGCGGAACCATCTTCTTCCAAGCCGACGCGGAACATCCTCTTCAACCGACGACTAGACGACGACTAGACGACGAATGACGGTTCCTTTAAATGACGTCATCCAAGATGGTGTCCCTCGAATTCCGATTGGCTGATAGGATTCTATCAGCCAATCGGAATTAAGGTAGGAATATTCTGATTGGCTGATGGAATCAGCCAATCAGAATCAATTTCAATCTGATTGGCTGATCCAATCAGCCAATCAGATTGAGCTTGCATTCTATTGGCTGTTCTGATCAGAATATTCCTACCTTAATTCCGATTGGCTGATAGAATCCTATCAGCCAATCGGAATTCTAGGGACGCCATCTTGGATGACGCCATTTAAAGGAACCATCATTCGTCGTCTAGTCGTCAGTTGAAGAGGATGTTCCGCGTCGGCTTGGAAGAAGATGGTTCCGCTCCGCTCCAGAAGAAAGAAGATTGAAGATGCGGCTTGATAGAAGACTTCATCCCGATGATGGACTTCCGACTTCAGCCCGATGATGGATTTCTTCAGTCGCCGCTTGGATCCAGACTTCAGCCCGCGGATGGACGTCACTCTTCAGCCCCCCGCTTGGGCTTGGATCAACACTTCCAAGGCTTGGATCAAGACTTCCGAGGACGGATCGGTGAACCTGGCAGGGTGAAGATAAGGTAGGAAAATCTTCAGGGGCTTAGTGTTAGGTTTATTTAAGGGGGGTTTGGGTTAGATTAGGGGTATGTGGGTGGTGGGTTGTAATGTTGGGGGGGTATTGTATGTGTTTTTTTTACAGGCAAAAGAGCTGAATTCTTTGGTAAGGAAAAGAGCTTTGAACTTTTTTAATTTAGAATAGGGTAGGGCATTTTTTTATTTTGGGGGGCTTTGTTATTTTATTAGGGGGCTTAGAATAGGTGTAATTAGTTTAAAATTGTTGTAATATTTTTCTAATGTTTGTAAATATTTTTTTATTTTTTGTAACTTAGTTCTTTTTTATTTTTTGTACTTTAGTTAGTTTATTTAATTGTATTTATTTGTAGGTATTGTATTTAATTAATTTATTGATAGTGTAGTGTTAGGTTTAATTGTAACTTAGGTTAGGATTTATTTTACAGGTAATTTTGTAATTATTTTAACTATTTTAGCTATTAAATAGTTCTTAACTATTTAATAGCTATTGTACCTGGTTAAAATAAATACAAAGTTGCCTGTAAAATAAATATTAATCCTAAAATAGCTATAATATAATTATAATTTATGTTGTAGCTATATTAGGGTTTATTTTACAGGTAAGTATTTAGCTTTAAATAGGAATAATTTATTTAATAAGAGTTAATTTATTTCGTTAGAATAAAATTATATTTAACTTAGGGGGGTGTTAGGGTTAGGGTTAAAATTAGCTTTAGGGGTTAAAAAATGTATTAGAGTAGCGGTGATCTCCGATCGGCAGATTAGGGGTTAATACTTGAAGTTAGGTGTCGGCGATGTTAGGGAGGGCAGATTAGGGGTTAATACTATTTATTATAGGGTTATTGAGGCGGGAGTGAGGCGGATTAAGGGTTAATAACTTTATTATAGTAGCGGTGAGATCCGCTCGGCAGATTAGGGGTTAATAAGTGTAGGCAGGTGGAGGCGACGTTGAGGGGGCAGGTTAGGGGTTAATAAATATAATATAGGGGTCGGCGATGTTAGGGGCAGCAGATTAGGGGTACATAAGGATAACGTAAGTAGCGGCGCTTTGCGGTCGGCAGATTAGGGGTTAATTATTGTAGGTAGCTGGCGGCGACGTTGTGGGGGGCAGGTTAGGGGTTAATAAATATAATATAGGGGTCGTCGGTGTTAGGGGCAGCAGATTAGGGGTACATAAGTATAACGTAGGTGGCGGTCAGCAGATTAGGGGTTAAAAAAATTTAATCGAGTGGCGGCGATGTGGGGGGACCTCGGTTTAGGGGTACATAGGTAGTTTATGGGTGTTAGTGTACTTTAGAGTACAGTAGTTAGGAGCTTTATAAACCGGCGTTAGCCCAGAAAGCTCTTAACTACTGACTTTTTTCTGCGGCTGGAGTTTTGTCGTTAGATTTCTAACGCTCACTTCAGCCACGACTCTAAATACCAGAGTTAGAAAGATCCCATTGAAAAGATAGGATACGCAATTGACGTAAGGGGATCTGCGGTATGGAAAAGTTGTGTCTGAAAACTGAGCGTTAGACCCTTTCCTGACTGACTCCAAATACCGGCGGTAGCCTAAAACCAGCGTTAGGAGCCTCTAACGCTGGTTTTCACGGCTACCGCCAAACTCTAAATCTAGGCCAAGGACTTTATAAATCGGTGGGTTGCCTTTAAGGTTAATTACCCAGATGAATAGAAAAAAACTGAATTATAGGTTGTTTTATTCAATAATTTGTATCTCTTTCAAACCATGATTAATTATGTTTAACCTGCAAAGGCACAACATCGTGACTATGAAATATCCATCAGTTCCGTACATAAAAAGAAAAGAAATGATTATTATCAATTAGTGTCTCATGAACTTTAATTTTTTCTCTCAGGGCTATTCTGAAATTCTAATCTGCCTCCATCTCTCTAGGACAAACACCAGATAAACTTTAGTTAAATTGGACTGCTTGGTTTTGAATATCCAAAATGACAGTTAAAAGGAATTGTGAAAAAAAAAAAATAGTTTCCCTATTTGTTTGGCTAACACAATCTTTTTAAACCCTTTATGCCGTTAAGACGTTCCGTGCCATCCTAACAGCGCTGGGTTTTAACGCCGTTAGGATGGCATGGAACACTTTACCATATATGGCATCCTGCAGCTTCCCCCTTTGGCGTAGGCAAGGAAAGTCCTGGGGGGGTGTTCCTAGCATCTTAGACAGTCCCCATGATCGCATCCTGGTGTTCAGTTGAAAATAGCTACCTTGTCCAGATTTGCAACCTCGATGTGCGCATGCTCACAATTACGTAATCACACTCCACATATGTTTGAAAGGAATGTGTAGAATGTGATTGTGTAATTATGGGCAGATGCAGGTGGCAAATCTCGACAAGGGAACTGATCTGATAATTCCATTGTATGAGTTGTTAGTCAGACATATATATATGCTGCATCGTAATTCTTCCATCTTCTTTTCCTCCACCATCTAGGATTGGCGCAGTGCCCTGCCGATCATCTGGAATCCACGTCAAGTGAACTTTGCCCCCCCTTGAATCCCCAGGTGGAGGCAAAAAGATAGTTGATATGGGGGAATTACAGTGTAGCGTGTATATGTACAAAAATAGAAATGTTATCAGGATATTCAAATCTATATATCCTAGTCACCCTGCATGTATATGTGTCTGACTAAGAAGGTATGCACATCTTATTGTGTAAGTCAGGAACTCCCACACCGGCAGTTACAGCCAATCAGCGGTTGTCGAGATTTGCTACCTGCATCTGTGCATGCTGTTCATTACATAATCGCATTCCACACATTCCTTTCAAACATATGTAGAGTGTGATTACGTAATTGTGAGCATGCACATGTCGAGGTAGCAAATTTGACAAGGTATCTATTTTTGACAGGATGCCATCCTTGAAATCACAGGATCACTTTGACGATCGCGTGATTTCATTTTAAAAATAGTGTTCTGATGTTAACACTATGGGGTCAATTTATCAAGCTCCATACGGAGTTTGATGCCCCCTGTTTCCGGCAAATCTTCAGGCTTGCCGGAAACAGAAGTTTTGAAGCAGCGGTCTAAAAACCACTGCTCCATAACCTGTCCGCCTGCTCTGAGGCGGCGGACAGAAATCAACCCGATTGAATACCTTCATAACAGCCGACTACAACAGTGCAACTCTCGGCAGGACCCTCTACCCATTTGATCCCTGTAATCGTTTTTTTTATATACCACCTATGTTCATAGCGCTGCAGAACCTGTTGGCGCTCTACAAATACCTGATAATTAATAATAAGAAGAAGAAGATAAAAGTATGTTAAAACATTTTTATTAAACTTATAGTCACTTTCCTTACATTTTCAAAGTACACCTTCCAGCAGATGATTCCTTCTGAAAACCCAAATTCCAATAAGCAACTACTTCCTGATTCAGCTCATTTGCATATCCACCTGCATTTTCATTGTGACTTCAGATCCTCATTCATTGTGGATTTAAAGTTTGACAAATGCTTCATTGCAAATTGCTGTGTAGTACTAGCAAGAATGAGTTCATGTGCAGTTACACACATCGTGGGATGCAGCAAACAACATTATTGTTTGTTCATGTATATAATACATCATTGACAATGCCATAATCTGTATACAAAGCAATAATGACAGGCATAACTCTACTTCCTATGTGCTGGTTGCCTAGGTTACAATCCGATATATGCACCTTCCCCTTGTCTTCTCTTAGATGTAGAAAAATACATAGGTGGGTTGCATTTAAGGTTAATTACATATGGTTAACTTTGAAATGATAAGAAAGCAAAAGTTTGTTGAAAGACAATAAATAGTTAAAAAACAGACAATAATATATAATGTAAGTGAATCACAAAAGATATTATTTGCACTAACTGTGCTAAAAAGTGGAGCACAAAAATATTAGCATTCTATTATTGTGCACATATTGTAAGTCCAAAGTTATTTTTTATCGATTGAGCGATAGTCTAGGGCTCAATAGCATCTGATAATAAATTTCTATGGAGGCACACAGCAAATTTGTTTCACATATCACTCAAACACTCAGCAATAGTATGCTAAGCAGAGGGTGCGCATCTAGAGGAGTTCTTCATGTAGTTCTGTGATATACTATTAATAATATTGGTTTACTACAGATAATAAAAAGCTCTAAACTCTACAAAAGTATTTTGTGTTGCACTCAAGTGCATCACTTTATTCACCACTTGTAATATAAGCACAATGAGTGAACTAATAATGTTCACTCTACTATTCATAAGTATAGGGCATGCTAAAAAAGTTTTAGCCACGATAAGACGCTTAAGTTAAAATATTAAATATTTAACCATCCACTTGTAATGCTAGAGTGTGCATTATTTTTTGCTCTCCCCTTGTAATCTAGCCCATAATAGAAATGTATCTACAGGCCTCTTAAACGACCCAGATCCTCAGGGATTGTCTCTGGTTGGGAGGACTGGCACCAGCAGTTCCCCCAGCAAGGGCAATTGTCCTGGTGTCTAGGAACTGCCTTGGTTCCTTCCATACTACACCCAGTCTCTGCCCACCCTGTTAACATTATACCCCAACCCTACCTACCTACCAAAAATCTTCTTTCCATCCCACCCCAAGTCCCCGAACCTCTCTTTACCAGAAAGTCTACATAAATGCTGAGAGAAATGCAATTGGATGGTTCCAACTCCACCCATAGCACAAGAAACCACACCCATGAGACGCCAAGTTTCACACACTGAGCATCGGTGCCCTGTCAACAGCAGCAATGACAAAAAACCTATGACAAATGCCTCCAACACTCAGGCTTTGTCTCCCAGTCCCAGAGGATATCCCAGAAAGAGAGAGGGGTATGCAACGCATTTATATTTGAATAATATATAGCTAAATACATTGATTGTAACCTATGTTATAGCACTATACAATTGATTAAAACAATAGTAGGCAAAATAGGTTGCACAGGGTCAGCTACTGTGTTTATAACAAAAGTATGCCAGGTGATGAGAGACATTAAGGCATTTTGTTTCTTTACTGCATACAGCAAATAATGATTTTAAAATTTCTTTTTTTTTTTAATAAAGATTCCTGTCTTATAAATAAAAAAAAAACACACTTAGATTATGTAAATGTCTATCCTTTAAATGAAAAATAAAGATTTTACAATTTATAAACATTTTTGTCATAAACACAATACACACAGATTTATGTACACAAACAAATATATTTAAACACAGCTCTGAAAAAAATGACTGTAAAATTATCAGTTTTTGTTGGTTTTACTATTTATAGGTTTGTGTTTGAGAAAATTGAACATTTTTGTTGTATTCTATAAACTACTGACAACATTTCTCCCATATTCCAAATAAAAATATTGTCATTAAGAGCATTCATTTGCAGAAAATGACAACCTCAAATAATGCAAAGACAACAAATTCATAGTCATGTTTAAACAACACAATACTATAACTGAGCAAGAGTTCAGAAATCAATATTGAATTTCAATCACAGCTTTCATGCGTCTTGGTATGCTCTCCACCAGTCTTTCACATTGCTGGTGGGTGATTTGATGCCACTCCTGGTGCAAAATTCCAAGCAGCTCAGCTTTTTTTTGATGGCTTGTGACCATCTAACTTTCTCTTGATCACATTCCAGAGTTTTTCAATGGGGTTCAGGTGTGGATATTGGGCTGGCCTTGACAGGATCTTGGCCTGGTGGTTATCTATCCACACCTTTATTGACCTAGCTGGGTGGTATGGAGCATTGTCCTGTGGGGAGAAAACAATTCTCCAAGTTTTTTTTCTTCCAGTATAAACATGTATGCAGCTTGATTCATGTATCCTTTACAAAAGATAAATCTGATAATTTCTCTTAATATTTTCCAGTATATATATATACACATATGCATACACACAAACATATGTCTGTAGTAATTGGAAGCATTCGCTGGGTATTAAACAATCATTAGCACTCGTTTCAGGGGTTTTTTCCCCATCGTCAAACACAAGATTACCACCACTAGCATTTGTACCACTCTTTGTTTTATGGGGGGTTCTAAAAGTGCCCTTTCTCCCTCATCAAACACTGCACAGGTGTGTCCTTGCAGCATTGCTTTAGTGATCTCCTAAAATATACCCCTCATTTAAACTAAGATGTAGACTTTTTGATCATCAGGCTCTAAATCTTTTGAGAATAGGCTACAGGACTTAGTAGGTTGACTCTGCAGCCTGTGGTTAGCTGTAACTCAATACTCATTCTATTGAAACACTAAAATAATAAAATTAGTGTTATTGAGAATATTTGTTGTACTATTCATATAACCATTTCTTAAAATTTTATGTAAAAGTGTCACCATGCTTTTTTTTTTACATAAAATTGGTGGTTTTAACTGCACTTTGAAAATGAAAAATATAGTTTCTCTGCAAAACTGAGCAGTCAAAAATAAATGGCATGTTTTCTTATCCAGCTAAGCCTTCTATAAGAATTACATTATAACAAAAAGCCATAAAGTATGTTTTTTGGCTTCTATAAACTTAGACCACTTTTCTTTGTTGCACAAGGGGAAGTCTGATATATGAGCAGCATATTTTCCAATTATCCCTTAATAAAAAATACTTTCTAAGCGTCCTGCAACACACAGAATAAGCAGCTTAACCAGATAGGGCTGTTACTCCCTGTGCCTGATTGTTGAAAGCTCTCAATTATCCCCAGGTGTGTGTCTTTATAGTTAATCTAGAAATCACAGAAAAAGTCCTATGGTTAACCTTTCTGTAACATGGTAAAACGTGCCTGATTTGTCCTTCAGCTGTTCATATACCGCAGTGATCATTCATCTACTAGGCTGTATATAAGATGCCTTACTATGGCCATATCTATTAAATGATCACATGTATCTGCTATTTCTTGCAGCTCAATGCTGAGCACAGTGGTTTAATTTTTTTATATTTAAAGATTTTTTATTGAAATTTCAATATAGTATCATAATAGTTTAACATATTAAATAATATATTAGTTCCATTCTTTAGTGAGCATAACCAGAATATCAAAACAGGTGAGTGAAACAGGAAATTGGTCATGCAAACAGCAATAGTCATCTTACAAAATTAACAAAAACTAGGTTTGCTGCCCAGCCTGTATTTTACTGACATGACCACTATTTTTAAGTGTCATGTAAAAATTGAAAATAAAGATTAAAATAGAAATAAAGATGGCTGTAATCATGGTGAAACTTCTTCTAAGTGTGTTGGAATGCAATTTATCCAAATTATCATTTAAAATTAGTCTTTGCAGCTTTTGTTCGTAATTTGGATGTAGAATTATTTATGCTAATGAATGCCAATGAGCATGGGCAATATATATGTTCTAGGGAGTTGCCACATTTCAGTAACTCTTCTACATATCGTACAAGGGAATGCCTGGAAGAATATATCAACAGGCAAGACCACTAGATCTAAAAAAGCGTGCCTTGTGACCTGCACCCTCTACAACAGTTGTTGGGAACATTGGGAAATATATATTTTAGCTGTTAAAGGGTCAGGTATCATCATCTCAGCATTTTAAAATTGGTTTCTAATTTAGATCTCTAGGCAATTCTCTTTCAACATGTTTTTCTTTGTGGAATTGTATTATTTTTTTTATTATTATTTTTGTATAATATTAGAGAATACATTTTCAAAGTAATACTTAGCTTAGATGCCCATTTTTTATTTAAAATAAAAAAATTATATATATATTATAGAGGAAGATCTGCATTAACTAGGTTTTCTTTATAACAGCAACCTGTATAGGATTGAACCCTAATTGTATGTTATTGTAAACATGTTTTTTTAACATTTCTCATAGTTACATGCAAACAGCATAGGAATGTTGACCCCACATTTCCCACTACTCGTTATCTAAACAAACCACACCACACTGTCTTGGGAGAGAAAAGGCCGCAGCTCATTTATTAACATAACAAAATAAATTAACATATTAATTAACCTTTACAACATCATTTGTAACCACACCTCCGTGCTTGCTTTTGCTTAAGTATAAGCCCCCACCCCTTCCAGGGCGGGGCGTACCTCTACTTCCTTTCTTAATCATTAATAAACACCAGCCAAACTCTATTAGGCGTAAGCCTCAATAGATCCTAGCAAGCACTTCCGCCATTGCTGCGACAATTACCGCCTTATTCTGGGGAGGGAGGGCGGGACACACCTCCTACCGATTGCTCCTGTCAGGACACCTGTGACCTCACTTCCGAATCCCGCTTCTTCTTATCGATAACCCATGCTGGACTGTTCCACTTGCAGGGGTGAAGTGGGGTCACAGGTGCCCTCCTTCCATGTCTCTCATACGGGCCTTTTCTTGACCCCACATTTCCCACTACTCGTTATCTAAACAAACCACACCACACTGTCTTGGGAGAGAAAAGGCCGCAGCTCATTTATTAACATAACAAAATAAATTAACATATTAATTAACCTTTACAACATCATTTGTAACCACACCTCCGTGCTTGCTTTTGCTTAAGTATAAGCCCCCACCCCTTCCAGGGCGGGGCGTACCTCTACTTCCTTTCTTAATCATTAATAAACACCAGCCAAACTCTATTAGGCGTAAGCCTCAATAGATCCTAGCAAGCACTTCCGCCACCACTCGCTCCCTAGCGAGTACCGCCACCTAGAGCTAAGGCCTTTTCTATCCCCTCCCGTAAAGTGAAATTAAACAGATGTAGCCCCACTTCGTTCAAGTGAACTCCATCTTTCAGGTAAAAGCACTTGCCTGATTCCCCCTCGAATTCCACGTGCCGCAGGCCAATCCCACCCAACTTTTTAACATAACCAGTAACTGTCCTATTGACCTTCCGTCTGGAAGCCTCTAATTTTTTGGTGTCCCATGCCGCCCTCCAAGTTACCCTGCTCTCAATCTCCGACCACACCAAAACCACCCCTGGAAATAATTGAACTAGTCTATCCATACTCCTCTTAATGTTCTCAATCAACTCTTTTTGCGGCATGAATCCCAGATCGTTTCCCCCCGCATGCAAAAGTAACACATTCGGAGGGGAGAAAAGCCTTGCATACTCCACAATTGTGGCCACTATCTGTTCCCATTTCATTCCCCTCACCCCGAACCATTTGATCATTACACGATCTTCTCTGAAACCTAGCTGAGTCCCATTTGGCTTCACTGCTGCTGCCTTCCTGGCCCAGAACACATAAGAGTGGCCAACAATCCAGCACCGTTCAGCATCTGTCAAATGAATGGAACATGTTATGTGACCCCTTTATAACACCAAACCCGGCCTCACATACCCCTTGAATCTCTCTGATCTCCATCTTCCTACCCTCCTAATAACCGTCGCCTCTAAACCCAAGTTTGCTGCCTCTGTTGCCGCCCCAATCCGAAACGAATGAGAACCGAATTCTAAGGCATCCAAACCCATTGACCCCAATGTCTTTCTCAGAACCGCCACAAACTGGAAACGTGACAAAGACGATCCATCCTCATGAATAAGCAACGGGCCTTCGGTATGCCGGGCCACCCTCACATATTCCCTCACCGTCCCAACTGGGCAACACTCGCCCCCAATTTCCCTTAACACCACCGTAGCGCCCCTGCCTTCCTGATCCGTCTTAGACCTCCTGACCCACAGTTCAACCATCCCTTCGTTCATGACCAAATCCTGTTTACCCATTCCGCTCCTATCCTGCCTATTCTTGCCCACCAGCTCCGACACCCGGAATGCCCCAAAAAACGCCAACACAAACGCTGTCTTAAACAATAACTCTTCATATCTTGATGAACATACCCTATGTAAACTCCCCACTACCCCTTGCAGTACCGCAAACGTAACCGGTCTACGCCGGTCCGCTCGCCACCCCCCCCCTGCACATTCCCCGAACCGCCATTCGGGCCACAAAAAGCTTCGTTAGGTCCTCTTCTTCCAACAGCTGAAAAAGAAAAGCCATTGCTGCCATTCTTTTTCGGACCTCGGAGGGCGACAGCCCTTCCCTCCTCCATGAACCAATCCAGTTTAACCACACCGATAAAGCGCTCCCTGCCGTACCCTGCTCCTCCAACAGCCTCTGTTCCCACACCTTCCACACTCGAGCGTAAGCCCTCCATGTGTTCGGTGCCAGTGCTCCAGCCACCAAGCTCAACATTCCTGACAACCCAGATGCCACAGGTCCTCGGGACATCTGACACCTTCCTGATCCGCATCCGGGGCCACCTCTCGAAACCTGTTCCACTGAAACCGTGACAAAGCATCAGCGATATCATTCAACCGCCCCGGAACATGCACTGCTCGAAAAGAGATGTTGCACCTCAAACACTCCAAAACAAACACCCTTAACAATCGTATCACCGCCGGCGAGTTTGCCGTTAGGCGGTTGATTGCCCATACCACTCCTTGGTTGTCTGAATGGAAACAAACCCTTTTATTGCTCAGGTGCTCCGGCCAGACACGCAGTGCCACCACCAGGGGAAACAACTCCAAGAAGGTCAAGTTCTTGGTCAGACCCCATTCGGCCCATTCGCTAGGCCACTGTCCTGCGCACCATTTTCCCGCCAAGTACGCTCCAAAGCCGTGCGCCCCTGCAGCATCAGTGAACAAGCACAACTGGTCATCCGACCAGCCCTTCTCTTGCATGATGACCGTCCCATTAAATTCTTGCAGAAAAATTTGCCACACCTCCAAATCCGCTTTGACCTCCTTTGACAACCTGATGTGGTGTCCAGGATTCGAGACTCCCACTGTTAACAAGGATAAACGACGACAAAACACCCTGCCAATAGGGATGACCCTGCATGCAAAATTTAATTTTCCTAGCAAGGATTGAATTTCCTTTAAGGTGGCCTTCTTGCTCCCCCCCATTTTTCCAATAATCGACCTGAGGTCTACCACCTTTTCTTCCGGCAACCTACACTCCATGCTGACTGAATCCAATTGGATTCCCAAAAAACTCAACAGCGTAACCGGACCTTCCGATTTTTCCGCCGCAACGGGGATTCCAAAATCCCTGGTCACCCGGTCAAAAACTTGAACCAGCCTGTCACAAACTCCAGAGCTGGCTGGGCCGACGAACAAAAAATCGTCTAAGTAATGTACCATCGATGAAACGCCCGCTACTCTCTTGACCACCCACTCCACGAAGGAGCTGAACCTCTCAAAATATGAACATGAAATGGAACAGCCCATCGGGAGGCATAAATCAACAAAATATTCACCATCGATCACACATCCCAATAAGTGGTGGCATGTCGGGTGCACGGGAAGGAGCCGAAACGCCGACTCAACGTCCGCTTTTGCCAACATCGCTCCCCTTCCCGCTGCTCTCACCAGCTCCACCGCCTTGTCAAACGATGTGTACTTAACCGAAACTAACTCAGGATCGATGCCATCGTTCACGGACATACCCTTAGGGTATGACAAGTGGTGAATCATCCTGTATTGCCCAGGGACCTTTTTGGGGACTACTCCCAACGGAGATACCCTCAAGTCCGGTAATGGAGGGACCCGAAATGGGCCCGCCATCCGACCCAATCTTACCTCTTTGAAAATCTTTTCCTTCAATACTTCTGGGTGTTCCCTGGCCGACTTCAAATTACCCACAACCCTACCTGCCCAATGACCCTTGTGCGGGATCTGGAATCCCGAACTGAACCCTGTTAAAATCAGTTCAGCATCCCCCGCATGCCCCCGCTCATGGGCGTACAACTTTAGCCAAGGAACCATCCTTTCGACCCTCACCGGCGTCCGCGCCCGATGTACCCACGTCCCCCGGCCTGTTACCCTGCTTACCCTTCCGGAAGCATTTTGCAAAGGAATGGATCCCTCTGCAACCCGAACACTCATGCTTGTATTTGCATGATGCCCCAAATCTGCACTGCCCTTCGTTAAACTGGAAACAGAGCCCTTTACGGATCGCCGTACTTGTTCCCCCCGAAACCCCGCTTCCGTTCCCTTGGCCAGGGTTCCGAAAGGAATGACTCCCCCGTAAGGGAGTCATCATCTCGAGCCATAACCCCATATCTCTGTCGTCCCATCTCATCTCAGGACGCACCGCCATCCGCTGCCGGAACCCCTCATCATATCTCCACCACGCCATACCCCCATATGTCCCATACGCACCCCCGATTTCCTCGTAATAACAAAACAGCGAGGAGCCTTGTTCGGGCGTCTTTTCACAAATGACACTGGCCAGAATGCGAAAAGCCCGCGACCAATTGCCAAAAGTCTTTGGCAATTTACGCCAACGCTTCTTTCTCTCCTCCTCCTCTTTTTTCCCCTTCTCTTTTTCGTCCTCTTTTACCTCCAAGACATTCTCTAAAGGCAAAAGCGACAAGATCTCGATGAATTCACGTTTCGCGATTTTTTCCCGTAGTTCGCTAGTCAAGTGGATCCCAAGCGGGCCCACTGAACAAAGACACGGTCTCCTAAGAGCCCCTTCTGGCACTCGAACCACTTCGCCCCCGCTTGCTGGAGGGGCCCCCGATCCGCTTCCCGTGATCCCTTGCGGCCCCACACCGGCCGCCCCCGTCCCAGGCGAGGCCCATGCCGCTGCTACCGACGCCCCCGCCCCTGGTCTCTCAATTGTTGCTAACAAGTTCCTCAACCCTGCCACCATCGCTTCCCTCTCACCAGTCACCACCGCACTCACTCCAGGTGCCCCACCAGCCATCTCACCTGCTGGCTGCCGCACCGTCTGCAGCCCTTCTGCTTGTGCTGGCCTCGCCTCCTCTCTGCCACCTCTATCTCTACCACCTTCGACTCGTCCTCGGCTATTGTCCAGGCGCCTCCTTACCGGCTCTCTCCTGACAGGTGACCTCTCCCTGCCGTATCTGCTCCGGTCGCGACTCCTGTCCAGTCGTGCCCACGTAGGCGATGGTGTTGGACCTCTTCCCCGTGATCTCCGTGGCGATCTAGATCTTCTGCGTCCACTTGTAGTCCCTGTTCTCTCCGGGAGAGCGTCCCTCCTCTCTGCTCTGTTACCTCCGTCCACTGCCTGTAAGGGGGACATAGCCATAACATCTCTTCCCAATGACTCTCCCCTCCCTGCAGACCCTCCTCTGTCAACCCCCACTCCGGGTAAACCTCCACTCCGTTGAGGAGACAATAATTGTATAATCTGCGCCAAGGCAGACAGATCTCCTACCTGTCCTGCCGTCACTGGTCCCGCTGACGTGCCTTCCAAAGGATCCTCATCCTCCACCCCAAAGTCTCCGCTGGCGTTGAGCTCAAGCGGTGGCTCCGTCTGCTGCTCCTGCTGTGCTGGAATCACCTCACCACTGGCGTTTAAAGCCTCATTGCCCCTGCGTTCATCCCTGACTACTCCTGCAACAAGACACAACATGATTAACAGCCGCTCCTGTTTTTTAAGGCCCCCACCCCCCCTCAATACCTTCCTCTTACCTTCCAAGCCCCCCCCCCCCCCGTTATCCCAATGGAACTGCCCCCATATGCTAAAGGACCTCCCCTGCTAACATGTACATAATGTTCAGGCAGGCCTATCAAACTTGAACCACTTTTTTTTTTTTTTTTTTTACGTTATAGCACCCGGCCCCCGGCCCCCCCTTTTGCCCGAACCCCACTACCCCTGGCCCGAGCAAACCCGGTATAAGGGGGCGACCCGCATATAATACCTGTGCTCCCCCCTTCCCCCCCGTCATGGGATCTGTGCCCATCTTACCCCTAAATGCAACTATATCTAACCGACCGCACGCGGGGCCCACCCCGTGCGGCCTACACATGAGTCCCTCCTCTGAAATTTCCCCTTTTGGCTCCCGCCAGATGCCTAGATCGCGGCCCCCTTACATCTCTCTCTTTCCCCCCCCCCCCCCCTAAAAAACACTCCCGTTCCCCTTGGCCTATTCCCGCCCTTTCAAAAGGACCCAGTACCACACATCCTATCTGATAGGCCTCATCCCCGGCCTTTACCACCAACTAAGCCCCCCCCCCCCGTCAGGTATCTAACTACTTACATATCCATTTACTAACTGATAGGCCTCATCCCGGCCGTATACCCGCTATTCCTCTAAAAAACAAAAACTGCAGGCTCCCTTCTCCCTGCCCCATGTCCCTCCTTATGGCCTCGCTGCCCCTTTCCCGCTTAACCCTCACCCCTTTTCCTGAAACCTCTCTTCGATAACTCAGCCGGTGGTCTCCCAATCTTCGATAACTCAGCTCATCTTACCTGCCTCACCGCCGCTCCTCCTGTTCCTCGGTGTTCTCCCGCGTCCTCTGCTGGCGCCCGGCTCCGCTCCTCGACGCCCTTCCGTGACGTCATTCACCGGCACCGTTCCAGGCCTCACCTCCGCTGCTGCTCCCGACCTGCGACCTCTGCTGCTCTCCGCTCTCGCTCGCCTCAGCTCCTGACCTCCGGGCTGATTCCTCTCCCGACCGGACCTTGTAGTGACTCCTGGACTCAGCCGTTCCGGTGGCCTCGACCTCCTGGCCGGCCGTCCTCCGCTCCGGTGCGCTGATCCTTCTGTTGGAACTGCCGTGGCCGCCTCACCAGCCGTGGACAACTGCTGCCGGACCCAGTCTTCTCCATTCCGTCTCGCCGCTGCCAGCAACTGCTCCAATAATGACTCCATCCTCAGGTAAGCCGATGCACCACACACCTCCTACCGATTGCTCCTGTCAGGACACCTGTGACCTCACTTCCGAATCCCGCTTCTTCTTATCGATAACCCATGCTGGACTGTTCCACTTGCAGGGGTGAAGTGGGGTCACAGGTGCCCTCCTTCCATGTCTCTCATACGGGCCTTTTCTTTCTTAGTGTCTGTCTTCTCCCCTGACAGGTTAGGCCTTAACGGCACATTAATTAAAGGTTTTTTGTTTGTTTGCTTGTATTTTTTAAACACAGGAGAAATTATTTGCTGCATTAGAAAAAATTCTGCATGCAAAATAAAAGTTGTAAAATAATTAAAAACTAATTTGAAAAAAAAAAAAATATCCATTGTTACACCGGCCCGGGGCAAACCAATTGAAACACCCTCTTAAATTTTGTTTATCTTATTTCCTTTTTTTGTAGCCAATTAGAGACGTATATATACAAGCTTGTGCACATATCAGCCAATCACTGTTCATAATGTAGGAGTGTCAGGGATCAGAATTCCATGGACTGTGCTTCAGTCTCTCTGGAGGCAGTGAAAACATTTCAACTTTAAGGGTCAATTTCTGGAAAAGCAGGCAAAATAAATTATAAAAAAGGGCATTGCAAAGTTCTTAAATTAAATAATTAAATATTTATTGGGAATGTTTCAGTTTTTCCCTCTTTGTGGACATTTTATAGCTCATCTGTTAAGTATAATTTAAACTGTGCAGTTAAAGGGACATAATACTCATATGCTAAACTGATGCAGTATAACTGTAAAAAGCTGACAGGAAAATATCACCTGAGCATCTCTATGTAAAAAAGGAAGATATTTTACCTCACAATCTCCTCAGCTCAGCAGAGTAAGTTCTGTGTAAAAAGTTATACTCAGCTGTTGCTCAGTTGCAGGGGAAAAAAAAATGAAGAAATGAACAGCAGCCAATCAGCATCAGCAGTGCTGAGGTCATGAACTCCTTTACTGTAATCTCATGAGATTTCACTTAACTCTCATGAGATTTCATAGTAAGCTTCCTTTAACCTGAATAGGGAAATAATATGAGAGTGCACAAGGCTCATCCCCTAAGCTGTCCCAGGACAGACATACTCTAATGCTGCTTAGAAATCCTTTACAATGGGATGTGGCTACTGAGGAACTTTTGAGGTAAAATATCTTCCTTTTTTACATGTTCAGGTGATATTTTCTAGTCAGCTTTTTACAGCTATACTGCATCACTTTCAAGTGTTTAAACATTTGGGTATTATGGCCCTTTAAGGAAAATATTTTACACATAGTCTGTTAGTTATTAAAGAATGGAATTGAGAAACAAAGAACTAGAAATTAAAATATCATCACAACATATTTTTTTGTTTGGGAGCATTTTGGTAGTTAAAAAAAGTGTTATTTAAGCAATAGTGAAGGCTGCTAATAAACACAGCCAGCAACATATGATATTAAAGTGACACTCAAGTCAAAATAAACGATTATGATTCATATAGATCATGCATTTTGAAGACACTTTCCAATTTACTTCCATTAATCAAGCTCCATTAGTGTATGGAGCTTGATGCTCCATAACCTGTCCGCCTGCTCTGAGGCGGCGGACAGAAATCAACCCAATCGGATACGATTGAGTTGATTGACACCCCTGATTGGCCGTGAATCTACAGGGGGCGGTATTGCACCAGCAGTTCACAAGAACTGCTGGTGCCATGATAAATGCCAAAAGCGTATGCTGTCAGCATTTATCGATGTGCAACGGACATGATACGCTACATCGTATCATGTCCGCTCGCACATTAGTAAATTGACCCCTAGGTGTTATTGCCTTGTCTTTTTATTCTGCACTTGTTAATTATGTAACTCTACTGTATTTAGTGGTCCTTTAACATGCATATATGAGAAAGAGGAGATGCCACACTGTTTATACAAATGTACTAAGTACTGATACTGAGGGAACAGTAAAACAACAATTACCCACATATTGAGCATATAATTATCTTCTTAACATAGTAAAACATAGGGCAAGATTTATCAATTTGCGAGCAGACAGAATTCACTTGTAGTGAACCTGACCGCATCATATCACAAATTGTTGGGCGAATGTGTTCCCCATATTTACCATTCCATGAATACCGCCCCACTACCCGCAAACAACTAATCGCATGAGAGTAGTAGCTTGTTAATCACCGTTCAAATTAATCTTGGGTGATTTTCATCTGCCAACTCCAGTTTGGCAGAGAGGGTTTATGAAACAGTAATTTAAACCAATGCTTCATTATTATCAGTTGCAGACTCAAATGAGCGATTGGTGAATTTGTCTCCAAATGAATCTTGCCAATAGTATAATATAATAAATAAAGTAGATTATTAAAGTTTTCATGTTGACAGATGATGTAAGCGATTAAGGTATTTGCTAGTAGAATTTTCCAGTTTTGACGTATTGAGAGTTTGCGATTTTGGCGTTTTTGCATTTTAACAAAAGATAGATAGTGTAGGTTTCTCCAGCGCCAAAATACTACTACTCCAGCTCCTGAGTGCAAGATCTCTTGACCAGACCTTTAGAGTATCAAAGAAATATAGAGGGCTATAGGAGCGCTTAGGATACCTAATAGGAATCTTAGCTGAGTAGGGTCAAAGGTATTTAAACCAAACCAAATGTTTATAGATGGTTTTAAAATACATATTTATTACACAATGTTAAAAACAATATCATAAAATATAAAATCGGTATCCAAATGACATATATAATTTTACCATAATATATAGAGTGTTAACCCTATCTGAACATACAGTATATATGTAGGTTCCCTTATTCACTCCAGTTACATCAATACCTGAGAGATATCAGGTATTGATGTAACTGGAGTGAATAAGGGAACCTTCTTCCTGAGCACAGACATTGGAGCCTGTTATTAGCATGAACTCATATGTGTTAGGACATAGAAGAATCTGTGAATATCGACATTTGGAATAAAGGAATATTAGGATTCAAACATCAATTAAAAAGAACATTGACATCAACACATATCGGATAAAAACTGTCACACAAAGAACATCAGATTGATTTAAGACTTTTTTCACATTATATATTTTTTTCACGATTTTGTCACTATTGTAAGGACATCCACACTAAAGCCCTAAAGGTGTACACCGGCTTTTATTTTTATATTTTTTATATTTTTTTATATATTTTTTGTGTTTTTGAAATTCACATTTTTAATTTTTACTTTTTCAATTTTAACCACGTTATCACTTATAATGGGAATTCATATATGTTGTTGTTTTTTATCTTATATGTTTTTTATTTCATGGCTAAAAAGTCTCCTAAGGTTTGAACCACATACCGTGAATCACAGAATTTAAATTATTTGTGAAATTATTTGTGAAGCGATCTTATATTCAAATTGTCAGATAGAGATATATGCTCAGATAGGGTTAACACTCTATACTACATATATACTGTATGTTCAGATAGGGTTAACACTCTATATATTATGGTAAAATTATATATGTCATTTGGATACCGATTTTATATTTTATGATATTGTTTTTAACATTGTGTAATAAATACGTATTTTAAAACCATCTATAAACATTTGGTTTGGTTTAAATACCTTTGATCCTACTCAGCTAAGATTCCTATTAGGTATCCTAAGCGCTCCTATAGCCCTCTATATTTCTTTGCATTTTAACAAAATGCAGGTTTACGAATTGGGTCAGAGAAGGGTTAAGGGGTTAATGCTGCCTCAATAAACTATTGCCTATGTTTTACTGTGTTAAGAAGATAATAATGTGTTTTTATGGTTAATAAGCGGGCTATTATTATTATTATTATCAGTTATTTGTAGAGCGCCAACAGATTCTGCAGCACTCTTTCTCAAACATGTGTTTACAAAAAATAAAATACATACATAAAATACCACATCCTTCACGTTATCAATAACTATATATTTTGTCCATAACATCATATTATTAACTAAAGCATTTTAGTCATTGCTTTCATAAAAGCAAAGTGATTCTTCCACTTGTAAAACTAAAAAATAGGGTAAAGCAAAGCTTGCAAGCACCTTCAATATACAATTTTGAGCTTTCCAAATTGCAAGTTATTCATGTAATACAGTATTCTTTAACTTTATTTTAAACATAGTTCTACAAAGGTATGATACAAATGTTAGCTTATTTTATTAAAATAAAGATATTAGTCTTCTAGTTAAAGTTTTCAAAAATATTTGTTTATATAAAATACATGAAAAAAGGTTGTTGAAAACCAAAAGCGTTCAAGTTCTATCTGTAACACCAGCTTAGAATGATCAGCAAAGAGCAAGTAATTCAGAGTACTGCAAATACTGACACCTGGTGGAAAATAAATGTTATGCACTCTGCAGTGGAAGTCATCAGTATCTGAAACTTTATATGGCATAAAAGGACATTTTTCTTTTATGTTGCATTTTTTTAAATGTACTTTGAGTATTAAAAAGAACAGAACTGATCTGTCTTGAGTAATATTACCGTAACATTTTATGCAAATCTCCCTTTAAATGTTTATTACCACTATTTTAAGACCTTTATTTCATTGTGGAAATACTCCTCTTAATATATATATATATATATATATATATATATATATATATATATATATATATATATATATATATATATATATATATATATATATATATATTTAATGAATTATAAATCTCATAGTTTAATGTGCCATTGAGATAACGGAAACACATTTTCTATTTCATTTCTAGAGTATACATCATCTTTAAAGATATATTTATGAGGTAATAAGTATAATTTCATATTTTAACTGTATGTATGCCCTTTTTAATGCTTTAAGAAGTCAATGACTACTAATCGTACAAAAACTCTATTATGTGTATATGCTTATGCATTCATACATGTGCACATAAACTCAGGCAAACACACATACACTCATGATGAATGCATTCAGAAACAGATATTACATTTTAAATATTTTATGGTTGAATTATGTATGTGTATAATGTTCCTTTAAACCCTTAAGGACTGGGATTTCACAAAAAAACTTGTCCCAAAAGACCAGAGAATTTTAAGCATTTTTGCTATCACTCAATTTAAACAGAAAGATGCTTTTTTTTAAAGTGTACCTATCAAATATATATATATATATATATATATATATATATATATATATACAGTATATATATATATATATATATATATATAATTTTATTTATTTTAGTAGACAAACCAAGGTATTGTCCTAGGCCCATTTTTGGTATATTTTCATCGCCATTTCACCGCCAAATGTGATCATAATAAAAAAAAAAAAAACGTTTTCACTTTGGGCTTCTCACTGAAATTATTTATACACAACGACTGCAGTTATAGGGCAAATGGTTGTAAAATCTTCCCTGGGATCCCCTTTGTTCAGAGATAGCAGACACTGCAGCTGTGCAACACACTTCTGACATTTCCAGCAGTGAAGGGGTTAATAAAGTAGTTTGTAAGGTTAATTTTAGCTGTACTGTAGTGATTACTCTCCCACCTAACACCTCCCAACCCCTGATTCCTACCTGAACCCTCCCAAACAATTCTCTATCCTCCCTCCCCCTCCCCCCACTGGTCACCATCATCTTAGCTGCTTGGTAGATAGTCTGCCAGTATGCAGTGTAGTGCTGATAGTGGTTTTTTAATTTCTGAATTGTAGTTAACCCTACTCACTCACCCACCTCTTTCATACCTCCCAACATTTCAAAATTCAAAAGAGGGACATCCCCCCCCCCTACCCGCGGCAAAAAATTTGAAATGTGGTGGGCGGGGCTTAAAAATCATAAGACCAAAGTGATATAAATAAAATTCTAAATAAAGTCATAGATTTTAATACACTTAGGCAGCAAATCAAACACAAGCTCAAACCACTGGTATGGCTATGTGAGCTATGTATTTAATTATCCTTTGCAAAGACATTGCTAAATATTTTTATCTTAATTGGACATTTAATAATAAATTCTTTAAAACTGCTCTCTGCATTCCCCATTAATATTCTAAATTATGGCCTTTAAAGTCAGCAAAAATGCACAGTAGCACGCTACATAGCATACACTTATACATGCAGATACACACACACACACACTACATAGCATACACTTACACATGCAGATACGCACACACTACATAGCATACACTTATACATGCAGATACACACACACACACTACATAGCATACACTTACACATGCAGATACGCACACACTACATAGCATACACTTACACATGCAGATACACACTACATAGCATACACTTATACAGGCAGACACACACACACACATTACATAGCATACACTTATACATGCAGCATACACACACACTACATAGTATACACTTATACATGCAGACACACACACACTACATAGCATACACTTATACATGCAGATACACACACACACTACATAGCATACACTTATACATGCAGATACACACACACACATTACATAGCATACACTTATACATGCAGCATACACACACACTACATAGCATAAACTTATACATACAGATACACACACACAGTTATGGATACAGATAGACACACACACTACATCATATATACAGATAGACACACACACTACATCATATATGGGTATCTGTAATTCATTGTATGGGGTCCTGGGGTTGGCAAGCACATTAACTGGCAGTCTGCGGCTGCCACTGTTTGTTACCCTGGTATTAGCACTGCTCATTGTATAAAACTGAAGGCTTGCTAGTATTATCACTAGGGGTTAGACATCATCACTACCAGAGGTAGGTTAGAGAGGTCACCATTACCCATGGTCAGAGTGTATATAGCCTCCTTACTCCAGCTTAACCCACACACCATTCCTTTTCCACAGGGAATCTAACAAGTATCTAACCCTGTGAGAGCAAAGCCAGCTGCTTCTAAGTATGGGCCCAACAGAATTAAAAAAAAAAAAAAAAAATTTTTAAAATGCCTGGGGCAAATAGGGACAGATGGCTAGCAACTTGGGACAGCGAGACAGACCCCTAAAATCGGGACTGTCCCGCGAAAATCGGGACAGTTGGGGGGTATGCTCTTTGATCCTGCCCGTAAACAGCTCTCTAATCCCCCACTGGATGCTGCCATCTTAGTTAGTGTCAGCTGTCTGCCAGTACCTAGATTTTATGTTTGTTTGTTTGTTTGTTTTTAAATTGTTAATATTTACAATTGTTTGTTTTGTTTTTTTCTGTAGTGTAGCTGTTCCCGATTCCCTTCCCCCCAACTGATTGTCACTATGACCCCTCTCTCCCCTCACTCACCCATTTTCCGTAGTGCAGCCGTTTTCCATCCTCCCTCTCCCATTTCTTTTCTGTAGAGTAGGGACTCTCCTCCCTCCTACCTCTGCCACTGGGCCGACCACTTGCCTCCCACACCAACCACCAGACACAATGGAGATTGTTACAGACATTGACACAATCCATGTCGTTGTCTTTAATAATGATCTGCCAATCTACCTTCATATGGTAACGAGAGCACTATCAGTGTCAACAGGGTACACAGGGCAAAAACATAATTTATGTAAGAACTTACCTGATAAATTCATTTCTTTCATATTAACAAGAGTCCATGAGCTAGTGACGTATGGGATATACATTCCTACCAGGAGGGGCAAAGTTTCCCAAACCTTAAAATGCCTATAAATACACCCCTCACCACACCCACAAATCAGTTTAACGAATAGCCAAGAAGTGGGGTGATAAGAAAAAGTGCGAAGCATATAAAATAAGGAATTGGAATAATTGTGCTTTATACAAAAAAATCATAACCACCACAAAAAAGGGTGGGCCTCATGGACTCTTGTTAATATGAAAGAAATGAATTTATCAGGTAAGTTCTTACATAAATTATGTTTTCTTTCATGTAATTAACAAGAGTCCATGAGCTAGTGACGTATGGGATAATGACTACCCAAGATGTGGATCTTTCCACACAAGAGTCACTAGAGAGGGAGGGATAAAATAAAGACAGCCAATTCCTGCTGAAAATAATCCACACCCAAAATAAAGTTTAACAAAAAACATAAGCAGAAGATTCAAACTGAAACCGCTGCCTGAAGAACTTTTCTACCAAAAACTGCTTCAGAAGAAGAAAATACATCAAAATGGTAGAATTTAGAAAAAGTATGCAAAGAAGACCAAGTTGCTGCTTTGCAGATCTGGTCAACCGAAGCTTCATTCCTAAACGCCCAGGAAGTAGATACTGACCTAGTAGAATGAGCTGTAATTCTTTGAGGCGGAGTTTTACCCGACTCAACATAGGCAAGATGAATTAAAGATTTCAACCAAGATGCCAAAGAAATGGCAGAAGCTTTCTGGCCTTTCCTAGAACCGGAAAAGATAACAAATAGACTAGAAGTCTTACGGAAAGATTTCGTAGCTTCAACATAATATTTCAAAGCTCTAACAACATCCAAAGAATGCAATGATTTCTCCTTAGAATTCTTAGGATTAGGACATAATGAAGGAACCACAATTTCTCTACTAATGTTGTTGGAATTCACAACTTTAGGTAAAAATTCAAAAGAAGTTCGCAACACCGCCTTATCCTGATGAAAAATCAGAAAAGGAGACTCACACGAAAGAGCAGATAATTCAGAAACTCTTCTAGCAGAAGAGATGGCCAAAAGGAACAAAACTTTCCAAGAAAGTAATTTAATGTCCAATGAATGCATAGGTTCAAACGGAGGAGCTTGAAGAGCTCCCAGAACCAAATTCAAACTCCAAGGAGGAGAAATTGACTTAATGACAGGTTTTATACGAACCAAAGCTTGTACAAAACAATGAATATCAGGAAGAATAGCAATCTTTCTGTGAAAAAGAACAGAAAGAGCAGAGATTTGTCCTTTCAAAGAACTTGCGGACAAACCCTTATCCAAACCATCCTGAAGAAATTGTAAAATTCTCGGTATTCTAAAAGAATGCCAAGAAAAATGATGAGAAAGACACCATGAAATATAAGTCTTCCAGACTCTATAATATATCTCTCGAGATACAGATTTACGAGCCTGTAACATAGTATTAATCACGGAGTCAGAGAAACCTCTATGACCAAGAATCAAGCGTTCAATCTCCATACCTTTAAATTTAAGGATTTCAGATCCGGATGGAAAAAAGGACCTTGTGACAGAAGGTCTGGTCTTAACGGAAGAGTCCATGGCTGGCAAGATGCCATCCGGACAAGATCCGCATACCAAAACCTGTGAGGCCATGCCGGAGCTACCAGCAGAACAAACGAGCATTCCTTCAGAATCTTGGAGATTACTCTTGGAAGAAGAACTAGAGGCGGAAAGATATAGGCAGGATGATACTTCCAAGGAAGTGATAATGCATCCACTGCCTCCGCCTGAGGATCCCGGGATCTGGACAGATACCTGGGAAGTTTCTTGTTTAGATGAGAGGCCATCAGATCTATCTCTGGGAGCCCCCACAATTGAACAATCTGAAGAAATACCTCTGGGTGAAGAGACCATTCGCCCGGATGCAACGTTTGGCGACTGAGATAATCCGCTTCCCAATTGTCTACACCTGGGATATGAACCGCAGAGATTAGACAGGAGCTGGATTCCGCCCAAACCAAAATTCGAGATACTTCTTTCATAGCCGGAGGACTGTGAGTCCCTCCTTGATGATTGATGTATGCCACAGTTGTGACATTGTCTGTCTGAAAACAAATGAACGATTCTCTCTTCAGAAGAGGCCAAAACTGAAGAGCTCTGAAAATTGCACGGAGTTCCAAAATATTGATCGGTAATCTCACCTCCTGAGATTCCCAAACTCCTTGTGCCGTCAGAGATCCCCACACAGCTCCCCAACCTGTGAGACTTGCATCTGTTGAAATTACAGTCCAGGTCGGAAGAACAAAAGAAGCCCCCTGAATTAAACGATGGTGATTTGTCCACCACGTTAGAGAGTGTCGAACAATCGGTTTTAAAGATATTAATTGAGATATCTTCGTGTAATCCCTGCACCATTGGTTCAGCATACAGAGCTGAAGAGGTCGCATGTGAAAACGAGCAAAGGGGATCGCGTCCGATGCAGCAGTCATAAGACCTAGAATTTCCATGCATAAGGCTACCGAAGGGAATGATTGTGACTGAAGGTTTCGACAAGCTGTAATCAATTTTAGACGTCTCTTGTCTGTTAAAGACAGAGTCATGGACACTGAATCTATCTGGAAACCCAGAAAGGTTACCCTTGTTTGAGGAATCAAAGAACTTTTTGGTAAATTGATCCTCCAACCATGATCTTGAAGAAACAACACAAGTCGATTCGTATGAGACTCTGCTAAATGTAAAGACGGAGCAAGTACCAAGATATCGTCCAAATAAGGAAATACCACAATACCCTGTTCTCTGATTACAGACAGAAGGGCACCGAGAATCTTTGTGAAAATTCTTGGAGCTGTAGCAAGGCCAAACGGTAGAGCCACAAATTGGTAATGCTTGTCTAGAAAAGAGAATCTCAGGAACTGATAATGATCTGGATGAATCGGAATATGCAGATATGCATCCTGTAAATCTATTGTGGACATATAATTCCCTTGCTGAACAAAAGGCAATATAGTCCTTACAGTTACCATCTTGAACGTTGGTATCCTTACATAACGATTCAATAATTTTAGATCCAGAACTGGTCTGAAGGAATTCTCCTTCTTTGGTACAATGAAGAGATTTGAATAAAACCCCATCCCCTGTTCCGGAACTGGAACTGACATAATTACTCCAGCCAACTCTAGATCTGAAACACAATTCAGAAATGCTTGAGCTTTCACTGGATTTACTGGGACATGGGAAAGAAAAAATCTCTTTGCAGGAGGTCTCATCTTGAAACCAATTCTGTACCCTTCTGAAACAATGTTCTGAATCCAAAGATTGTGAACAGATTTGATCCAAATTTCTTTGAAAAAACGTAACCTGCCCCCTACCAGCTGAACTGGAATGAGGGCCGTACCTTCATGTGAACTTAGAAGCAGGCTTTGCCTTTCTAGCAGGCTTGGATTTATTCCAGACTGGAGATGGTTTCCAAACTGAAACTGCTCCTGAGGACGAAGGATCAGGCTTTTGTTCTTTGTTGAAACGAAAGGAACGAAAACGATTGTTAGCCCTGTTTTTACCTTTAGACTTTTTATCCTGTGGTAAAAAAGTTCCTTTCCCACCAGTAACAGTTGAAATAATAGAATCCAACTGAGAACCAAATAATTTGTTTCCCTGGAAAGAAATGGAAAGTAGAGTTGATTTAGAAGCCATATCAGCATTCCAAGTCTTAAGCCATAAAGCTCTTCTGGCTAAGATAGCCAGAGACATAAATCTAACATCAACTCTAATAATATCAAAAATGGCATCACGGATGAAATTATTAGCATGCTGGAGAAGAATAATAATATCATGAGAATCACGATTTGTTACTTGTTGCGCTAGAGTTTCCAACCAAAAAGTTGAAGCTGCAGCAACATCAGCCAATGATATAGCAGGTCTAAGAAGATTACCTGAACATAGATAAGCTTTTCTTAGAAAAGATTCAATTTTTCTATCTAAAGGATCCTTAAACGAGGTACCATCTGACGTAGGAATGGTAGTACGTTTAGCAAGGGTAGAAATAGCCCCATCAACTTTAGGGATTTTGTCCCAAAATTCTAACCTGTCAGGCGGAACAGGATATAATTGCTTAAAACGTTTAGAAGGAGTAAATGAATTACCCAATTTATCCCATTCCTTAGCAATTACTGCAGAAATAGCATTAGGAACAGGAAAGACTTCTGGAATAACCGCAGGAGCTTTAAAAACCTTATCCAAACGTATAGAATTAGTATCAAGAGGACTAGAATCCTCTATTTCTAAAGCAATTAGTACTTCTTTAAGTAAAGAGCGAATAAATTCCATCTTAAATAAATATGAAGATTTATCAGCATCAATCTCTGAGACAGAATCCTCTGAACTAGAAGAGTCCAAAGAATCAGAATGATGGTGTTCATTTAAAAATTCATCTGTAGAGAGAGAAGATTTAAAAGACTTTTTACGTTTACTAGAAGGAGAAATAACAGACAAAGCCTTCTTTATGGATTCAGAAACAAAATCTCTTATGTTATCAGGAACATTCTGCACCTTAGATGTTGAGGGAACTGCAACAGGCAATGGTACATCACTAAAGGAAATATTATCTGCTTTAACAAGTTTGTCATGACAATTAATACAAACAACAGCTGGAGAAATAGCTACCAAAAGTTTACAGCAGATACACTTAGCTTTGGTAGATCCAGCAGGCAGTGGTTTTCCTGTAGTATCTTCTGGCTCAGATGCAACGTGAGACATCTTGCAATATGTAAGAGAAAAAACAACATATAAAGCAAAATAAATCAAATTCCTTATAAGACAGTTTCAGGAATGGGAAAAAAATGCCAAACATCAAGCTTCTAGCAACCAGAAGCAAATGAAAATGAGACTGAAATAATGTGGAGACAAAAGCGACGCCCATATTTTTTGGCGCCAAATAAGACGCCCACATTATTTGGCGCCTAAATGCTTTTGGCGCCAAAAATGACGCCACATCCGGAACGCCGACATTTTTGGCGCAAAATAACGTCAAAAAATGACGCAACTTCCGGCGACACGTATGACGCCGGAAACGGAAATGAATTTTTGCGCCAAAAAAATCCGCGCCAAAAATGACGCAATAAAATGAAGCATTTTCAGCCCCCGCGAGCCTAACAGCCCACAGGGAAAAAAGTCAAATTTTTGAGGTAAGACAAAATATGATAATTTAAAGCATAATCCCAAATATGAAACTGACTGTCTGGAAATAAGGAAAGTTGAACATTCTGAGTCAAGGCAAATAAATGTTTGAATACATATATTTAGAACTTTATAAATAAAGTGCCCAACCATAGCTTAGAGTGTCACAGAAAATAAGACTTTACTTACCCCAGGACACTCATCTACATGTTTGTAGAAAGCCAAACCAGTACTGAAACGAGAATCAGTAGAGGAAATGGTAAATATAAGAGTATATCGTCGATCTGAAAAGGGAGGTAAGAGATGAATCTCTACGACCGATAACAGAGAACCTTATGAAATAGACCCCGTAGAAGGAGATCACTGCATTCAATAGGCAATACTCTCCTCACATCCCTCTGACATTCACTGCACGCTGAGAGGAAAACCGGGCTCCAACTTGCTGCGGAGCGCATATCAACGTAGAATCTAGCACAAACTTACTTCACCACCTCCCTTGGAGGCAAAGTTTGTAAAACTGATTTGTGGGTGTGGTGAGGGGTGTATTTATAGGCATTTTAAGGTTTGGGAAACTTTGCCCCTCCTGGTAGGAATGTATATCCCATACGTCACTAGCTCATGGACTCTTGTTAATTACATGAAAGAAATACCATGTGACATAGTAGCTAAATCCAAGTGGATTAAGAGTTAAAAGTGGCATAGAAAGTTATTTTTGTATACACACATAATATATGTTAGCAATTAAAGGGACTAAACTTTTGAGTCCAACAACAGAAGTCCATACTATTGTTTTATCTGCTGTATCGACAGCTCTCTTTGAATCCATTCTTTTATTTTAGCTCACTTCAGAAGCCAGCTGGTAAAGCTCTGCTTCAATTATACCATCTCTGAATGTGCGTACTGTTGCATCCTGTGAGCAGTGCACTTTCAAAGTTCAGTGATTCTATTGGCTTTTTGACAGTATCTTGCACTTTGAATTTGCCTAATAGAAAACAGAAGCATTATATTTTTGCAGTTCTTTTTACACACTTTAAAAGTTGCATAGCAAGCATAGAAAGCCCTCAGGATTAATATAGAGCAATGCAGCCACTGCAAAAACAATACAGCTCCCAATCTGTATTATGCACGCAACATTGAAGTGAATGATTCACTTTGTCAAGAAGACAACATCAGTGATCTGTGGATATATATATATATATACAGTCCAAAATAGAAGTTTGCACATGTGCACAAGGCAAAAGTCACAATATAGAAGTCACAGCAGATACCATGCCAAAGAAAAGAAAGCCTCTAGTCATGTGTGAAGAGCATTGTAGTATTTAACTACCCATGATACCTTTATTTGAAATGTCCAGACTATGTCTGTATAAGAAGCCCTCCAAGATGTGTGTACTATGCAAATAACACTAGCGGGATAGGGACCCAAAAAGCAGCCTATGCTTAACAGCTGTACCCACTCACTGCATCAAGGTGTGCTGGTCCGGTATTCAGATGAAGAGGTATCTGCTTCAGTTGATCCACAGCGGCATCCGAATCCACACTGGAGGTGTTATCCGGTCATGTGACTAGTGCAGCCAACCAGCATCATGGAATCCTAAAGCTAATTCTGAGCTCTGAAAGGGGCAAACAAGAGCTTCCTTTACCTTATAGTTCCTGGTCCAGGAAATAGTAAAGTTGCAAGAAAATACCATATATATATATATACAATACTTTAACAAGAGGTGTGTGAGAAGGTTATTCCCACACTAAAGATTCCCTATATCCAGCACCAGAATCTAGGAATAAAATCAACAATAAGCTAGTGTTCCATAAAGAAAAAGGAGAACGTTCTGTGTTTTAACCCTTGTAAGCCGGTATGTGTAAGTGGCAGTTCACAGCCTCATATATAACAACCTTAGGCGATATAACAAAAAGAGCTTTTATTAAGCATATTTTCCGCTGTAATCAAGCAATGATTCCTCTATATTGAGTAACAAGCAGATTCCTTTTGGTTATATAGTAGAAGGACTCACCCACATTGACCATATACACTCCGTCTGGCAAGCATCCACAACATGCGGAAGTGGAGCTATCCAGGCGCTCCAACTGCTCGTCACCAGCCGAAACGTGTAAAACCTTATACCTTCTGTGCGTGTATCATGTTTGTCATTTTAATTTGAAGTAATAAAGGCTGTTTTTACATATACCATATGGATACTGGGATCGACCTTCTTTTTTCTAGTGTTCCATATATAGAACAATGTCCTTTTAAACTCCACAAAGTTATATGCACAATTGCTAAAAAATATATATATACACTTCACATAAATCGTTGAAAATAACGACATAAGAAGAAATCACATTTGCAATATGTTTATATGCTGAAATAACTTCAAGAAAAGAAAAAAAACGCTTTAAATATATTATAAAACACGAGCGTGGCGCTTTAAATATATTATAAAACACGAGCGTGGGCCCACTTGTTAACTTAATATTGGCCAATATTATATGCTATAGGTATGTCCTTATAAAGATAATGTGTCTCCAGTTCGCTTTCTTCAAACGTTGCACATTTTATGTATCAACTTTAGTAAGGTTGCAATATTTTTAGCCATTGAAAGGGCTTGTACTCAGCTTGTGTTAGTGTAGTATGCGGTATTACATGAGAAGGCTATTCAACACATATATATGGAACACTAGCTCATTGGTGATTTTATTCCTAGATTCTGGTGCTGGATATAGGGAATCTTTAGTGTGGGAATAACCTTCTCACACACCTCTTGTTAAAGTATTGTATTTAATATCCCCTTTCCCTTCGTGCATAGGGTGGTTCTGATATTTACTTAAGAGTCAGACCACTCGAATGATTCAGTGTTAAAATTAGATGAAGTGGTGTGAACCAAAATCTATATATATATATAGATTTATATATATAGTAAAGATCCGCACTCACTGGACTTGTGTCAATTTTGATATTTATCATAGTGACGTTGCGGAGCAGCAATGCCCCTTCTTCAGACCAACCAAATCAAGTGAAAAAACAAACAAGAAATACCTTTATAAGCCCCAACACAAAACTGAAGCAAAAATGGTTGCCATAGTGATGGTATATATTAAAAAAAATCATAATTGGCATAATGTGCGACATGTGACATATAAATATATATTTAAAATTAAAATAAAAAAATTCAGCGTGAAGAACAATTCTAATTTAACACACTTTCTGCATTAATGCACTTGGTTTAGTGCACCGTCAAGTATGAAATCTAGAACAGTCTTTTTTAGCACTCCCCATTGAAGCCAATGGGGAAAGGGACTTAGTGCATTTCCACTATCCAACTTTCAGACGTTAGCACAACTGAGACTTGTGCACAAGCGAAACCTTTTTACTTTTAACTTGTAATATGACCACAAGCATAGAAGAACCATTGATTTAACTTGAGCAGTGTAAGCATTCAATAGCACTATTATTTATGCGCTCAACTTGTAATCTAGACCAAAATCTCTGATATTTTGAGCTCCATGTGTAATCTAGGCCTCTGTCTGTATATATGTTCAAAATCCAGGAAGAATTTAATTTTGATTTTAAAAGGACACTAAACCCAAACATTTTCTTTCATGATTCAGGTAGAGAATATGATTTTAAACAATATTCCAATTTACTTCTATTATCGTTAGATATCCTTTGTTGAAGAAATAGCAATGCACATGGGTGAGCCAATCACACAAAGCAATCAGCAGCTACTGAGTCTATCTAAATATGCTTTTCGGCAAAGGAAATCAAGAGAATGATGCAAATTAGATAATAGAAGTAAATTAGAAAGTTGTTAAAAATTGCATGCCCTTTCTAAATCATGAAAGAAAAAATGTGGGTTTAATGACCCTTTAATATCCATTTAAGTCTTTTTACATGCTTGCAAATGGTTTCATCAAAAACCTCTCAAAAATAACAAAAATAGAGTAACATCATTCTACATTTTATTTCAAGAAAAACACACTCTAAACAATAAAAAATAAATATATACCATCTACATTCTGTGAGAATGCATTTTTTTTTTTTAATTAAGAATATATGGATTAAAATGAACTCTTAAACAATGCTATGCAGCAAAAATCATGTCACTATGGTGGGTAATTAGTCAAGGCCAAATTCTAACTTTTTGCTACAAAACACTAATGATTATTAATCTTTAAACAATTCACAGTTAATATGAGAGAAATGTATCATAAAAATCACAAAGCGATCAATTTAGGTATAATGGAGCTTTTTTTTCCCTTTTAATTAATAGGTTATGTCGATTAATGCTCTGCATTGAAATGTTTACTAAGGAATTTAGCCGCACCTGATTCATACTGTGAGAACACATGCTTCATACATCATTGACATTATAAAAGCCACTGAAGTATTTCAGAGTTATAAAAGTTAATTATAAAATATTCATATATGTCAATACTGCATTTATTGCAATGTTTTGCATATTCTAAGAATGTTATTAACTCTATCGGTATAACTCTTTTCATTAAAGGTTCATGCTCACCTTGACTGGTTTAACACACAAATCCAAGATTTTATAGCAATTAAAAGGATGACGGCAAACTTGTATGGAATGAAAGAGAAATATTTAATTTTTTCCATAATTTCTTAAACAAATTGGATGCCAATAAAATACACTTTTTACAACCGTCTATAATTATGAATATGTACTATACTTTGCCACCCCTGAATGAAAAAGGAGCACAAAATAAAATAAACTGTCTAAGCACAACATGGAGCTAGCACACCCATTGCCCAAAACAAACATGGCCATCACAACATTCACTAAGCATGTCTGTGAAACATAAAATTCTTAGTACACCTTAGGCCTGCCAAAATAGCCTCTTGTTATCCCAACTTATTTTTTATTAGGTGAATTAGGTGACCTGGACAATTTCTCCAAGTTGGCTATTCTCTAGAAGTTAGTTGTAAAGTCCCCAATTGCAATCCCATTACACATTCCAAATGAGGTCAAGATGACTTTTTATAGCAAGTTGTCTAACCATAAAGTACCATTTTGTAAAAACATACTAGATCCAGCCAATTTTAAGCCTCAAGTTGTGGATTGCAAGTCACATGCTCAGCTTGCAAACTTGAAATATTTAGGCCTCAAGAACATTACAATAACAAGTTACATTTTTAGCGATATAGAGCAAGGTTTACAAGTTATCAACAGGGTTTTTCCCCCTAAACCTACTTCAAGCTTGTGGAAGACAATATTACCCATGTGAAGTATTTTATCTTACAGTTTAGTTTCACTATTTTGACACTAACATTTTTTTTTATTTTTCTTGATCTTTTTAAAAAAAAAAAAAAAAAAAAAACAGGCTTATTCTAGGGTGGACGTTTTCTTTTTCTTCATATTTTGTTTCACAAGATTTTGAAGGTGTTTTGTATAAAGCCTGTATCTTTGTCAACAGAAATCTTGCTACATGTCAATAAGTTAAGGGTTGTGAGATAGATGTGGCTCTTTATAACGCAGCTGATCTTGTAAAACTCAGCTGTGACAATGGGCGGTTACAAATCTTTTAAGTTGCAATCTTGCTGTGAGTTTTTTTTTATTGAACATAGGATGAAATGTTTTGTGTGAATTTAATATAAGACTTATATACAGTCGATGAATATAAATCTCACTTATCAAACAGAGTTACATTTTTTGTTTTGTGAAAAAAATGTGTTAGATTACAGTTCCGTAGTCTTTAGTATGACTCGTACGCTAGAAACATGCCAGCTTATGATGTGCGTTGACACACTTTGTATGCATTGTAAATTAACTTTGTTAAACAGAGGAATCTTGCACAAAAGAAATGCAAGTTGATACTAAATGCAGTGCCTCTTATCAACAAACCTTATGGTGCAAAGATATATAGAAGGCGATGTATTTATTGTGAGTAACTAAATGATATAAATAATACATTAGAGTAAATGCTTATGTAGTTTTCTGCTTGAATATGTTGTATAATTGGTTTTAGATATGAGCATTACAACATAATTATGGTTGAGGTTAATATGCGATTGGTCAACATAGTAGAGCACTGCTTTAGAGAATTGTACTAGTAAGTAATACCGCATGAAATTTAAGTACACTAGTTTTATATTTGCCTAACTAAGGTTTAAACATATCTGCGAGAGTAAAGCAAATCTGCTTATATTGACCAATCACATATTAAACTCAACCATAATTATGTTATAATGCTTATATCTAACACCAATTATGCAACATATTCAAGAAGAAAACTAAATATGAATTTACTCTAATGTATTATTTATATCATTTATATTATTGCACCATAAGGTATGTTGAATTGAGGCACTGCATTTAGTATCAACCTGCATATTATGATGAGGTAAAGAAAAAAATAAAGAAAAACCGGGGAAAGAGAACAATCCACCCCAAAATCAACAATACATTCAGTTACAAATCATGAGCCATCTCATCTTAATGATGAACTCCAATTAAATATATCATTGATGCTCTAGCGTCACCGTACCTTGTTGGGTATGTGAATAAAAATCATGTGTGATCAACATCATCAGTACTGCTAGATTTACAGGTATATATGTAGTAAAACAAGCAGAAATATGTAAAATGAAAAATTGAGCTATAAGTGTGTTCACATAAAAAATGTTATGATAGATAGATAAATATATAGATGATATATGATAGATAGATAGAAAGATAGATAATTATATAGAACATCCCATAGAAGATGAGCACTTTTTAGGTCTTTCCTACAATGTGGTTTTAGTACAAAAACAGTGCTGTTACGTTTTGGGGTATTATCCCCATCGTCAAACAAATAATTAGTGTATTTATAAACATACACACACACACAGATTGGGTTTAATGGATTTAGTTGTTGTAGATACACAGTTTCTATGACCACCAATTTTTTAATGCTAAGATGTTGTAATATATACATTAAAAAGCCTTTATCTAGAGAGTCAAACAACCCCTAATTAAAAAGTAATATTCTTATATAAAACCAAGTGGTCTCATGGGTGAATGAGATCATTTTTGGCCGAGATAGATGCACTTTTTCAGAGACCTTCCATATTTATTAATAAAAAACAAATGTCTAAAAGGTTTGAAATTCTCAATTAGCACCTTGTCGAGTAATAAACAGAGGTTAAGTAATCACCCTCAGTTTAAAGAGAAAATGAATTCATGGACAGATATATTTTGTGATAGATGTTAAAAGAGAAATTCAGTAAGTTAGATTCAATAAAACACTTCTCTAGAGAGTTAATCATCACTAGGGGGCCAATTCTCTAAAGCTATCTGTTTGGTAAGATCCCAGAGGCCCCTCATCAATTATTTTAAAGGTAATTTTTACATTGGAAACTGTGTATTTCACTAAGGATAATTCATTGATAGTATTGATGTGAAGAAGAGACACTTACTTTACAATATAGTGCTCAATACAATAAGCTGATGGTTTTTCAGAATATGTCCCTAGAACTCCCTCCATAGGTAAATGTGAGATACATTTAGGAGTTGCACCCACAGAAAGAATGGACCTTACATCTCTTTAAATTAAACTCTTTATCCCAACCTCATTCTGAGGGCAACAGGTGCCACTTTGATGAAAATAATTAAAACTAATATATTTAACAAAAAAAATGTACAAAATAAATAAATAATTTGATATTGCCGACATGCATTGTTTTGCCTCCTCACCAGCACTGGGTACCAGGGTATGCAATTTTAAACAACTTTCCAATTTACTTTTATAATCAAATTTGATTTGTTACCTTGAAATTATTTGTTGAAAACTAAACCTAGGTAGGCCCATAAACTGATTTATAAGCCATTGGCAGCTGCCTGTTATCTCAAAGCATTTTGACAGTTTTTCACAGTTAGACAATGCTAGTTCACATGTGCCATATAGATAAACATAGTGCTCACTCCTGTGGAGTTATTCACGAGTCAGCACTGATTGGCTAAAATGAAAGTCTGTAAAAAGAACTGAACTAAGTGGGCAGTCTGCAGAAGCTTAGATACAAGGTAATCACAGTGGTAAAAGGTATATTAATATAATTGTTGGTTATGCAAAACTGGTGAATGAGTAAAAAAAAGGGTTTATCTATCTTTAAAAAGCAAACAAAATTCAAGTAGACTGTCCCTTTAATATAGGTAGAGGTTGCTTGTGTATAATTGCAATTATTTAAATTTGTTTTCCAGTCTACTATATTCTCCTTTAAACAATATGTATATTTGCATTATAAAGTAATGTGACTGCAATGAAAATGCACTTTTAAATCACTTTATAATAAGGATTTATATTGTATTTGTGAATAGAGTATGAAGGAAAATGTAATTATAATGCTAACAGCTATATACACAGTCATAGTGAGATTAAAGAAACACAGTACTGTAAAATGTTGTTCTACTTAATTTTTTTACCAATGATTTTTTATGCTAGCTGCAGAGGGTCATATCTGTATTGGAAACTGCTGAACTTTTAGATTTATTTATTTGAAATAGCTGTGTTTGCTAATTGAACAACCCATTGTTCACAAAACACATGCCTATTCTAATGAGCTTAACCTACAGGACTAGCAGCTTTCTTTATCCTATCTGTTCCCCTCTCTCTATACACAAAGCCAACTCTTAGGTATTCAAAGTGTCATTAAAAGTGGTGGTTTTAAAACAAAACCGGCTATTTCAATTGCAAGAATAAACCAAAACCATCAATTTCCAATTAATTTAATACTATACAGCTGGTATAATAATTAATTGGAAATACATTTTACAGTACAGTGTCCCCATAGATGAAGTGTATGCGCTCTCCATGCATCCAATGGTTGTCAGAAATATATGAGGCAAATATGGGATAAAACTGTTGAGGTTGGAGGGTATCCCAAGTAAAGGATACATTTACATTAGAAATAAATGTTTAACATACTTATAACCTCATGGATTATTTTTAAATATACACTAATCTTTACTTAATTACATTGAATATGAACAAGGAAAACATTAAGGACTCTGAAGACCTGTAGCCTTTGGGCTACATTTAATAATAGCCAGATGAAGAAGGGCAGACATCTCCGCCCCTGTTTGCCCAGCATCGCGGATAGTGGGCAGCATTACACTTATTTATCATTGCACAAACTGCTTGGGCTGTCAATCACCCTGGTCGGGGAAGTTCAGGGAATTGACAAACGTCACTTTAGCATTGGATTAACAGGTTAAAAAGCAGTGATCTGATGACAGCTCCTTTTTATCTATCAGCTGCAGGCTATCTCATGTGAGCCTGTACCCCAATGTGCTCCTAAACTGCATTTTCTGTTTTTTGTTTTTTTTTAAAAAGCCCTTTGTGTAAAAATTGTGCTTTGTCCGATGCTCCCTAGAGAAGCTAAAAAGCAAGATCTATAAGTTCGATTTGCAAACTATTTGATTTGCAGCATCTGTAGGTTACAGAATTTTCTTTCTGACCTCTCCAGGGACTATGGCAGGCATGTCCAAAGTCCGTCCCGCGGGCCAATTGCGGCACACGTTCCGGACTGATAAGGCTGCACAGATAAGTTGCCCAAATATAGATCTTACGGCCCCCCTAGTGAGTCCTCGAGCGCCGCTCAGGACTCCTGGGATCTCTCGCCACGGGACTTGACGTCATCAGCCGGCACAGGGAGAAGGAAAGCACAAATCTCGCGAGGTCTCGGATGTCGCGAGATTTGGGCTTTCCTTCTCCCTGCGCCTCCACACACAGCCACAAGGGCGACCATTAAGGGCTATTGAAGAAGAAAAAAAATGTCTGCCTACCAAACACCTTGACAAGGAGTAGTAACTGCACAGACAACACACTGACAGGCAGGCAGGGATAACGATAAGAGCCGGTTTCAAGAAATTCGAACATTGGCTAAGAAAATGCTGAGCTTGTTTGGCTCATCATATTTGTGTGAGAAGACATTCTCTGTTATGAACTTTAACAAGAACCGCGTGAGGACAAGACTAAGTGACTCTCACCTGCGTGATATTTTGCGCATCAAAACCACGGCCTTTGAACCAGACCTAGTCTATGTGCTGCAATCCAGATCTCAGTTTCACCCTTCACATTAGTGCAGACAAGTTTTTTTTTCAATTGAGATGAATACATTGTAAAATCTCAGTTAATGTCAGTTGGTCTAAATCAGTTATAAATATAGTTGAACACATGTGAACTTGGTGTTATGTTCCTGTTCACATTTTTTGAACTTAAAAGTTGACAGACAACCTTTATTACTTTGTGTAATGTACTTTACAATGTTCCTGACATATTTCAGGTTCCTGGTTGTTTTTTTTATATTAAAGGCAGAGTGATTGAACACCTGTTTAGATTTGTCATCCAAGTCACAAAATGAAAAGTATTTCGTTTTCAATAAACTTTGCATAAAATAGTTAATTTGCATTTAATTTAAATGGTTTAAAAAGTGTCAGGCAAAATGGTCGGCCCTCGCACATGTTCACTTCATCAAATCTGGCACTCTTCGAAAAAAGTTTGGACACCCCTGATCTAGACATGGAATTATGTATGTGTAATAAAATTAACAAATAAAATAACTACCAAATCACCATAAATTTTATGTCCTCCCCAAATCCTGTTTTTGATGTTTAAAAAATGTTTTACAATTATGAAAATATAAAATGTACTAATCACTTGAATTGATATTGGGCTAGATTACGAGTGAAGTGGTAGTTTGCGCTCCCGCTCTCACATGAACTCCGCTCTCATTCATCTTTTTGCGCACATTGGACAAGTCAAAAGCAAAATTTTTCAGTTCACACACTAACCCAACACACGTAAAAACCCTAAGTTAGAATATCGCGACTGCGTTAATGTATTCTCCATAGAATTCAATGAAGTGCAAAAAGTAGAAAAAAACAAGTCGCTCAAACCCAAGCGCATTTTCTCAAGTGCGCTATCATGACATGAAATATTAATATTTCACCTTCCAATGTTCTTCACACAGAAGAATATGTTCTATTTATTCATAAATACATATTTCGGTGCTACTATAGCGTGCAGGCTACGGCCTAATCTGCGGTCTACATTAGGGCAGACAGCTTGCAAGGCATATACTGATTTAATTTTAACATTTTAAAGTATAAAATCAGTTAAACTGATTAAAATGTTGTCAGTAACTATAGCGTGCAGTCTACATACACTTTTCTACTATAGCGTGCAGTCTACATACACTTTTCTACTATAGCGTGCAGTCTACATACAATTTTCTACTATAGCATGCGGTCTTCATATACTTTTCTACTATAGTGTGCGGTCTACATATACTTTTAATAGTCTACATTCAGAAAATGAGAGGCGTTCCTAATGAGCTCTTTCAATCCCACCTTGATCACATTTGCTGAAAAGTGCTAAGAAAGGAAGCAGAAGATTTGTTTTTACAAAGGGGCCTATTTAAGAAGGTGCGAGCGGACATGATCCGATATTGCGGATCATGTCCGCTGCACATCGATAAATGCCGACAGCATACGCTCTCTGCATTTATCACTGCACCAGCAGTTCTGGTGAACTGGTGGTGCAATACCCACCCCCTGCAGATTTGCGGCCAATCGGCCGCTAGCAGGGCGTGTCAATCAACCCGATTGTATTGAATCGGGTTGATTTCCAGCGATCTCTGTCCGCCACCTCAGAGCAGGTGGACAGGTTATGGAGCAACGGTCTTTAGACCGCTGCTTCATAACTTGTGTTTCTGGCGACCCTGAAGGCTCGCCAGAAACATAGGACATCAAGCTCCATACGGAGCTTGATAAATATGCGCCAAAGTGTTTATGGCTAAATGTTCCTTTATTTTTTTATTAATAATAAATGTTATTATTCAAAGTATATACAGACCGCACTACTATTAAATGTTCCTTTATTTTTTAATAATAATAAATGTTATTATACAAAGTATATACAGACCGCACGACTATAAAAAGTATTGTAGAAAAGTGTATGTAGATATTAAATGTTCCTTTATTAGAAAAAGTATATGCAGACCGCACACCTATTAAAAGTATATTAGAAAGTGTATGTAGACAATTCAAAGTATATGTAGACCGCACGCTATAGTGGGAAAGTGTATGTAGACCCATATTTCTTTCAGTGATGTGCAGTCACTAGAGGCAGGTGAGGCAGTGCTTCACCTCTCATATGGGCAAAAATAAATATATTTTTTTTTTATTGGCTTTAAGAAAAAAAAAAAAATTGCTATTTTTTTCCCCCAGCATTTTTTTTTTCACAGCTACATGTTGTGCAATGGAGAGGCACAAGCAGGTCTGCCCACCATTGGCTGGTGAGGCACTAGATATGATACGCCGGAGAAACACATGTACAGAGGGCCGCAAGTACCCCCAACAGGGCAGGTTTAAATGATAGCTGAACCAGTGCACAAGTGACATAATCAGGTGATGGGTGAGAGAAAGTTAGTAACCACTGAGTTACTGATCAGCTGATTACTTCACCTGTGCACTGATTCAGCTATAATGAAAACCTGGCCTGTTGGGGGTACTTGAGGACCATTGTTGAGAAGCACTGCACTAAAGCACCAGCTCATCGGAAATGTGTTGATTACCTGGAGAATAAAGCACACATACTCTGCTCACTGACACCCACACACACTCTGCTCACATACACACTCACACAATTCTGTGGCACAGTGCCAGTTACTAAGCAATTAGAATGATACACAATCTTTTCTCTACTCACTACTGTATTGTAAAAATAGAAATAATTTACCATACAAGTTTTACACAAAGTTATCAATACTGCCAACACAGCTGCTGCAATATGGTGTTCATATGCACGTGCACATCCCACTTAGGTATGCTCTTCAACAAAGGACACCAAAGCATACCAAAAGAATGAAGTACATAATAATAAAAGTAAAATAGAAAGTTTTTTTGTGTGCAATTTCTATCTGAATGATGGAAATGTAATTATGACTTTCATGTTCCTTTCAAAAACTAATTTGATTTGCTGACATGGGGCTAGTAACAGTTGATGCTAATTCTCAAAATATAAATAACTAGAAAAGTCTATTAAAATAGCATGCTCTACCTCAATCATGAAAGTTTAATTTTAAATGTCTCCCTTTGACTATGCGTTTAACCAGTTACTGTACAGTGGCATTATTTCTAAAAACATTTAACTGCAATAATTACATATATTTTTTAAATGACTCATTATCTCCTTTTTATTAATATAAACTTGTATAAAAGCAGCACATATTAAAAACACAATGCAACAGCTTTCAATTGCTTTGTGAATTACAAGTTATCAGCAGTCTTTAAATAAATGGAGACACAGAGGAAAATATAAATAGATACTGCATCCTCTGACTGAACAGACATAACATATATGGGGTTTGTACCTAATTAAATCAAATGACCATGAAAAAGGGAGGCTTAGCAATATTCAATGTCAAAAACTTTAATTTAAATAATGTGGACACTGCACACTTAACTTCAAACTCTGGGTTTTAAATTATGGATTTAAATTTGAATTGACCCTTTGACTTCCTATCAGTATTGGGTTATGCTCACTTACTGTCCCCCCTGTTAATGAGCTGTATCTGAACACAATTCAACAAAAACACTAAACCACATTCATTAAATTATCATTTTCACTTACAGAATCCATTTCAGTAAAATCTACGGCTGCAGCACTTACTACAATAAAATGTGAATGAAACACTGCTCTCTGTGCCTCTCTCCCTTTCCTGCTCTGTAAGGATTCAGGAAGTGACAGTTGAACATTCCACTGCACTTAGAGGGGAAGAACAGAACTCTCTTTTTCACTTTAGCAAAGCTGTCAGCTTCACAGGACAGCAACAAACTAAATGAAAGTTGTTTTTTTTTCCATTTTTGTTTTGTTTTACATGATTTAACATCCAGCCCCAACCCTAAATTCCACTTACTAATGCCTCTCACTGGATTGGGTCAGCCCAAATGGGACTGCCTCAAATAAGCAGATAATGGGCCATGCAATGATCTTAACCACTTTCATCCAGTAGATGGCGCAGCATGCTGTGTAATGGTGGGCAGACCTGCTTGTGCCTCTCCATTGCACAACATGTAGCTGTGAAAAAAAAAATGCTGGGGGAAAAAAATAGCAATTTTTTTTTCTTAAAGCCAATAAAAAAAAATATATTTATTTTTGCCCATATGAGAGGTGAAGCACTGCCTCACCTGCCTCTAGTGACTGCACATCACTGATATATATATATAGTAGAGAAGAAAACAGCACTCTCTGGACTTAAGTTTAAACAAATAGTTTAATAGGTAACGTTTCGGGGAATGCTCCCCTTCATCAGACCAACAACATAAAAGTGAATCAAACATTTAAGCACCCATAGACCCCTCCCCCTTGTGAAAAAAACCGCCAAAACCTGGTTGTCATGACAACCAGACCCACAAACCATAATAATTACAAATAATAAAAACTAATAACAATAAATAGATACACAGATGCAAATAATGAAGCAATCTTTACATCACAGAACCCACAACAGCATAATCCAGATACATGCTTTCTGCATATCTGCCCATGTATCTGGATTATGCTGTTGTGGGTTCTGTGATGTAAAGATTGCTTCATTATTTGCATCTGTGTATCTATTTATTGTTATTAGTTTTTATTATTTGTAATTATTATGGTTTGTGGGTCTGGTTGTCATGACAACCAGGTTTTGGCGTTTTTTTCACAAGGGGGAGGGGTCTATGGGTGCTTAAATGTTTGATTCACTTGTATGTTGTTGGTCTGATGAAGGGGAGCATTCCCCGAAACGTTACCTATTAAACTATTTGTTTAAACTTAAGTCCAGAGAGTGCTGTTTTCTTCTCTACTACATTTTACCTACTCTAGCACCCTGGCCCTTGGAAAATTGTTTGTGAGAGTGCAACTGACTCATCTTGCATATATATATATATATATATATACACCGGTATATATACACATGTTTATATGTGTATATGTATGTATTTATATGTGTATATATGTATTTACAGACATATATACACACATATAGACATATAAGTGCATTGGAGCTATTTGAAGTTAAAGGGACATGAGACCCACATTTTTTCTTTCATGATTTAGAAAGAGAATGCAATTTTAAACATCTTTCTAATTTACTTCTATTATCTAATTTCTTTTATTCTCTTGATATTCTTTGCTGAAAAGCATATCTAGATATACTCAGTAGCTGCTGATTGGTTGCTGCACATAGAAGCCTCGTGTGATTGGCTCACCATGTGCATTGCTTTTTCTTCAACTAAGGATATCTAAAAAATGAAGCAAAATAAATAATAGAAGTAAATTGTAATGTTGTTTAAATTTCTATTCTCTATCTGAATCATGAAAGAAAGATTTTGGGTTTAGTGGCCCTTTAAGTAGATGAAAACATGTAAAACATTTATGAAATATTAATTTTAAATAAAGGTTTTAACTATGTATTTACTGTAAGTATTTCACATTCCAATTATCTGCACAGAACAGAATATGTTCTATGTATTTCTAAAAATATATTCCTATATATATATATATATATATATATATATATATATATATATATATATATATATATATATATATATACAGTATCTGTGTATATATATATATATATATATATATATATATTCCTATATACTGTATAATCATGCATATATAGGTATAAATATATATTGTACAAAAATACCTTTAGATATATGTAGAAATATTTATTTAAGAATAAATAGAACATATTATTGTATATGAAGAACATTGGAATGTGAAATATTCATATTTTCATGTCGGGTTAGCGCACATGCAAATCGGCTATCGTGTTTGCGCACAAGTTGGGTGTTAGGTTTTATTCCACTTTTTTACCTCCATTGACTTCTTTAGTGGAATACGTGAATGTGCACGCGATATTCTAAGTTCGGCTTTTTGCGCTTGTTGGGTTAGTGTGTGAGCGAAAACAGTTTACTTTCAACTCATACACAGTAAATGCTCGAGCAGGAATGTTAATTAGAGCTCCACTTGTAATCTAGCCCTAATAATGTAACACTCCCTTATAAACACTCAGTGGCAGAACTTACAATTCACTCTTATGTACTCACATGTGCATATAAAAGGCCTCCATTTAGTAGACTAGGGGTCGACAAGGTTCCAGGTCAGGTAAGCTCTTCTCCTGTATTTGCAGGAAGAGCGGGTTCAACCTCTGCCTGGGTCTAGCTATAATGACACTGGTGTTCAGCTGGGTTTTAAGCCAATAGATGATACAGATAGGCAGATGTAGAGCAAGCTATGATAGTTAGTTCTTGTAAACAGGAGAGCATGGAATAGTCATGGCAAGCTGAAGTCAAGTATTTGAGAAAGCCAATAGTGTCAAACAAGCCATAGTTGAGGGTTGAAAAATAGCAATGAAAGTTTACCAAGCTGAAGTTGGTATGCAGGAAAAAAATTGTATAGCCCCAACCCAGTCACATAGTCATATTAAGGTGCAGGCTGTTCAGAAAATGACAATGTTCCAGGTGCAAGAATCTCAGAGGACAGGAAAAGGTCTCAGAGTATTTAGATGGACAGAACAAAGGAAATGTTTTACAAAATTGCAGGGGCCTATACCACAATGGTTTTCTAAAGTGCATTTGCAGTTACATAAATGAAGCCCATGTAGTAAATTAATTTGGATTAAATTAGGCAGTTTCGTCTTCAAAAGCACTGCAAATTTTTTGAGATTTTGAGTAAAACTGAAAGGTTCTTTATGTGTGCCCAGACTAATTGGAGAGTTTTTGACAAGACATGATCTAAGGAAAATCGAATGTATACTGAATGTATACTGAATATAAATAAAATAGCTTGCTTGTAAACACATGTAACCCATTTCTCTGATTGGCTGTCTACTTCTCTGATGATGTCATTATGATATAAAATGGTGAAGAACTAAATAAGACTACATATTGTTCAGAGTGCCACAATAGCTATGATGTGTATAACATCTCCAAAACATTCTCAGGGCTGTAAAAATATAATAGAACTGGCACAAAAATAATTAGAACTTGTACAGAGAGTAAAAAACTTATCACGTAAGTGTTTTGGATGTGTAGTTTCTACTTTGAATTGCATGGTTGATGAAAAAAATTTAAAAAATGTCCTATTCAATGCATTAAAGCCAATTACGTTTTTATTTATCATATACATTTTAAAGAAACATTAGAGAAATTGAACAACAGCATAAAATTACATTAATGCCAGATTTAATTTCTCACTCAAATGTGAAAAAACCAGGGGATTAACAATCTAAAGTATTTGAAGAAAATTGCAGAAAGAGTTAGTGAAATTATGTTTTACTCTGTTACTGTCTATAGTGTTACTAAGCATCCCTGCCAATATTTTTCTTGTAAACAAAGTCACTTTAATAATAAAATTTACTTTTGAATGTACAACTCAATTTTTTTATTTTATTTTTATTTTATTTTTCTTGGTGCTCTGTAGAAAAGTTAAAGGGACATTCTAGTGTAAAAGTAAAATACTTTATATTGTTAAAGCATTTAATTTTTACTGTTGTTAGAAAACCTTTTAGAAAAATATGTATCGTTTCTATTTCCAGGCCCCAGTCTAAAAGTCTCTTGAATGTTGTTTAACCCCTTAATGACCAGACCATTTTTCAATTTTCTTACCCTTAATGACAATGGCTATTTTTACATTTCTGCGGTGTTTGTGTTTAGCTGTAATTTCCCTCTTACTCATTTACTGTACCCACACATATTATATACCGTTTTTCTCGCCATTAAATGGACTTTCTAAATCTGTTACACATCTACAATCACCAAAAAACACCCATGCTAAATAGTTTCTAAATTTTATCCTGAGTTTAGAAATACTCAATGTTTACATGTTCTTTACTTTTTTTGCAAGTTATAGGGCCATAAATACAAGTAGTACTTTGCTATTTCCAAACCCCTTTTTTTCAAAATTAGCGCTAGTTACATTGGAACCCTGATATCTGTCAGGAATACCTGAATATCCCTTGACATGTTTATATTTTTTTTTTAGAAGACAACCCAAAGTATTGATCTAGGTCCATTTTGGTATATTTCATGCCACCATTTCACCGCCAAATGTCATCAAATAAAAAAAAAAGTTCACTTTTTCACAAATTTTGTCACAAACTTTAGGTTTCCCACTGAAAGTATTTACAAACAGCTTGTGCTATTAAGGCACAAATTCTTGTAAAAGCTTCTTTGGGATCCCCTTTGTTCAGAAATAGCAGACTTATATGGCTTTGGCATTGCTTTTTGGTAATTAGAAGGCCGCTAAATGCTGCTGCGCACCACACATAAATTATGCCCAGCAGTGAAGGGGTTAATTAGGTAGGTTGTAGAGAGCTTGCATGGTTAATTTTAGCTTTAGGGTAGTGTAGTAGACAACCCCAAGTATTGATCTAGGCCCATTTTTATATATTTTATGCCACTATTTCACCGCCAAATGCGAGCAAACAATTAAAAAAAAATTCATTTTTCACAATTTTAGGTTTCTCACTGAAAGTATTTACAAACAGCTTGTGCTATTATGGCACAAATTGTTGTAAAAGCTTCTTTGGGATCCCCTTTGTTCAGAAATAGCAGACTTATATGGCTTTGGCATTGCTTTTTGGTAATTAGAAGGCCGCTAAATGCTGCTGCGCACCATACGTAAATTATGCCCAGCAGTGAAGGGGTTAATTAGGTAGGTTGTAGGGAGCTTGCAGGGTTAATTTTAGCTTTAGGGTAGAGATCAGCCTCCCACCTGACACATCCCACCCCCTGATCCCTCCCAAACAGCTCTCTTCCCTCCCCCACCCCACAATTGTCCCCGCCATCTTAAGTACTGGCAGAAAGTCTGCCAGTACTAAATAAAAGGAGTTTTTCTTTTTTTTAGTAAAAAAAAATAAAATGTTTTAGCTGTGATGGACCCCTGCCTTAGCCCCAACCTCCATGATCCCCCCCCCCCAGCTCTCTAACCCTCTTCCTACCTAATTGCCGCCATCTTGGGTACTGGCAGCTGTCTGCCAGTACCCAATTTGCCCCAAAAACAAAAGTATTTTTTTCTCTTTTTGCCATTATTAATGTTTTCTGTAGTGTAGCAGCCCCCCACAATACCCCAACCCCCTCCCAGATCCTTATATATTTATTTTTTTAAAATCTTTTTTCCCCCCTCTTCCCTCCTCATTGGTGTCAGTGGCCAGCTAATCGCACGCACGCTCCCGGCACCCGGCGTGCACATTGCACTTACAGGAACCGAATGACGGGTAGCGATGGGCCGCCCACCCGCCTCCCTGTTATGCTCCCACCCACCAACGAACGGCACCATCGCTACCGGTGCAGAGAGGGCCACAGAGTGGCTCTCTCTGCATCGGAGTCTTCTAAAAAGGTATTGCAGGATGCCTCCATATGGAGGCATCACTGCAATACCCTGAGAGCTGCTGGAAGCGATTGCGATCGCTTCCAGCACTCTGTTAGACAACGGACGTACCAGGTACGTCTATTGTCATTAACTGGTTGTTTTTGCATGACGTACCTGGTACGTCAGTTGTCATTAAGGGGTTAAAGGGATATGAAACCTAAAAGTTTTCTTTCATGATTCAGATAGAGAATACAATTTTAAGCAACATTCCAATTTCCTTACATTATCTATATTGCTTCATTCCTTTGGTATCCTTTGTTGAAATCATATCAATGCACATGGTGAGCCAATAACACGAGGCATCTATGTGCAGTCACCAATAAGCATCTCCTGCGCCTATTTATATATGCTTTTCAACAAAGGATATCAAGATAATGAAGCAAATTAGATAATATAAGTAAATTGGAAAGTTATTTAAAATGTCATGCTCTTTCTGAATCATGAAAGGAAAAATGTGGGTTTCGTGTCCCTCTAACTTATTTCCTTTGCTGTGGACAATTATGAACAAATATCAACTGCACATATTAACCAATCACTGTACTGTAGGAGGAATGTTGGCATTCTGCATTCCATGGAATGTACTTTCCAGGGGATGTGAGCGTTTTTCAGGTTAAAGGGTATCAAACCCAAATTTATCTCTTTCATGATGCAGATAGAGCATGCAATTTTAATTTACTCATTTTATCAATTTTCTTCCTTTTCGTGGTATCTTTATTTTAAAAAGCAGGAATGTAAGCTTAGTTGCTTAAAATTGCATGCTCTATCTGAATAATAAAAGAAAAAAATTGGTTTCATATGCCTTTAAATTACAGGAATAGCTGTCAAAATAAACTATTAAAAGTCTATTGCAAAGTTATTTAATTATGCATAAGTATATTATTTTACAAGGAACACAATTTGGAGTTTAATATTGCTTTACATTTATTTTTCTTCAATTTACTGCTTGTTCCTCCCCCCCCAAAAAAGTAGCATTATACTAATTTAATGCATTTTTACTGAAACTTCCAAAAGGAAATGATTTCTCTTTTTGGAAAGCCCTATTCACTAATTAAATATTTTACAAATGAATTTGAGATTCTCAAGATAAAACTAGCTGTCACACAAATGGTTAACTGAGATATATTTTTGCATGCAGGTTTTTACATAGTATATAGTCAGTCAGTATATGGTTACTCTGTAAATTAAAAGGATCCAAACTACCTTTCTTGTTGAATAGTTATTTCTGATCTAAATTTGGCAGCTTTTTATTTTTTTATTTTAATACAAGTCTAGCAATTCCGTTGGTTTATACAGACTGAGGAAACATTTATTCATGACTTTTTCTGCTGTATAAAAACATAAAGCTGACAACATCATTGTTCCGATGAAACTGTAATGTAGTTACATTATGATACATTTCAGCAATAAAACAGGACTACTTTAGTATGGAATCATATTTTGTACTGACAGCAAAAGGTACTGAGCAGCAGTTGGGGGGGCATCTGATAAGTTAATGGGGATAGAGGTTACAAAGCATTGAGAAACCGTGAAATATCACTTTCAATGAAATAGCGTTTGATTTGTTACTCTGAGGTCTTGTCCAAAGTTTTGTTTTGTATTTAAGAATAATATTTAAAGAAAATGGAATTATAGAGAAATGATTTAAAAAGACTTAAAGTGATGTTAAACCTTAACTAATCAAATGCCATATATTTAATATTTGCCATTAAAAAAAGTATATGTGTACCTTTTCTGTTTTTAACCCATCACTTAAAAGGTTAAATTAGTGCATATAGCAATGCTTGTATTGTAATGTTATGCCGGCCCACTTGGATGAACTCTTTTTCTTTTTAGATAATTCTAGTGAACATCCAATCAGCGTGTGTGTCATTTGACAATCTTGAAGTCCAGCCCCTTTAAAGCCCTTAGAAAGCCTACGTAGAGAGTGGGTGTGACTGCTCTATACATCACAGCCAAAATAAATAAATTAAGGGGGTGGAGGAACAGACAATACCATTAGGATAATAAATCTTTTATTATAAAATGTATATACACTTAAACAATTTGTATGCGATTTTACTTGCAAACTAATATATTTTTCATTGCAACATTCTTATAGTCTGACATTTACCATCAATTTAAGTAGACTTTTTAAAGTGAGTATTATCTATATATATGTGAATTACATCTGTTCATGAACATTTGATTGTGGTTGTATCATATACTTACTGTGCACATAATACTTATTTTATTGATTGAAAAACTTTGAGGGAAGGAATAAAGATTTTCCTCTGCTCTGTTTGTGATAATTTATTAAGGGTTCCATTTATCAAGATGCAGCTATGGAGTCCTTGCATAAAACAGTAAGGACTAGATTACAAGTAAAGCGTTATTTTAACGTGCACCCGCAAAGGGACAAATTCGCCCATTTACAGGCGCATGCTAAAAAAACAGCCATTACAAGTGGCTGGTTAATGCTACAGCAATCTCACTTTTACACTTAGCGCTAGAAATCATTAACCAGATATCAGACCTCTGGTTGCCCCAAAAAGTTGCCCCAATTGCCCTCAAAATAAAGAGGACAGTACATTAATATGAAATATATAGGTGAGCATTTTTTTAAAAAAAAACTGCACAAAGCAGTTATAAGAGGTTAAAAAAATGGCACCTAAAGTGCCTCTACATGGAGGTCAATGGGGGAATGTGTTTTTGTGTATGTACACATATAAACACATAAATATGTATACAAGCATATACATATATATTTATTTATTTCTTCCCCCTGCACTGCACTAGGTTGTTTGCCGTGGCTGCTGGCATGAAAACAAGGCTCCCATTGGAGCCTATGGAAGTGCACTCTCATGAGCGTTTGGCTTCCGGGCAATGCAAACGCGAGATGCACCTGTAATATCAGCGAACATTTCCATGCGCTCGTATAGCAGGCAGTGTCAATCATCCTTATCGGATCGGGATTATTTTAGTCCGCCACCTAGAAGGTGGCTAAGAAGTTAAGGAGCAGTGGTCTTACGACCGCTGCTTCTTAACTTCCTTTTCAGGCGAGCCTGAAACGATGGGCATAGAATGCAGCATCCGCTGCTTGATAAATCTACCCCCAAAAGTCTTTTGAAAGCTTTACTGAATAAGTTAAAGAACAGTTGGTAGTTTAAATTGAAGATCACAGAAACAAGTTTAAATATAGACGAAAGGCAGAAAGTCCTAATTGAGTTTCAGAATACTTAAGTAGGTTGCAGTTAAATCTTGAATTGTGAATTAAACCCAGTGGAATAGAGGGTGAGACTGTCAAGCGATACCAGGTAGGTAAAGCAGGCAAAGCTGGCTTGAAGAAAGCTTTCACTGGTGTAGACACAAGATACACAGCGGGTACTGTTTGTGAGACTGTCACGTGATACCAGGTAAGTACAGCGGGCACAGCTTCAGGAGCAAGGTGAGCATACGCAGGTATCAGTTGAGTATGCTTCACTTTCAGGAACCAGTCCACCATACGCAGGTGTAAGACAAGTATGCTTGGTCTCTGGAACAAGGTAAACATACACAGGTATAAGGTAAGTATGCTTGGACTCTGAAAAAAGGTGAGCATACACAGGTATCAGGTTACAGGTAAGTATGCTTCACTTACAAGAATCAGGCAACTAAATGCAAGTGCAAGATAAGTATGCTCCTTGGTCTCTGGAACAAGGTGAGCATACACAGGTATCAGATAAGTATACTTGGCTTTCAGGAACCAGGCAACCAAATGCAGGTGCAAGATATGTATGCTTTGTCTCTGGATCAAGGTGAGCATACACAGGTATCAGGTAAGTATGCTTGGTTTTCAGGAACCAGGTGAGCAGGTACAATGTAAGAATGCCAAGCTTCAGGAACAAAGTAGGTTAAACAATAACAATAGAGTGATAAGTGAGTGAGCTTTTATTGGAATGCCCAAACCTGAGGCCTCTAGGTGTAATTTCCAATAATTAGGGCCGCTTTAAATCTAGACAGTGTGCAGCTGCACGCCTCTACCCCAAGGACGGTAAGGCAGGTTTCGGCATCCCTCCAGAAAGAGGTGTGGCGTTACAGCTGCAGGTAAGCAACAGACAGCAATGATTATATTGCCTCTCATGCCCCTAAAGGAAGCAGCCAGGCTCTCTGGCAGGGAATCTTGTTCATCTGCATTTTGATAAATGAGGCCCTAATTCAAAGGAATTAGGGGCTTTTTTTTTTAAAAAAAATAAGGCCGTTATGTCATGGTAGTAAGTGTTGACGCAGACTTCAAAAAGTCCTACATTTTGTCAGGTAGTCACAATTTGTGAGCTCTCCTTGCTTTTCCTTATAAAACTAAATTTGAGAATACAAATAAATTGAAAAGTCTCTTAAAACGGCATTCTTACCTATCTAAAACATAAGTTTAATTTTGACTTTCATACCCCTTTAATTATTTGATGGCTATATTTGCTTTTATATTTTGGTTGTGTCTGTATGCATCAGTGTCATGTAAGAAAGGACAGTGTCAAATGTAATTACACAGATTAGTTAAAGGGCCACTAAAACCAAAATCTTTCTTTCATGATTCAGATAGAGAATAGAAATTTAAACAGCATTACAATTTACTTCTATTATTTGTTTTGCTTCATTTTTTAGATATCCTTAGTTGAAGAAAAAGCAATGCACATGCTGAGCCAGTCACACGAGGCTTCTATGTGCAGCAACCAATCAGCAGCTACTGAGCATATCTAGATATGCTTTTCAACAAAGAATATCAAGAGAATAAAACAAATTAGATAATATAAGTAAATTAGAAAGATGTTTAAAATTGCATTCTCTTTCTAAATCATGAAAGAAAAAATGTGGGTGTCATGTCCCTTTAAGAACTGTAACATTTTAGAAATATTTGATGTTTTCTTTTTTTGTTCTTTTGTTATTGCTTAGAAACCAAGAGACAATGATATTACTTAAGGGTAAAAGGCCAAGCTGGTCGCTACCAGATAAGGTGGCCCTATTGTAACGTAACTTAGTTAACTTAACACTTAACCAAATAACTTAGAATAACACACTGAGACAAGAGTGGAGGGTAAAACCATCACTGGCAATTTTATTAAAATCCAACTTTTAAAACTGACAACCATAAACCGGCTGCAAATTGGATGGCGGCAAGTGAGTTCTAAAATTAGTGTCCTCAACACGACAGAAGGTCAATGGCCAGGGGCAGCAGCGAAGGAACACTCCACTCAGGATAGAGGCAATGAGGTTATTGGGAGTTGCTAAGACCCAAAAACAAAGGCAGGGCTCCTTGGAATTACCTAAGGCGTTGCCCAGCCTTTGCCGTCCGGCCATTACTCCACCCCAACCTCTCTATATGTGATGAGACAGGCCATGACCTCCCACTTTCAGAGGGTAAAATATGTACTTCAACCCTTAGGGGGCCTTGCTGGTACCTGCCATTAGTGGCGGTTCCCTAACAAGGGAAGCTAAAACAGTATGGGCCCTGGACTTAAAGGGTCATGATACCCAATTTTTTTCTTTCATGATTTAGAAAGAGCATGTCATTTTAAACACCTTTCTAATTTACTTCTATTATCTAATTTGCTTCATTCTCTTGATATCACTTGCTGAAAAGCATATCTAGATATGCTCAGTAACTGCTGATTGGTTGCTGCACATAAAGGCCTTGTGTGATTGGCTCACACATGTACATTGCTATTTCCTCAACAAAGGATATCTAAAGAATTGAGCAAATTAGATAATAGAAGTAAATTGCAAAGTTGTTTAAAATTGCATGCCCTATCTGAATCATGAAAGTTTAATTTTGACTAGACTGTCCCTTTAAGAAGAATGGCTCCATTAACCCTAACTTTGCCATGGGGATGCTAGAACCTCCCTAACGGCAGCTGTAATTACTCACGCCGCCAAACCAGAGTCAGAGTATTAAGTGTATAATTTAAAAACTTTAACTTTTTATGTTTTGTTATGCAAACTAGGAAGAAATAATGGTTTATTCAGGTCTCCAAAGTTTGAGCGCAATACTTAATGCACCGCTTGTAATATGATTGTTATGAGCTTAATAGTGCTTCCTGCTCTATTCAATTTATAGGATACTCTAAAAAAAAATAAAATTTTTGGCCACATTAAGATGCTCTGGTTAATTTATTTTTCAAACGAACTGCTTGCAATATGAGCTTGTGCATTATTCTTAGCACGAGACAGAGTGCAAGGTAACACACCCTGCGCTATCAATTGCATTCTACTTGTAATATAGACCATAATTTGTACAATAATAGATTAAATTGCATCTGTTTTGTTTACTGATACATGCCATATAATATAACACTGAAACTGTGGAGCAAATCACTTGGTAATATTTACCAAGTCATTCAAGACACTCTAGAGGCAATGTTCTTAATCTCTCCAAGCATCAGTGATTGGTGATCTTAGAACAGCATAGATGTTTATTAAAGTAGACACTATTGACTCCATGATGGATATTTATCAAGCTATCAACCGCAAATACACTGGAATTCCGCAGCGTAACTGTGGCGAGCCTGATTCGCCCCATTTATCAAAGCCTACAGACCGGCAAAAGTTGAAATTTGTGACGTAACATACGATCCGCCGGTCTCAATCTGACACAGATTGATGCTTACGTCATTACAGATGTTCCGAATACATGCCATTTACATGCCATTTATCAAATTTCTAGCAGGTACACCACTATTCCGGCCCCGCGTACCTGTTTGTCAATCCGCCACCCTAGAGGCCGCGGATGCCATAGGAAACAATGGGAGTCTGAAAGCAGCGAAAGCTTATGTTCGCTGCTGCCCGATACCCCATTGATTTCTATGGTAGAATAAAAGTAACGTTTACACCTAACACCCTAACATAACCCCCGAGTCTAAATACCTCTAATCTGCTGCCCGACATCGCTGCCACCTACATAATGTTATTAACCCCTATCCCGACGCTCCCGGAGCCCACCGCAACTAAATAAATGTATTAACCCCTATTCCGCCACCCACCACAACTAAATAAATGTATTTACCCCTAACCCGCCGCTCCCCGAGTTCACTGCAACTAAATAAAGCTATTAACCCCATACCACTGCTCCTGGACCCCGCCACAACTAAATAAATGTATTAACCCCTAAACCTCTGGCCTCCCACATCACTACCACTTACTAAACCTATTAACCCCTAAACCGCTAGCCCCCCACATCGCCATAAACTAAATTAAGCTATTAACCCCTAAACTTAACAACCCGCTAACTTTATATTAAAATTACCTCATCCCTATCTTATAATAAATTTAAACTTACCTTTCAAATTAAAATAAAATATATTAAACTATTAATGAACCTGAACCTACCCTAACTATTATACTAAAATGACATTAAATTACATTAAACTATATTAAACTATTCATTAACCTACCCTATTATACTAAAATACATTAAACTACAAATTAGAGTAACTATATTACATATTTAAAAACCTAACCCTATTCAAGTTATTTAAATCTACAATAAAGAATTACTAAGTTACAAAAAATAACTAAAATAAAAAAAAACCTAGCCTACACTAAACTACCAATGGCCCTTAAAAAGGCCTTTTGCGGGGCATTGCCCCAAAGAAATCAGCTCTTTTACCGGTAAATAAAAATACAAACACCCCCCAACAGTAAAACCCACCACCCACACAACCAAACCCCCCAAATAAAAACCTATCTAAACAACCTAAGCTCCCCATTGCCCTGAAAAGGGCATTTGGGTGGGCATTAACCTTAAAAGGGCATTTAGCTCTTTTTCTTGGCCCAAAGTCCCTAACCTAAAATTAAAACCCACCCAATAAACCCTTAAAAAAACCTAACACTAACCCCCGAAGATCCACTTACAGTTTTTGAAGACTGGACATCCATCCTCAACGAAGCGGCAGAAGTCCTCAGCGAAGCCGGCAGAAGTCTTCATCCAAGCGGTCCGAAGTCTTCATCCAAGCGGTCCGAAGTCTTCATCCAAGCCAGCAGAAGTCTTCATCCAGATGGCATCCAGAGGGCATCTTCTATCTTCAAGACATCCGGCGCGGAGCATCCTCTTCTTACAACATCTTCTGAAGAATGAAGTTTCCCTTTAAATTATGTCATTCAAGATGACGTCCCTTACATTCCAATTGGCTGCTAGAATTCTATCAGCCAATAGGAATTAAGGTGGAAAAAATCCTATTGGCTGTTGCAATCAGCCAATAGGATTGAGCTTTCATCCTATTGGCTGATCCAATCAGTCAATAGGATTGAGCTTGCATTCTATTGGCTATTTCAATAAGCCAATAGAATGCAAGCTCAATCCTATTGGCTGATTAGATCAGCCGCTTCGTTGAGGATGGATGTCCGGTCTTCAAAAACTGTAAGTGGGTCTTTGGGGGTTAGTGTTAGGTTTTTTTAAGGGTTTATTGGGTGGGTTTTAATTTTAGGTTAGGGACTTTGGGCAAAGAAAAAGAGCTAAATGCCCTTTTAAGGGCAATGCCCATCCAAATGCCCTTTTCAGGGCAATGGGAAGCTTAGGTTTTTTAGATAGGTTTTTATTTTTGGGGGCTGGTTGTGTGGGTGGTGGGTTTTACTGTTGGGGGGTATTTGTATTTTTATTTACAGGTAAAAGAGCTGATTTCTTTGGGGCAATGCCCTGCAAAAGGCCCATTTAAGGGCCATTTTTAGTTTAGTTTAGGCTAGGGGTTTTTTTATTTTGGGGGAGCTTTTTATTTTGATAGGGCTATTAGATTAGGTGTAATTAGTTTAAATATTTGCTCATTTATTTTTGATTTTGTGTAACTTAGTTGTTATTTTTTTGTAATTTAGTCATTTTTAATAGTAGATTTAAATAATGAGTAGGGTTAGGTGTTTAAATATGTAATATAGTTAATTTAATTGTTAGTTTAATGTAATTTTAGTATAATAGGGTAGATTAATGAATAGTTTAATATAGTTTAATGTTATTTTAGTATAATAGTTAGGGTAGATTAATGAATAGTTTAATATAGTTTAATGTAATTGTAGTATAATAGTTAGGGTAGGTTAATTAATAGTTTAATATAGTTTATTTTAATTCTAAAGGTAAGTTTAAATTTATTATAAGATAGGGATGAGTTAATATTTTATGTAAACTTAGCGGCTTGTTAGGTTTAGGGGTTAATAGCTTAATTTAGTTTATGGAGATGTGGGGGGCTGGCGGTTTAGGGGTTAATAGGTTTAGTACATGGTAGTGATGTGGGAGGCCAGGGGTTTAGGGGTTAATACATTTATTTAGTTGCGGAGGGCTCCGGGAGCGGTGGGATAGGGGTTAATAACTTTATTTAGTTGCGGTGGGCTCCGGGAGCAGCGGGGTAGGGGTTAATACCTTTATTAAAGTTGCGGTGGGCTCCGGGAGCGGATGGATCGAGGTTAATAACTTTATTAGAGTTGCGGTGGGCTCCAGGAGCAGCAGGATAGGGGTTAATAACTTTATTTAGTTGCGGCGGGGTCCGGGTGCGGCGGGATAGGGATTAAACATTTTAGTATAGTGACGGTGTTTAGTGACAGGGTATAAATAAAGTTGGAAAAAAGCCGAATAGCAGTGAGATCCATGACTGTTAGTTAACAACAGTCCGCTGCTCATCGCCCCGTACTTAGTGCGCGGCTTTTTGACAGCTTTTTCAATAAATATGGAGAGCGTATTCAGGTCAGTGACTGTGATGTTAGGTAATGTTAGGCAAGCATATTGGTCCCGGGGAATGCAGCACAGTTGACGGCTTGATAGATAGGCCTCCATGTACTAAAGTGCATGCGGACAAGTTTCTCAATTTGAGAATTTGTCTGCACCACTTTGTGGCATACGATAAGTGGACCCTCTTTGTCCATGGCACATTTGTGCTACTACATGCTAGTATGTAATGCCACCCCCTTCCATCCAAGACTAATTGTACGAGAAAAGGTCCTGTAAATCACCCCAAGCAAGTTTAGGGTTATTAATCTTCACCAACTCAGAAGTAGCAGAGACTGTAAGAAGCAGTGGTCTAATTACATTGCAGGAAGCAGGCTTGTATGTGCGAACCTGCCCCGCAAGGGCTCCAATTTGCTTTCAAGGGAAGATAGTGTACTGTCTCTACGTACAGTCTTCTAGTTTTAGTTTAGTTCATGGTTTTCACAATTCTGCTTTATGAAATTTGTTAAATCTAAAGGTTTTCCACTTGTGTTGACAGCAAGATAATGACATCTGAAATAGTGGCTGCATAATATATTGCTTTTAAATGTCAATAGCTCCCTGTCAACAATGGTTGTAAGCAAGAGGTTATGTTATTTCATCAGTTCCGTCACTGCTGACAGGAGAGTTTTAAAAGAAACTGCCTTGTTCTAAAGTTAGAAAGTGCTGTGCTATACATCTTTATATTCTACAATTATATATCTCCATATCACAGCTTAAGTATGCACCGGCCCATGAACTTGCTTACGTTATTTAACTTCTTGCCAGCTTTGTCCACCAGAAAATGTTGCTTTTTTAAAAATATGACTGTTGTTGATGCTATTTTAAATGCTCACATTTTATACTGACATTGGTATACTAAAATATATTTAGATTCACATAATCTAATTATTTATGTAGAGAAAAACATTTAGTTGAACCAACTATGGAGTAGATTACAAGTGGCACGCTACCATTAGCGTGTGCAATATTAAATTATTGCACCCACGTTCTCTTGTGGGCATATTACAAGTTGAAAATAAACCCTACAAAGGGTTTTTTTTGGTTTAGCACACCACAAAAAGACTATTTGCAACCTAGCACACACATTGTGGAAGTGCTACCAAGGTGACCAACAAGGGTTAGTTGATAAAAAGAACAAAAAAGTGTAGGTGCACATTCAACCACTAGAGTCCACATAATTATGGCATATTTAAATATATACTTCAAAATAAACACGACCACAGGAGCGCAAAGTAAATTTGCGATTTTCGGGTTAGCACGATTAAAGACGTTATCTAAGGGTTTGTGCTAAAAAAAAAAAAAAAGTTGCATTAAATACCACACAAATTTAGGGGAAAAAGGGGTTTTATAGGTATATGACAAGGTGTTTGAATGAAAAGGGCTGACTTTGTAGATATACATACATATACATTTGTATGTATAAATATATATATATATATATATATATGTTTATATGTGTTTATATATACATTTAAACACATATAAACACATATTTATTACAATTAACTAATTTATACACTATCAAATAAAAAATGTTCATATAAATATTGAAGCAAAAAAGGGTTCAAAGGTATCTGATATATGACAAGGTATTTGAATGGAAATGGATATATACATACATGTACATATTGTATGTATTTATGTTTATATTTGTATATATATACCACACATATCATTAAGCACCCTGTAGGCCTCTTCATGCAAGCCACGTGGGCACACCTAAGGATTAGACCTACACACAATCTCAGTGCTGAAAGCAGAATTATTACAGCTGTGCCCAACATAACCTACTTCTTTAAATCTGGGGCCCTTCCATTGTTTATATTAATTGGGCAAATCTGTGAAACTACTGGGCGCTGGGTGAGGAGTGCACATCGCGCCCTTGCAGCACACACTTCAATTAGAGCCCAGTGACACAACTCTCTTCCTACAAACCAGGTACTGGTATGCCCTGCAAACGTAATAAAAAAACAGACAAGCAGGCTCCCTCCTCACTTATGAGCCACTATATGAAACCCCAGCTAACCCTAACAGATCAATCTGCTGACCAAGGGCCACTGACATCTGAGCCGCATAATAAGAACACAGACCAGGTGATGGATCACACAGGCACCTCGATCATCACCAGAGAGGACCTGAAACTGCTCTCTTCCAAGGAAGACATTAAGGAAGTTTTATCTGAAGTTAGGGGCCTCTTTGGGGAACTTAAAAAGGATGTATCACAGGTCACTGCCAGAGTGGATACTCTTGAGCAAATACATACAGCAATCCTAACAGAAGTGAAGGATAACTCCCAGACCATATCACAGCAAAATGAAGCTATTCATTTTCTCTTGGACAAAGTCGAAGATCTCGATAACCAAAACTGGAGAAATAACCTCCACATTAGAGGTATACCCAAATCGGTAGCCCCTACATCTCTAAATGGTTATCTTCAAGCCTTATTCAGGGTAATTAAAAAGACCCCATCTTCTCTAGATATCCAACTTGAGAGAGCTCACAGGTCATTACGCCCCAGGCCACCTGCTAAAGCCTCTCCTAGGGACATGATTATTTGTTTTCTGAGTTTTGTAGATAAAGAGGAAATCACCAAGGGGGCAAGAATCAAAGCTCCCCTAACACATGCTGGCATAGCATTACAGGTCTTCTTAGATCTATCACCTGCAACACTGCAGAAGCGAAGAGAGCTCAGACATAAAACAGAGATACTCAGACACCAAAAAATTCCTTATCGCTGGGGATATCCCCCTAAGTATAATAGCTAACAACAATGGGCAGACGGCAGTCTACAAAACAGAACAGGACCTCCCAAGCATCTACAAAAATCTGGGTATTACACAGGAACTGAGCTCAACCTTGGGGTCGATATCTCAAGCCCAAAAAGTCCAAGACAAAGCCACAGACCCAAATGAAATCTCCAATCAAGCGACCGAAGCAACCTCTGACACGATGTCCAACTCAAACCTATGGTCAACAGACCCATCAGGACAGGAGCGGATGGAAGAAAGATGACCTACTGGGATTAAGAAAGAGCGAACTATCCTTCAAAGCCTACCTGGCTGACATAGCTGTGACCTTTGTACGCATATGATTAAGAAAAAACATTTCACAGCTCATCGCAGCACTGTCACTCACTATGCCTCCGATCACAGAGGGTCTTTTCCCTCTGGGTAGCCTAGGAGGATTTCAAAAGGCGGCTTTACAGAGACTCTTAACTGACTTCTCTAGATGGACAGGATCTGGTGACAGACAGATGAGTAGACAGTATTATATTGGTTTGAATTGTTTACACTGTTATACGTTTCACATGTTATATTTATGTTATACCTTGTTCTGCATGTACTTCTTCATAGACAAGGGGATATCCTTATTCCATATCTAAGCAACTACACACTCTACTATCTAAATAACATGACATTTCAGGCTGAGCATGACAACTAGCTATCAGCCCCCCACGCACCCTCTATTACAGGACAACACAGGATAACAGGGTTGATGGCTACACTAGGCATTTTACCACAAAACTATGTAATAACCACCAGACAACATACACAACAACCACGTTCAAGCATAGAATACCCTTCACAATCTAGACTGCATACCCATATGACAGTTTAGGGAAATTATATACTGCAACCTTATGGCAGTAAAAGGCAGGTTAGGACTAACACCTCAAAATGCTCCCCCCTCCCAATACAGTACTCACGTTGTGACTATTGCAACCCCCTTATATAGGCAAATGGAAAAACTCATAATGAAACTTACCAACATATTGAATGAACACATAGGGCTCAATGATTGAAAGCTCCCTGGGCTGGCGAGATTATTAATGAATGCTCGCCAGTCCTATTTCCCTGGTGGAATGATCTAAAGCCATTTTTCTCGCTAAGGGGCGTATACTGCATTTTTTATATGAAATGTGCACAACAAAATTCCTATTTTAAACATTATACAAAACAAATATTTGAACCATTCACACAAAAATAAGCAGGAAAAAATTGTATTGTTAAGGTGCATCAGAAATCGTAACAAAATTCTTCACCAAAAATCGTTTGTTAACAAAAAAGTAAAATTAGTATGTAATTTACACAGGAATAAATCAAATTAAATATGCACAGAGTAAATCGTAATTGTAGTACACTTGATGTGCAAAAATCACACAGAAATTTGAATTTATAAATACAAAATGCAAAACGTAATTGTTGTTTTTTCATAAAATGGGCTGAACATGGGCATTCCATGAGCGCATATGACAATGTCTCACTAATCCCAGCGTAATTCTATATAGATTTTCACACTGCAGATATCACAGTTTTTTCTTGCCAACTAAAAGGTGGCGAGCTTTTGTCAAAACAATATGAACACTTATAACCCCAATAGAAAAACAAATGCATACTAAAATATAGGCGAATGTAAGATGCTATAAGCAGAAAACAGCATAATGTGAGTTATATTGGCTGCAGGATTTTAATTTTAAAGTGCTCCCCCTGCTCCCTGCTAACTTCGCACTAAGGAGCGAAGTTTCCCTATCCAGCAAGCTCCAATACTTTTAATAGGAGCCAACTCGCAACTTGCAGGGACTGCCCCTTTTTATGATCATTGCACTGGGGCAGCCCTGCGAGAGTCATCAAGAAAACGAAGGTTTGAGCTGTAGAAGAATGTATCATCAAGCTCATAGTCTAAGCTTACCAATCAGATAGGCAACATTAGGTCTCATTCCCCATAACCCTTTGTTAGTGATCTAACTTTTACTTTGTTGAATTTGAATTTCTTGTTTGTTTTGCATCTGCTAGCTGGAGGTTTTTCACTGAGAAGTGGAAAAGACTTCTTCACAATACTGTGCCATATTTTATCTGAACTTTATTAATTTGCACTTGGTGACTGAGTCAGGTGCGGGCGGCACCTATATTCCCTTGTTCCACCCAACCTACTCCCTCTCCTACCCCTTTCCCATACAGCGCGCATTTAAGACCACCATGTATACACCCTGGGGCCTAGTTATCAAGCCGTCAACCTCAAATACGCTGCGTATTCCGCAGCGTATTTGTGGCGAGGCTGATACGCCTTAGTTATCAAAGGCTCGAGACCGGCAAAAGTAGAATTTTGTGACGTAAGCTTCGATCCGCCGGACTCAGTCCGACACAGATCGATTCTTACGTCACTCCAGATGTTCCGCACACAAGTGCGGCACATTCTCACTACTTTTGCTAGCTATCAAAAAACTAGCAGGTACGCTCGGCACTTTTACGGCCCAGCGTACCTGGTTTTCAAAGCGCCAGCCTGGAGGCGGCGGATCCCATAGGAATCAATGGGAGTCTGACCATAGCGAAAGTACAAGTTCGCTGCTGACAGACATCCCATTGATTTCTATGGGAGCTGTCTACACCTAACACCCTAACATGTACCCCGAGTCTAAACACCACTAATCTGACCCCCCCTACACCGCCGCAACTAAATAAAGTTATTACCCCCTAAACCGCCGCTCCCGGAGCCCACCGCAAGCTACTCTATACATATTAACCCCTAAACCGCCGCTCCCAGAGCCCACCGCAACTACAATAAATGTATTAACCCCTAAACCGCCGCTCCCTGAACCCATCGCAACCTATATTAAATGTATTAACCCCTATCCTGCCCCCCCTACACCGTCGCCACCTATAATAAATTTATTAACCCCTATCCTGCCCCCCACTACGCCGCCGCCACTGTAATAAAATTATTAACCCCTAAACCTAACCCTAACGCCCCCTAACTTAAATATTAATTAAATAAATCTAAATAAATTAACTCTTATTAACTAAATGAATCCTATTTAAAACTAAATACTTACCTTTAAAATAAACCCTAATATAGCTACAATATAAATAATAATTATATTCTAGCTATCTTAGGATTTATTTTTATTTTACAGGTACCTTTCAATTTATTTTAACCATGTACAATAACTATTAAATAGTTATTAACTATTTAATAGCTTACCTAGCTAAAATAAAGAGAAATGTACCTGTGAAATAAATCCTAACCTAAGTTACAATTACACCTAACACTACACTATACTTTAATAAATTATTCCTATTTAAAAATAAATACTTACCTGTAAAATAAACCCGAAGATAGCTACAATGTAATTAATAATTATATTATAGCTATCTTAGGATTTATATTTATTTTACAGGTAACTTTGTATTTATTTTAGCTAGTTAGAATAGTTATTAAATAGTTATTAACTATTTAATAACTACCTAGCTAAAAGAAATACAAAATTACCTGTAAAATAAATCCTAACTTAAGTTACAATTAAACCTAATACTACACTATCATTAAATTAACTAAATAAACTACCTACAAAGAACTACAATGATATACAATTACATAAACTAACTAAAGTACAAAAAATAAAAAAAGCTAAGTTACAAAAAATAAAAAATTAAGTTACAAACATGTTAAAAATATTACAACAATTTTAAGCTACTTACACCTAATCTAAGCCCCCTAATAAAATAACAAACCCCCCCAAAATAAAAAAAATCCCTACCCTATTCTAAATTACATAAATTTCAAAGCTCTTTTACCTTACCAGCCCTTAAAAGGGCCATTTGTGGGGGCATGCCCCAAAAAGTTCAGCTCTTTTGCCTGTAAAATAAAAATACAACCCCCCCCAACATTAAAACCCACCACCCACATACCCCTAATCTAACCCAAACCCCCCTTACAAAAACCTAACACTAATCCCCTGAAGATCATCCTACCTTGAGTCGTCTTCACTCAGCCGAGCCACCGATGGAACTGAAGAGGACATCCGGAGCGGAAGAAGTTAATCCTCCAAGCGGCGCTGAAGAAATCTTCCATCCGATGAAGTCATCATCCAGGCGGCGCTGAAGAAGTCTTCGATCCGGCCGATGTCATCTTCAAAGAGGCGCTGAAGAGGTCTTCTATCCGGGCGAAGTCATCTTCCAAGCCGGGTCTTGAATCTTCCTTCCGCCGACGCGGAACCACCTTCTTCACCGACGGACTACGACGAATGACGGCTCCTTTAAGGGACGTCATCCAAGATGGCGTCCCCTCAATTCCGATTGGCTGATAGGATTCTATCAGCCAATCGGAATTAAGGTAGGAAAATCTGATTGGCTGATGGAATCAGCCAATCAGATTCAAGTTCAATCCGATTGGCTGATCCAATCAGCCAATCAGATTGAGCTCGCATTCTATTGGCTGATCGGAACAGCCAATAGAATGCGAGCTCAATCTGATTGGCTGATTCCATCAGCCAATCAGATTTTCCTACCTTAATTCCGATTGGCTGATAGAATCCTATCAGCCAATCGGAATTGAGGGGACGCCATCTTGGATGACGTCCCTTAAAGGAGCCGTCATTCGTCGTAGTCCGTCGGTGAAGAAGGTGGTTCCGCGTCGGCGGAAGGAAGATTCAAGACCCGGCTTGGAAGATGACTTCGCCCGGATAGAAGACCTCTTCAGCGCCTCTTTGAAGATGACATCGGCCGGATCGAAGACTTCTTCAGCGCCGCCTGGATGATGACTTCATCGGATGGAAGATTTCTTCAGCGCCGCTTGGAGGATTAACTTCTTCCGCTCCGGATGTCCTCTTCAGTTCCATCGGTGGCTCGGCTGAGTGAAGACGACTCAAGGTAGGATGATCTTCAGGGGATTAGTGTTAGGTTTTTGTAAGGGGGGTTTGGGTTAGATTAGGGGTATGTGGGTGGTGGGTTTTAATGTTGGGGGGGGTTGTATTTTTCTTTTACAGGCAAAAGAGCTGAACTTTTTTGGGGCATGCCCCCACAAATGGCCCTTTTAAGGGCTGGTAAGGTAAAAGAGCTTTGAAATTTATGTAATTTAGAATAGGGTAGGGATTTTTTTTATTTTGGGGGGGTTTGTTATTTTATTAGGGGGCTTAGATTAGGTGTAAGTATCTTAAAATTGTTGTAATATTTTTAACATGTTTGTAACTTAATTTTTTATTTTTTGTAACTTAGCTTTTTTTATTTTTTGTACTTTAGTTAGTTTATGTAATTGTATTTCATTGTAGTTCTTTGTAGGTAGTTTATTTAGTTAATTTAATGATAGTGTAGTATTAGGTTTAATTGTAACTTAAGTTAGGATTTATTTTACAGGTAATTTTGTATTTCTTTTAGCTAGGTAGTTATTAAATAGTTAATAACTATTTAATAACTATTCTAACTAGCTAAAATAAATACAAAGTTACCTGTAAAATAAATATAAATCCTAAGATAGCTATAATATAATTATTAGTTACATTGTAGCTATCTTAGGGTTTATTTTACAGGTAAGTATTTATTTTTAAATAGGAATAATTTATTAAAGTATAGTGTAGTGTTAGGTGTAATTGTAACTTAGGTTAGGATTTATTTCACAGGTACATTTCTCTTTATTTTAGCTAGGTAAGCTATTAAATAGTTAATAACTATTTAATAGTTATTGTACATGGTTAAAATAAATTGAAAGGTACCTGTAAAATAAAAATAAATCCTAAGATAGCTAGAATATAATTATTATTTATATTGTAGCTATATTAGGGTTTATTTTAAAGGTAAGTATTTAGTTTTAAATAGGATTCATTTAGTTAATAAGAGTTAATTTATTTAGATTTATTTAATTAATATTTAAGTTAGGGGGGCGTTATGGTTAGGGTTAGACTTAGGTTTAGGGGTTAATCATTTTATTACAGTGGCGGCGGCGTAGTGGGGGGCAGGATAGGGGTTAATAAATTTATTATAGGTTGCGGCGGGTTCATGGAGCGGCGGTTTAGGGGTTAAACTATTTATTTAGTTGCGGAGAGGTGCGGGATCAGCAGGATAGGGGTTAATAATTTTATAATAGAGGGCGACGGTATAGGGGGGGCAGGATAGGGGTTAATAGGTATAATGTAGGTGGCAGCGGTGTCCGGGAGCAGCGGTTTAGGGGTTAATACATTTATAAGAGTTGCGGCGGGGTCTAGGAGCGGCGGTTTAGGGGGTAGTAACTTTATTTAGTTGCGGGAGGTTCCGGGGGCGCTGGTATAGGGGGTAGAACAGTGCAGTTTAGTGTGAGTGCTTAGTGACAGGCTAGCAATAAAGCTGGGAAAAAGCCGAAGGGCAGCGAGATCGGATGAGTGATAACTGTCACAGTCCGCTGCTCATCGCCCCGCGGCTTTTTGACAGCTTTATTTGATAACTTAGGCGTATTTTTTCAGGTCCGCGGCGGCGAAGGTAGGCGAGCTTAGGCGGGCGTATTGGGCCGGCGAAGCCAGAAAAGTAGACGGCTTGATAACTAGCCCCCCCTATCTCAACTGGACACTTCTTGGTATTATATTTGCATTACAGGCCTTAGTTCACAAGATGCCTGCTTCAGACAAAGTCCAAACTATTACCTTCACCATAGTTAATGTCAAGGGCTTCAACACCCCACAAATAAGAAACATTATACTCACAGATCTACACAAATAAAAGTGTGTGATTATACTCCTACAGGAAACACACTTTAAAAAAGGTAAGGAGCCAAAATGGCTACATCACAAATACCATACAGCATTCTTTTCCTCAAGCCCCATAAAAAAATGCGGAGTAGGTATTCTCCTTAGGAGAGATATCCCCTTCCAGAGATTGCAGCTAGAACATGACAATGAAGGTAGGCTTTTAATATTGACAGGATTGCTATATAACAGACCTATCACAATAGTAAATGTCTACTTCCCTAACCAGGCGCAAAAGACATTTATGCAACAATTGTCCAGCAAAATTCTTGACCACAAAAAGGGTATGCTGCTTGTAGGGGGAGATCTAAACATCCCACTGGACCCAAGCATAGATACATACAGAGGCTCTTCACACATTCCGAAACGGGACATCAAAAGTATCAATAATCAACTTCACACGTTAGCGCTTCATGATACCTGGCGCACACTTCACTCCAACACATCAGACTACACTTTCTACTCGCACCCACATAATACCTATTCGCGTATTGACTATATATTGACCGATGCACTCACCTTGTCTCTGGTTAAAAACATACGCATACACCCAATCACCTGGACGGACCATGCACCGGTCTCCTGTACCATAAACTGGCCTGAAAAATCTTTATCTCCATTCCAATGGAAGCTCAATGATATCCTTCTAGACCATCCAATTATTAGCCCAGAAATAGAAAAAACTATGGCGGAATATTTCCTCCTTAATGATGAGACTGACACTTCTTATTTCAACATATGGGAGGCACATAAAAGTGTCATAAGAGGAGAATTCCTAAAGCACAAAGCTAACCTCACTAAACAACACAGGCTCAGATATGAATCCCTCTTAGATAAGACGCGAACACTGGAACTAGCACATAAACAATCCCCTGACAATATCACTTTACTGACAGACTTAAAAAACACTAGAGCGGAGTTAAACAAGTGCATGCAACATGAACACCAGAAACAGGCATTTACTCTCCAACAAAAATATTTTGAACAAGGGAACAAATCTGGCAAACAACTCAAATCACACATACACACAGTTAAAAATAAAGAGGGTGTGGAGAAAAAGGATAGCCTGTCTATTGCGGATATATTCCACTCATACTACTCATCACTATATAAATAAATGGCAGGAAATCCTCCCCAACAACACGCAAAATAAATTAAAAGAGACAGCCTGACCAGGTATTTAGAGAATATGGACTTGCCCAGTCTAACAGACGAACAATCTCAAAACATAGATTTCCCTTATTGAGATCAAAGAAATAACAACAGCCATTAAAAACTTACCCATAGAAAAGAGCCCAGGCCCCGATGGGTACGGTGCTAAATTCTATAAAAAATACTTCCATATTTTAGCTCCTAAATTACAAAAGACATTCAACTTACTTGACTGAAATGGAGGCTTCCCCAAAACCATGCTGGAGGCCCATATCAGCGTATTACCAAAACCGGGCAAACATCCAAATGCCCCTCAGAATTTTCGTCCTATTTCCCTACTAAATACGGACATAAAAATTTTTGCAAAAATTTTGGCTGTTAGGCTGAACCCCCTACTTAACCAAATTATCTCCCCCGACCAAGTGGGCTTCATCCCCGGTAGAGAGGCCAGGGACAATGCTCTAAAATTCATCCAGCTCACAACATATGCCGAAAACAATCACATCCCATTTTCTCTCATTTCTACTGATGCTGAAAAAGCATTTGACAGGGTGGACTGGGATTTTCTCAGAGCCGCCCTGTCCAAATTCAATATTGGCCAGACTTTTATAGAAAAAAATATTCTCCCTATATCTGGAACCCACTACTAAAATTAAAATTAATAAGATCCTCTCAGATCCCTTCGACATCAGAAATGGCACCCGTCAGGGGTGTCCATTATCACCTATACTATTTGCTATATCAATCGAAATTTTAGCTCACAAAATCAGACTTAACCCTCTCATAAAAGGCATACCCACAACACATGCAGAATATAAGTTGGCGATGTACGCCGACGACATTCTCCTTACTATTACGGATATAGAAAGATCGCTACCCCCCTTATTGGAAACAATTAAAGAATATTGTACACATTCCAATTTCCATTTAAATTTGAATAAGTCAGAGATATTAAATATAAATACTCCGCCACATATCATAGAGGGCCTAAAAGAAACTTGCCCCTCTGTATCCAGACTACACAAATAAAGTACTTAGGAATTTTCCTGACCACAGACGCTCAGTCCCTGTTCCCGGCAAACTATATATTACTACAAACAAATATCATCAGGGACTTATCCTGCTGGAAAAATAAACCACTCTTGGGGATTGGTAGAATCCGCGTAGCGAAGATGAACATACTACCCAGGGTTCTCTACCTCCTACAAACCCTACCAATCCCAGTACCCAAAAACTACATAACACAAATGCAAGGAAAACATAATTTATGAAAGAACTTACCTGATAAATTCATTTCTTTCATATTAGCAAGAGTCCATGAGCTAGTGACGTATGGGATATACATTCCTACCAGGAGGGGCAAAGTTTCCCAAACCTCAAAATGCCTATAAATACACCCCTCACCACACCCACAATTCAGTTTAACGAATAGCCAAGAAGTGGGGTGATAAAAAAGTGCGAAAGCATATAAAATAAGGAATTGGAATAATTGTGCTTTATACAAAATCATAACCACCACAAAAAAAGGGCGGGCCTCATGGACTCTTGCTAATATGAAAGAAATGAATTTATCAGGTAAGTTCTTACATAAATTATGTTTTCTTTCATGTAATTAGCAAGAGTCCATGAGCTAGTGACGTATGGGATAATGATTACCCAAGATGTGGATCTTTCCACACAAGAGTCACTAGAGAGGGAGTGATAAAATAAAGACAGCCAATTCCTGCTGAAAATAATCCACACCCAAAATAAAGTTTAACGAAAAACATAAGCAGAAGATTCAAACTGAAACCGCTGCCTGAAGTACTTTTCTACCAAAAACTGCTTCAGAAGAAGAAAATACATCAAAATGGTAGAATTTAGTAAAAGTATGCAAAGAGGACCAAGTTGCTGCTTTGCAAATCTGATCAACCGAAGCTTCATTCCTAAACGCCCAGGAAGTAGAAACTGACCTAGTAGAATGAGCTGTAATTCTCTGAGGCGGAGTTTTACCCGACTCAACATAGGCAAGATGAATTAAAGATTTCAACCAAGATGCCAAAGAAATGGCAGAAGCTTTCTGGCCTTTTCTAGAACCGGAAAAGATAACAAATAGACTAGAAGTCTTTCGGAAAGATTTAGTAGCTTCAACATAATATTTCAAAGCTCTAACAACATCCAAAGAATGCAACGATTTCTCCTTAGAATTCTTAGGATTAGGACATAATGAAGGAACCACAATTTCTCTACTAATGTTGTTGGAATTCACAACTTTAGGTAAAAATTCAAAAGAAGTTCGCAACACCGCCTTATCCTGATGAAAAATCAGAAAAGGAGACTCACAAGAAAGAGCAGATAATTCAGAAACTCTTCTGGCAGAAGAGATGGCCAAAAGGAACAAAACTTTCCAAGAAAGTAATTTAATGTCCAATGAATGCATAGGTTCAAACGGAGGAGCTTGAAGAGCCCCCAGAACCAAATTCAAACTCCAAGGAGGAGAAATTGACTTAATGACAGGTTTTATACGAACCAAAGCTTGTACAAAACAATGAATATCAGGAAGAATAGCAATCTTTCTGTGAAAAAGAACAGAAAGAGCAGAGATTTGTCCTTTCAAGGAACTTGCGGACAAACCTTTATCTAAACCATCCTGAAGAAACTGTAAAATTCTCGGTAATCTAAAAGAATGCCAAGAAAAATGATGAGAAATACACCAAGAAATATAAGTCTTCCAGACTCTATAATATATCTCTCTAGATACAGATTTACGAGCCTGTAACATAGTATTAATCACAGAGTCAGAGAAACCTCTTTGACGAAGAATCAAGCGTTCAATCTCCATACCTTTAAATTTAAGGATTTCAGATCCTGATGGAAAAAAGGACCTTGTGACAGAAGGTCTGGTCTTAACGGAAGAGTCCACGGTTGGCAAGAGGCCATCCGGACAAGATCCGCATACCAAAACCTGTGAGGCCATGCCGGAGCTACCAGCAGAACAAACGAGCATTCCTTCAGAATCTTGGAGATTACTCTTGGAAGAAGAACTAGAGGCGGAAATATATAGGCAGAATGATACTTCCAAGGAAGTGATAATGCATCCACTGCTTCCGCCTGAGGATCCCGGGATCTGGACAGATACCTGGGAAGTTTCTTGTTTAGATGGGACGCCATCAAATCTATTTCTGGAAGTTCCCACATTTGAACAATCTGAAGAAATACCTCTGGGTGAAGAGACCATTCGCCCGGATGCAACGTTTGGCGACTGAGATAATCCGCTTCCCAATTGTCTACACCTGGGATATGAACCGCAGAGATTAGACAGGAGCTGGATTCCGCCCAAACCAAAATTCGAGATACTTCTTTCATAGCCAGAGGACTGTGAGTTCCTCCTTGATGATTGATGTATGCCACAGTTGTGACATTGTCTGTCTGAAAACAAATGAACGATTCTCTCTTCAGAAGAGGCCAAAACTGAAGAGCTCTGAAAATTGCACGGAGTTCCAAAATATTGATCGGTAATCTCACCTCCTGAGATTCCCAAACTCCTTGTGCCGTCAGAGATCCCCACACAGCTCCCCAACCTGTGAGACTTGCATCTGTTGAAATTACAGTCCAGGTCGGAAGCACAAAAGAAGCCCCCTGAATTAAACGAAGGTGATCTGTCCACCACGTTAGAGAGTGTCGAACAATCGGTTTTAAAGATATTAATTGAGATATCTTTGTGTAATCCTTGCACCATTGATTCAGCATACAAAGCTGAAGAGGTCGCATGTGAAAACGAGCAAAGGGGATCGCGTCCGATGCAGCAGTCATAAGACCTAGAATTTCCATGCATAAGGCTACCGAAGGGAATGATTGTGACTGAAGGTTTCGACAAGCTGCAATCAGTTTTAGACGTCTCTTGTCTGTTAAAGACAGAGTCATGGACACTGAATCTATCTGGAAACCCAGAAAGGTTACCCTTGTCTGAGGAATCAATGAACTTTTTGGTAAATTGATCCTCCAACCATGATCTTGAAGAAACAACACAAGTCGATTTGTATGAAATTCTGCTAAATGTAAAGACTGAGCAAGTACCAAGATATCGTCCAAATAAGGAAATACCACAATACCCTGTTCTCTGATTACAGATAGAAGGGCACCGAGAACCTTTGTAAAAATTCTTGGAGCTGTAGCTAGGCCAAACGGCAGAGCCACAAACTGGTAATGCTTGTCCAGAAAAGAGAATCTCAGGAACTGATAATGATCTGGATGAATCGGAATATGCAGATATGCATCCTGTAAATCTATTGTGGACATATAATTCCCTTGCTGAACAAAAGGCAAGATAGTCCTTACAGTTACCATCTTGAACGTTGGTATCCTTACATAACGATTCAATATTTTTAGATCCAGAACTGGTCTGAAGGAATTCTCCTTCTTTGGTACAATGAAGAGATTTGAATAAAACCCCATCCCCTGTTCCTGAACTGGAACTGGCATAATTACTCCAGTCAACTCTAGATCTGAAACACAATTCAGAAATGCTTGAGCTTTTACTGGATTTACTGGGACACGGGAAAGAAAAAATCTCTTTGCAGGAGGTCTCATCTTGAAACCAATTCTGTACCCTTCTGAAATAATGTTCTGAATCCAAAGATTGTGAACAGAATTGATCCAAATTTCTTTGAAAAAACGTAACCTGCCCCCTACCAGCTGAGCTGGAATGAGGGCCGCACCTTCATGTGGACTTAGAAGCAGGCTTTGCCTTTCTGGCTGGCTTGGATTTATTCCAGATTGGAGATGGTTTCCAAACTGATACTGCTCCTGAGGATGAAGGATCAGACTTTTGTTCTTTGTTGAAACGAAAGGAACGAAAACGATTATTAGCCCTGTTTTTACCTTTAGATTTTGTATCCTGTGGTAAAAAAGTTCCTTTCCCACCAGTAACAGTTGAAATAATAGAATCCAACTGAGAACCAAATAATTTGTTACCCTGGAAAGAAATGGAAAGTAGAGTTGATTTAGAAGCCATATCAGCATTCCAAGTCTTAAGCCATAAAGCTCTTCTAGCTAAAATAGCTAGAGACATAAACCTGACATCAACTCTGATAATATCAAAGATAGCATCACAGATAAAATTATTAGCATGCTGAAGAAGAATAATAATATCATGAGAATCATGATGTGTTACTTGTTGCGCTAAAGTTTCCAACCAAAAAGTTGAAGATGCAGCAACATCAGCCAAAGATATAGCAGGTCTAAGAAGATTACCTGAACACAGATAAGCTTTTCTTAGAAAGGATTCAATTTTCCTATCTAAAGGATCCTTAAACGAAGTACCATCTGACGTAGGAATAGTAGTACGTTTAGCAAGGGTAGAAATAGCCCCATCAACTTTAGGGATTTTGTCCCAAAATTCTAATCTGTCAGACGGCACAGGATATAATTGCTTAAAACGTTTAGAAGGAGTAAATGAATTACCCAATTTATCCCATTCTTTGGAAATTACTGCAGAAATAGCATTAGGAACAGGAAAAACTTCTGGAATAACCACAGGAGATTTAAATACCTTATCCAAACGTTTAGAATTAGTATCAAGAGGACCAGAATCCTCTATTTCTAAAGCAATTAGAACTTCTTTAAGTAAAGAACGAATAAATTCCATTTTAAATAAATATGAAGATTTATCAGCATCAACCTCTGAGACAGAATCCTCTGAACCAGAAGAGTCATCAGAATCAGAATGATGATGTTCATTTAAAAATTCATCTGTAGGGAGAGAAGTTTTAAAAGATTTTTTACGTTTACTAGAAGGAGAAATAACAGACATAGCCTTCTTTATGGATTCAGAAACAAAATCTCTTATGTTATCAGGAACATTCTGCACCTTAGATGTTGAAGGAACTGCAACAGGCAATGGTACTTTACTAAAGGAAATATTATCTGCATTAACAAGTTTGTCATGACAATCAATACAAACAACAGCTGGAGGAATAGCTACCAAAAGTTTACAGCAGATACACTTAGCTTTGGTAGATCCAGCACTAGACAGCGATTTTCCTGTAGTATCTTCTGACTCAGATGCAACGTGAGACATCTTGCAATATGTAAGAGAAAAAACAACATATAAAGCAAAATTGATCAAATTCCTTAAATGACAGTTTCAGGAATGGGAAAAAATGCCAAAGAACAAGCTTCTAGCAACCAGAAGCAATGAAAAAATGAGACTTAAATAATGTGGAGACAAAAGCGACGCCCATATTTTTTAGCGCCAAATAAGACGCCCACATTATTTGGCGCCTAAATGCTTTTGGCGCCAAAAATGACGCCACATCCGGAACGCCGACATTTTTGGCGCAAAATAACGTAAAAAAATGACGCAACTTCCGGCGACACGTATGACGCCGGAAATGGAAAAGAATTTTTGCGCCAAAAAAGTCCGCGCCAAGAATGACGCAATAAAATGAAGCATTTTCAGCCCCCGCGAGCCTAACAGCCCACAGGGAAAAAGAGTCAAATTTTTGAAGGTAAGAAAAAAATGATTAAATCAAATGCATTATCCCAAATATGAAACTGACTGTCTGAAAAATAAGGAAAGTTGAACATTCTGAGTCAAGGCAAATAAATGTTTGAATACATATATTTAGAACTTTATAAACAAAGTGCCCAACCATAGCTTAGAGTGTCACAGAAAATAAGATTTACTTACCCCAGGACACTCATCTACATGTTTGTAGAAAGCCAAACCAGTACTGAAACGAGAATCAGCAGAGGTAATGGTATATATAAGAGTATATCGTTGATCTGAAAAGGGAGGTAAGAGATGAATCTCTACGACCGATAACAGAGAACCTATGAAATAGACCCCGTAGAAGGAGATCACTGCATTCAAATAGGCAATACTCTCCTCACATCCCTCTGACATTCACTGCACGCTGAGAGGAAAACCGGGCTCCAACTTGCTGCGGAGCGCATATCAACGTAGAATCTAGCACAAACTTACTTCACCACCTCCATCGGAGGCAAAGTTTGTAAAACTGAATTGTGGGTGTGGTGAGGGGTGTATTTATAGGCATTTTGAGGTTTGGGAAACTTTGCCCCTCCTGGTAGGAATGTATATCCCATACGTCACTAGCTCATGGACTCTTGCTAATTACATGAAAGAAAAATAGAACACTTTATCTGGGGCCCTATCAAACCAAAAATCCCTAAAAAGACCTTATACATGACTAGAGACAGGGGAGGGCTGGGAGTACCAAACCTGGAGAGATATAGGCTTAGAACAATTATACAAAGACTCATAGACTGGTGTCATAATTCAATTTACAAACAATGGATACAACTGGACAGGGAAATACTTAGAATCCTTAATGTGGGTTGGCTGGGATGGATCCACGCCTCCAACAGACCCACTATTATACACAATTACCCTTGTCTCACTGAGTTCTTCTTGCAATGGGACAAACTACTAGCAACAAGCACCCATGTTTCATCCAGGCCGTCCCCATTGACCCCCCTAATAAACAATCCCAAGCTCCCTTTCCTTCCCCCTCACTAGAACGACCCACAATATGCTCCCAAACTACCTACACATACATGGAAAAACATTACTGAGAATGGAAAACTTAGCACAAGACAAAAGCTTATTGAAAGAGAGGACTGGATCTCCTCTTCTTGGTACACCCATACACAATTATCTCATTATTTATGCTCACATAAACAAAAAAGAAACCTCACAAGACTCCTCACAGCATATGAATCTCTTTGCTCAATACAATTTACACCGCGCCACACCATTTCCACTATCTATAGGATTCTATCGAACACAGGGACAAATGACATCCCCTCTTACTGCCATAAATGGCTACAGGAACTAGGCAACGATATAAACATTAAAGATTGGGGAAAGATTTTTCAGACATCACAAAAGGGTATCGGTCTCAGCCAGAATACAGGAGATGAACTACAAATTTCTTTCTAGATGGTACCTCACCCCACAGAGAATACAGAAGATTTACAAGCATACTAGCAACAAATGCTGACAAAACTGTGGTGAGACTGCTGACCTTTTGCACATATCGGGGGCTTGCCCCAGACTAGATCTTTACTGGAACAACCTTATAACACACATGAATAAAACACTCTCATCACAACTCCCGATTAGCCTGCACATCCTGCTCTTGCACAACCTACCAAACCTCAAACACGATGCTAAAACCTCTTTACTGTATATAATGATAAGCAGTGCTAAAATATTAATCCCACAGAGATGGACAACTCAAAACACACCCACAATGGCCATGTGGATGGACCAAGTTGACACGTTATTAGCTCTGGAAAGATATAATTTTCTCAGGACCGGAAAGATAGGTACACATGAACAGATGCTCACGAGTTGGAATGCCTCTAAAACTGAACAACCTGACTAACGGATTTGGGAAATCTGTAACCTACACTACAAAGGAATCATGACCCTCAAGCCTATACCCCTCTCATTTCCCCCCTTCTTTGCACCCCCCTAGACCCAGCCCACCTGCACTCGACAATAACCTAGAATAAATGAAAAGATGTATGAACACTCTGACAAACTATTCCCCACTATGATTACGGCTATACATTGCCGAAACATGTAAAACTTTTTCGTCTCTCCCCCTGCCTTTGATGTTATCTCCATGTGTTTTTAAAGATTTGGATTCTTAATAAAGTTTGGACATTTTATCTATACCAAGTGGCAGTATTTTTGACTTTTTTTTTCTATTCATCGAGTAAGGAGCCCTTCTGTCTTATGTTGCCATAAAGCCGTGGGTTGTTGTATCAGCCCTGGGGGAAGTATCGGTATGGAGGATGGTAATGCAGTAAGTAGCGCTATTGACAGCTGACTGAGTATCACGTCATCAGGAAGTGCCAGTGTGTTGGGTTGTGCAGCCTCGAGGAGATAGGAAGCACAGAACGCCGAGGTCGCTTACTGGCTGTACTGGAGCAGTCCCTCGATTGTTTGGAGCAGGACCGGCTGGATGCCGCAGTTTCCCCGTCGATCGGGTGTGCCTGTACTCCTGTAAGTAGTGAGTTCCACTACTTACCCTCCACAGTTTGTTATTTATCCCCCAGGGTTTTCCTATGTATACAACTTTTTATATATACCTGGCACCTACACTCGCTCACTGGAGAACTTTGTACTGTTTTTTTTTTTGTGAAACTATTCCCCACATAAGATCAATGGAGGTCCTACAGATCCCAATTCTCAATATTACTCGTGTTGGACCTAACTGTACTTTTTTGTTGTATTTAATCATCTCAAATCACCATGTCTCCAATCCCTCTACTCCACACAAATAGAAGGGTAAACTCCCTAACAAAGAATATTAGTGAAATGGTGTACTGGGACAGCTCACCATCCAACTGGACTATTAGACTCTATTACTATTAAGGAAGGGAGCAGAGATCTAGCAAAATCAATATACCAAAGGTTACAATTGATATGTATACTTCTCTCTGTATTGCTATACAGAGTAACCTTATTTTTCTGTATTGTATTTGATTTCTTAATAAAAGATATTTAAAAAAAAAAAAAAAAAAACAATACTCCCCTCGGTTGTCAAACTGCTGCCGTCCCACAGTTTTCTCCCCAAAGAACTGTATACAATGTCTGCATCTGTATAGGAGGCGCTGGTCATGGGGTCCATCCAAATAAATTTGGATGTTCCAAAATATCAACCTTTTCTTAGAAGTAAACTCACTTCTTCGTTTCACTGTAAATAGAGATTCACATGTCTGTACAAGCCAAGCACCATGTGCAAAAAAGCAGCATACTCACAGTGAAAGGTTTCCAGAATCAGGCAATTTATTCAGGCCGAAATAAAATAATACAACTTTTATTGTTGTTGCTCTGCTACCATTTTTATTTTTTGATAAAATACACACCACTGTATTTTGGGGCATTTGGGGCACATTTATAATGGCTGGTTAATTATCGCGTGCAGGCAAATGGTCAAATCTAGACAAACGGCTTTTAACACTGAAAAAATGGCAATTCCAGGGTAATGGCCAGGAACGCATTATTAAATGTTGGTTTAGCTGTAACGCAAGCATTTTAGGCTGTAATGAAAAGTCCATTCCGCATTAAAAAAAATTACGTTTGTGTGTGGGATTTTCATAGCGCCGGTATTACAAGTTGTGCATTGAGTCTAAAATGCTTGCGTTACAGCCTATCCCGACACGATCCATACCGTCATGTGAGAGCAGTAGTTATGGATTTTGCAAAACAAAAATGTTTTACAAAACATACAACTAAAGTGTTACAAAGTACGCTAACACTCATTAACTACATATTAACCCCTATACCGCCGCCCTCCTGCATCACAAACACTATTTAAAACTTATTAACCCCTAATCTGCTGCCAACCGACATTGACACTTTTAAATAAACCTAATAACCCCTAATCCGCTTCCTCCCGACATTGCTGACACTATAATAAAGCTATTAACCCCTAATCCGCTGCTTCCCAACATCGCCGCCACTATAATAAAGTTATTAACCCCTAAACCTCCGGCCTCCCACATCCCTGCCACTAAATAAACCTATTAACCCCTAAACCTTCAGTCTCCCACATCGCCACCACTAAATAAACCTATTAACCCCTAAACCACCGGCCTACCACATCGCTGCCACTAAATAAACCTATTAACCCCTAAACCACCAGCCACCCACATCGCAAAACACTAAATTAAACTATTAATCCCTAAACCTAACACCCCCTAACTTTTTTTTCCCCGTAGACATCAAAAAGGGTTGCGTTATGGAGATTTTTCATTCTGCACTTCAGATGTTAGGTTTTTTCTAACACTCTCTCTCCATTGATGTCTAGGGGGGAAAGCGTGCACGAGCATGTCAAAGCAGCCCTTGTATTTTGTGCGGTATGGAGCTTAACGCCAACATATCGCACGCACAAGGAGGCTTTTCAGTAACTCATAATGGCAGAGCTATGAAGAGTGAAAAACACAACTTTTTTGTTGTTAGTTTCTCACCCTGTTTAGCGCAAAACTCGTAATCTAGGTGAAAGTCTTCAATAAAGAAAATCTCTAAATTCCTTATGTTACATAGACCTAATTTAATAAAGCAAAAGACAGATATCCATTCTTTAAGGAATCATCAACACAGGATGGCATAGGGATTTACATTTTTTTTCCTTTCTCACAAAATATTTATTTGAATGCATAGTGAATTTAGGTCATTGACATCACATATGTATGAGTGACATGTGCCCTACGATTACCATCGATAAAAGCTCTTGACAAATAGTCTAGTTGCACTTTCAATTTGTCAGGCACATTTGTATTCTTATTGCCTTTGAGTTTCCATATGTCTGAGCTGATAGCTGTATTTTAGACTGTTATGATCAGAAAAATGCATGATAATATGCCATGCCGCTTCAAAACCAGACAAAGATGGCTTTTATGTGAAATATCTATTGTTGATGGTTGTTTAAAATGTGTAGGTTTACAACAGGTAAGACGCATCCTCTGATGTACTGGAAATAATTTGTCTCAGCACACTAGGACTTTCAAACAAATGGATCTTGTGTGTGATATATTTTAAACCCAATACAATTTTAAACTAGCCATTATAGATTGGCGTTAAAGTAAAAATAGATTAAAGTAAAAATTAAAGTATCATCATTCAGATAGAGCATACAATGGGGGGTAGTTATCAAGCCGTCAACCTCAAATACGCTGGAATTCCGCAGCGTATTTGTGGCGAGGCTGATTCGCCTTAGTTATCAAAGGCTCGAGACCGGCAAAAGTAGAATTTTGTGACGTAAGCTTCGATCCGCCGGACTCAGTCCAACACAGATCGATTCTTACGTCACTCCAGATGTTCCGCACACAAGTGCGGCACATTCTCACTACTTTTGCTAGCTATCAAAAACTAGCAGGTACGCTCGGCACTTTTACGGCCCAGCGTACCTGGTTTTCAATCCGCCACCCCTGGAGGCGGCGGATCCCATAGGAATCAATGGGAGTCTGACCATAGCGAAAGTACAAGTTCGCTGCTGACAGACATCCCATTGATTTCTATGGGAGCTGTCTACACCTAACACCCTAACATGTACCCCGAGTCTAAACACCACTAATCTGACCCCCCCTACACCGCCGCAACTAAATAAAGTTATTACCCCCTAAACCGCCGCTCCCGGAGCCCACCGCAAGCTACTCTATACATATTAACCCCTAAACCGCCGCTCCCGGAGCCCACCGCAACTATAATAAATGTATTAACCCCTAAACCGCCGCTCCCTGAACCCGCCGCAACCTATATTAAATGTATTAACCCCTAATCTGCCCCCCCTACACCGTCGCCACCTATAATAAATTTATTAACCCCTATCCTGCCCCCCACTACGCCGCCGCCACTGTAATAAAATTATTAACCCCTAAACCTAAGTCTAACCCTAACCCTAACGCCCCCTAACTTAAATATTAATTAAATACATCTAAATAAATTAACTCTTATTAACTAAATGAATCCTATTTAAAACTAAATACTTACCTTTAAAATAAACCCTAATATAGCTACAATATAAATAATAATTATATTCTAGCTATCTTAGGATTTATTTTTATTTTACAGGTACCTTTCAATTTATTTTAACCATGTACAATAGCTATTAAATAGTTATTAACTATTTAATAGCTTACCTAGCTAAAATAAAGAGAAATGTACCTGTGAAATAAATCCTAACCTAAGTTACAATTACACCTAACACTACACTATACTTTAATAAATTATTCCTATTTAAAAATAAATACTTACCTGTAAAATAAACCCTAAGATAGCTACAATGTAATTAATACTTATATTATAGCTATCTTAGGATTTATATTTAGTTTACAGGTAACTTTGTATTTATTTTAGCTAGTTAGAATAGTTATTAAATAGTTATTAACTATTTAATAACTACCTAGCTAAAAGAAATACAAAATTACCTGTAAAATAAATCCTAACTTAAGTTACAATTAAACCTAATACTACACTATCATTAAATTAATTAAATAAACTACCTACAAATTACTACAATGAAATACAATTACATAAACTAACTAAAGTACAAAAAATAAAAAAAGCTAAGTTACAAAAAATAAAAAATTAAGTTACAAACATGTTAAAAATATTACAACAATTTTAAGCTACTTACACCTAATCTAAGCCCCCTAATAAAATAACAAACCCCCCCAAAATAAAAAAAATCCCTACCCTATTCTAAATTACATAAATTTCAAAGCTCTTTTACCTTACCAGCCCTTAAAAGGGCCATTTGTGGGGGCATGCCCCAAAAAGTTCAGCTCTTTTGCCTGTAAAAGAAAAATACAACCCCCCCCCCCCAACATTAAAACCCACCACCCACATACCCCTAATCTAACCCAAACCCCCCTTACAAAAACCTAACACTAATCCCCTGAAGATCATCCTACCTTGAGTCGTCTTCACTCAGCCGAGCCACCGATGGAACTGAAGAGGACATCCGGAGCGGAAGAGGTTAATCCTCCAAGCGGCGCTGAAGAAATCTTCCATCTGATGAAGTCATCATCCAGGCGGCGCTGAAGAAGTCTTCGATCCGGCCGATGTCATCTTCAAAGAGGCGCTGAAGAGGTCTTCTATCCGGGCGAAGTCATCTTCCAAGCCGGGTCTTGAATCTTCCTTCCGCCGACGCGGAACCACCTTCTTCACCGACGGACTACGACGAATGACGGCTCCTTTAAGGGACGTCATCCAAGATGGCGTCCCCTCAATTCCGATTGGCTGATAGGATTCTATCAGCCAATCGGAATTAAGGTAGGAAAAATCTGATTGGCTGATGGAATCAGCCAATCAGATTGAGCTCGCATTCTATTGGCTGTTCCGATCAGCCAATAGAATGCAAGCTCAATCTGATTGGCTGATTGGATCAGCCAATCGGATTGAACTTGAATCTGATTGGCTGATTCCATCAGCCAATCAGATTTTCCTACCTTAATTCCGATTGGCTGATAGAATCCTATCAGCCAATCGGAATTGAGGGGACGCCATCTTGGATGACGTCCCTTAAAGGAGCCGTCATTCGTCGTAGTCCGTCGGTGAAGAAGGTGGTTCCGCGTCGGCGGAAGGAAGATTCAAGACCCGGCTTGGAAGATGACTTCGCCCGGATAGAAGACCTCTTCAGCGCCTCTTTGAAGATGACATCGGCCGGATCGAAGACTTCTTCAGCGCCGCCTGGATGATGACTTCATCGGATGGAAGATTTCTTCAGCGCCGCTTGGAGGATTAACTTCTTCCGCTCCGGATGTCCTCTTCAGTTCCATCGGTGGCTCGGCTGAGTGAAGACGACTCAAGGTAGGATGATCTTCAGGGGATTAGTGTTAGGTTTTTGTAAGGGGGGTTTGGGTTAGATTAGGGGTATGTGGGTGGTGGGTTTTAATGTTGGGGGGGGGTTGTATTTTTCTTTTACAGGCAAAAGAGCTGAACTTTTTGGTGCATGCCCCCACAAATGGCCCTTTTAAGGGCTGGTAAGGTAAAAGAGCTTTGAAATTTATGTAATTTAGAATAGGGTAGGGATTTTTTTTTATTTTGGGGGGCTTTGTTATTTTATTAGGGGGGCTTAGATTAGGTGTAAGTAGCTTAAAATTGTTGTAATATTTTTAACATGTTTGTAACTTAATTTTTTATTTTTTGTAACTTAGCTTTTTTTATTTTTTGTACTTTAGTTAGTTTATGTAATTGTATTTCATTGTAGTTATTTGTAGGTAGTTTATTTAGTTAATTTAATGATAGTGTAGTATTAGGTTTAATTGTAACTTAGGTTAGGATTTATTTTACAGGTAATTTTGTATTTATTTTAGCTAGGTAGTTATGAAATAGTTAATAACTATTTAATAACTATTCTAACTAGCTAAAATAAATACAAAGTTACCTGTAAAATAAATATAAATCCTAAGATAGCTAGAATATAATTATTATTTATATTGTAGCTATCTTAGGGTTTATTTTACAGGTAAGTATTTATTTTTAAATAGGAATAATTTATTAAAGTATAGTGTAGTGTTAGGTGTAATTGTAACTTAGGTTAGTTTTTATTTTACAGGTTAATTTCAGTTTATTTTAGCTAGGTAAGCTATTAAATAGTTAATAACTATTTAATAGTTATTGTACATGGTTAAAATAAATTGAAAGGTACCTGTAAAATAAATATAAATCCTAAGATAGCTAGAATATAATTATTATTTATATTGTAGCTATATTAGGGTTTATTTTATAAGTAAGTATTTAGTTTTAAATAGGATTCATTTAGTTAATAAGAGTTAATTTATTTAGATGTATTTAATTAATATTTAAGTTAGGGGGGCGTTATGGTTAGGGTTAGACTTAGGTTTAGGGGTTAATCATTTTATTACAGTGGCGGCGGCGTAGTGGGGGGCAGGATAGGGGTTAATAAATTTATTATAGGTTGCGGCGGGTTCATGGAGCGGCGGTTTAGGGGTTAAACTATTTATTTAGTTGCGGAGAGGTGCGGGATCAGCAGGATAGGGGTTAATAATTTTATAATAGAGGGCGACGGTATAGGGGGGGCAGGATAGGGGTTACTAGGTATAATGTAGGTGGCAGCGGTGTCCGGGAGCGGCGGTTTAGGGGTTAATACATTTATAAGACTTGCGGCGGGGTCTAGGAGCGGCGGTTTAGGGGTTAATACATTTATAAGACTTGCGGCGGGGTCTAGGAGCGGCGGTTTAGGGGTTAATACATTTATAAGACTTGCGGCGGGGTCTAGGAGCGGCGGTTTAGGGGTTAGTAACTTTATTTAGTTGCGGGGGCCTCCGGGGGCGCCGGTATAGGGGGTAGAACAGTGTAGTTTAGTGTGAGTGCTTAGTGACAGGCTAGCAATAAAGCTGGGAAAAAGCCGAAGGGCAGCGAGATCGGATGAGTGATAACTGTCACAGTCCGCTGCTCATCGCCCCGTGGCTTTTTGACAGCTTTATTTGATAACTTAGGCGAACGTATTCAAGGTCCGCGGCGGCGAAGGTAGGCGAGCTTAGGCGGACGTATTGGGCCAGCGAAGCCAGAAAAGTAGACGGCTTGATAACTACCCCCAATTTATCAAATTTGCTTTATTCTTTTGGAACCCTTTGTTGAATGAGCAGCAATGCAGTACTGGGTGCTCCCAGTAGTGCACTCAGACTCCTGAGCCTACCTAGATATGTGTTTCAACAAAGGATATCAAGCAAACAAATTAAATGTAATCACAAAATTAAAAAGTTGTTTATAATTGCATGCTCTATCTGAATTATGAACGATTAATTTTTTACTTTACTGTCCTGTTAATGAAACTCGCTACCCTGACAACACTAACCAGTCTAGAAGTTACTTTACAGGTAAATATGAGATTCATAAAGAAAGGAAGTGTAACCTGTGATTAGTGAACTGAGACCCATAATAACTATTTAATAAAATATCCTTCCCCCTTTACGTGAGTCTTACTCTTACATTCAGAGTGTATTCTAAAGTACTCAGTATTGCTTTAAAAAAATGCAGAAATAGTTAGACTTGGTACAAGCCCTTATTTAACAAGAACAGTGAATGGGGCTGCTCAAGTTGTTGCAATCAAAGCTTCTAGCATTACATGCTGCCTTGCTCCCAGTGAAATCTATTTATTTGTCTATCATCTATCAATTATCTATCTATCTATCAATTATATATCAATCTATCAATTATCTATCTATCTATCTATCTATCTATCTATCTATCTATCTATCTATCTATCATTACTATATCTATCTATATCTATCTATCTATATGGAAGAATTCTAGTGTATAACATTAGAGAAGTGTGTACATAAATACCACTCAACAACACTATTGATTACTAAGCAATGGAGTTCAGAAAAAATTCAATTGAAAGTCCTCTGATAGAAGGGGTAAAACTTAACTTTTAATATCGTATCAAATTAAAATAACAATTTACTTTAAAAACACAGAGTGATATAATGGGTGCATCAACAATAAGAGTAAATTCCCAAAGGGGTACTAAGCACCTCTATGGGGCCAATAAGGGGGTCAACCAATTATAATAAGTACAGGGGAACCCTACTGGGCGAACTAGATGGATAATGGGTATTGCCTTTGCATGCATGAATGATGCGTAATGTCGTCGGATGAATACTAGCTAAGTGGGGGATAAAAATAATGCAGGGGAATATTACCATGGATAAACCAATAGTATAAGGGAAATTGAGTCCTAGAATTAGTTGTGTCCTAGGTGAATAGGCATAAAGGTGAGAGAAAAGCTATATCACACCTAGCATCAATAAATGATGAAACTAATATAGGTTACTTAAATACATTCGTGTCACAGCCAATAGCTGATGAGCTGGTAATACTGTGGTATCCAGATAGTTACTGCCACTAAGGTAATGGGTAAAGTGCACTAAAAAATGTTTCTTTAAGGTATTATCGGGATTTGTGCAACACTTCACTCACTATTAACTTGGGGTAATACCATTAATTATATCACGGTGCTAATACCAAGAGTCTCAAACTATGTTCATAGGTTGTGGATGATAAGTTTACAACACCAGAATTTCAATGTTATATAACACCTGACACTAAGTGGATCAGCGGTTCATGTGATTGGTTACCATAAATGGGAATGCTACCAAATATATGGATTACGCTATTAGAGTGTGAGCCACGTATATTTATTGTTATTCCCCGTTCGGCTATTTACCTTGCACAGTTGTGTTCTACTATGAATTTAGCAATTGTCAGTTAGTATTTTAACAATAGGTTCATAAGAATAAAGAATGCGGGGAGACCAAGTACTAAATTCCAAGTGGTAAATGTATACTGCGCTGTTCGATCTTATAATAGAAGATAGATAGAGCTGAGTATTTTAGCATTAGTTTCCTATATTACTCACTGTGTATCATATAGAGAGAAAAATGGATAAAACTCAATATATATGTATGTTATTGTACCCCGTCTGACAGTGCATCTCTCCCACTTGAGTTACAATATAACTTTGACAGTAATCATTGAATGCCTTTATAGAAAGTTATAGAGAGTGGGTGACAGGGCCGAGTGAATCTCATTCCCCTAAGGGGAATTACCTAGAGCTGAGTGTAAGTAGAATAATAAATCCGCTACCATTACTGCTGTATTTTTACTACAAGCTATATTGCCATTAAATGCTTATATTAATAGTAATGTAACACATAGAGAAATAAAAAGTTAAAGCTCAATATGTATATATGTATATTGCTGCACATCACCTCAGTTCCCACCTTTTCCACTTGAGTTACAATATAACTTTGGCAAAGCTCTTTAAGTGCCTTGGTAGATAGTTATAGTGAGTAGTTGACAGGGCCGTGTAACTGATTATAAGCTGTAAGTAGGAACTCAGCTATGACATCCCGCCCTAAAGAGTCAGCTTAGCCGACTGTACGTTAACCCCAAAATAAATTATTTATAGCTATTTTATTACCCAACGTTTCACTATCCCTTTTTCCCACTGGAGTTACAATACAACTTCGGCAATGATCATCATAGCATGCCTTTAAAACTGGTAGTAATGAGTGGGTGACTGGGTCGTATAATTCACTGACTTTACGCTAAAGCCCAAAATAAATTATTTATAGCTGAAAATTATTTAAATACTGTTGTATGGCAACACAAATCATCAGTCAATAGCTATAAATTTTAATCAAATGGGATTTGACTTATAATATAAAGAGAAGGTAGCACTCATTCACACATCTGCAGTTTAAAAAAGAAGACAACACGTCCCCGCTGGCCCTGACATGTTTCGCCTTTCAGCTTTGTCAAAGGGGGGTTGGCCGCCTTCATACTGGATATTTATAGGCTAGATATCCTTGTGAGGTTTTGTTAAGAGTTGCCTAATTGGCCCCTGCTATGGTTAGTATGATAGGTCCGTTTTAGGGGGTGTGTGTAGCAGACCCAACACGGTCGCCTGTATCTGCATTGTTGCCTAGCAACTATATTGAGGGTTGAAAATTACGTTGTATCATTCAAGCTAGAGATGAGAGGATAAAATATAGACAATTCTCGGTGGATATGGCAATCTTTTCTTATGTATTAAGTTACTAGTTTGTTCTTATACATTGAGAATAAGGGGTCCTCAGTATCCAAGTTTTATTTGTTTCTAAATATATATAATAATATTTATCACCTTATACTCGACCCTAGTGGATAAGCTCTGTTATTTCAAACCCTGATGTAAAAACATGTAGGTAGATATGTCAGTATCACACAGCTAAATGGAGCAGCCAAATCTCCAGGAAGCGTTGGACTTATAATGGAAGATCCATGTACTATAGCGTTGGAAATTCCCAAGGGCTGAATAAATGCTATATTTGTTAACCAACTACGATTACACAGTGAGAGCAAATAGGTGACAGACTCCAATTGGGCTAATGCCTGGGAAGTCCCTGTGGTAGTGCCTGAGATGGAACTAAAAATGTGTTTACTTTCCTTGTGTTCCATCTCCTCTGTGTCCCTTTGTCTTCTCCCCCGTCCCTGTTTTCCTTTCCCTCCCCTTAATGCATCAGTCACTGGTATATTCAGGCACTACCACAGGGACTTCCCATTAGCCCAATGGGAGTCTGTCACCTATTTGCCCTCACTGTGTAATCGTATTTGGTTAACAAATATAGCATTTTTTAGCCCTTGGGAATTTCCAACGCTATAGTACATGGATCTTCCAATATAAGTCCAACCCTTCCTGGAGATTTGGCTGCTTTATTTAGCTGTGTGATACTGACATATCTACCTACATGCTTTTACATCAGGGTTGGAAATAACAGAGCTTATCCACTAGGATAGAGTATAAGGTGATATTATTATATATATTTAGAGACGAATAAAACTTGGATCCTGAGGACCCCTTATTCTCAATGTATAAGAACAAACTAGTAACTTAATACATAAGAAAAGATTGCCATATCCACCGAGAATTGTCTATATGTTATCCTCTCATCTCTAGCTTGAATGATACAACATCATTTTCAACCCTCAATATAGTTGCTAGGCAACAATGCAGATACAAGCGACTGTGTTGGGTCTGCTACACCCCCCCCCCTAAAACGGACCTATCATACTAGCCATAGCAGGGGCCAATTAGGCAACTCTTAACTAAACATCACAAGGATATCTAGCCTATAAATAACCAGTATGAAGGCGGCCGCCCCACCTTTGACAAAGATGAAAGGTAAAATATGTCAGGGCCAGCAGGGACGTGTTGTCTTCTTTTTTAAACTGCAGATGTGTGAATGAGTGCTACCTTCTCTTTATATTATGTCAATTCCCATTTGATTAAAATGTATAGCTATTGGCTGATGATTTGTGTCACCATACAACAGTATTTAAATAGTTTTCAGAAAATATTTATTCAGATAAATAATTTATTTTGGGGTTTAGCGTAAAGTCAGTGAAGATGACTCCTCAGTGGGGCACAATACAGTTGATTACTTACTTACTACTTGGAAACCATTACACAACCCAGTCACCCACTTATTACTACCAGTTTTAAACGCATGCTATGATGATCATTGCCAAAGTTATATTGAAATTCCAGTGGGAAAAGGGGATAGTGAGACGTTGGGTAATAATACAGCTATAAATAATTTATTTTGGGGTTAACGTACAGTCGGCTAAGCTGACTCTTTAGTTGTGGACATCATAGCTGAGTTCCTACTTACAGTTTATAATCCATTACATGGCACTGTCACCTACTCACTATAATTATCTACCAAGGCACTTGCCTTTGGCTTTGCCAAAGTTATATTGTAACTCGAGTGGAAAAGGTGGGAAATGAGGTGATGTGCAACAATATACATATATACATATTGAGCTTTAACTTTTTATTTCTCTATGTGCTACATTATTATTAATATAAGCAATTAATGTCAATATAGCTTGTAGTAAAAATACAGCAGTAATGGTAGCGGATTTATTATTCTACTTACACTCAGCTCTGGGTAATTCCCCTTAGGGGAATAAGATTCACTTGGCCCTGTCACCCACTCTCTATAACTTTCTATAAAGGCATTCAATGATTACTATTGAAGTTATATTGTAACCCTAGTGGGAGAGATGCACTGTCAGGCGGGGTACAATAACATACATATATATTGAGGTTTTATCCATTTTTTCTCTCTATATGATACACAGTGAGTAATATAGGAACTAATGCTAAAATACTCGGCTCTATCTATCTTCTATTATAAGATCGAACAGTGCTTTATACATTTACCACTTGGAATTTAGTACTTGGTCTCCCTGCATTCTTTATTCTTATGAACCTATTGTTAAAATGCTAACCGACAATGCTAAATTCATAGTAGAACACAACAGTGCAAGGTAAATAGCCGAACGGGGAATAACAATAAATATACGTGGCTCACACTCTAATAGTGTAATCAATATATTTGGTAGCATTCCACTTTAGCCAATCACATGAACCGCTGATCCACTTAGTGTCAAGTGTTATATAACATTGAAATTCTGATGTTGTAAACTTATCATCCACAACCTATGAACATAGTTTGAGACTCTTGGTATTAGCACCATAATATAATTAACGGTATTACTCCACGTTAATAGTGAGTGGAGTGTTTGTACGAATCCCGATAATACCTTAAAGAAACATTTTGTAGTGCACTTTACTCATTATCTTAGTGGCAGTAACTATCTGGATACCACAGTACTACCAGCTCATTAGCTTTTGGCTGTGACACGAATGTATGTAAGTAACCCATATTAGTTTCATCATTGATTGATGCTATGAGGCCCATTTATCAAGTTCCTAATGGAGCTTGAGGGCCTGTGTTTCTGGCGAGTCTTCAGACTCACCAGAAACAGCAGTTATGAAGCAGCAGTCTAAAGACCGCTGCTCCATAACCCTGTCCGCCTGCTCTGAGCAGGCAGACAGGAATCACGACAATTCAACCCGATCGATTCAGCGAGGTCTTGCGGACCTGATCCGCACTGTCGGATCAGTTCCGCAAGACCTTTGATTCATAGAGGTCTATGTGTGATATAGCTTTTCTCTCACCTTTATACCTATTCACCTAGGACACAACTAATTCTAGGACTCAAACTTTCTTTATACTATTGGTTTATCCATGGTAATATTCCCCTGCATTAATTTTATCCCCCACTTAGTTAGCTAGTATTCATCCGACGACATTACGCATAATTTATGCATGCAAATGCAATACCCATTACCCATCTAGTTCCCTCAGTACTTATTATAATTGGTTGACCCCCCTTATTGGCCCCATAGAGGTGCTTACCCCTTTGGGAATTTACTCTTATTGTTGGTGCACCCATTATATCACTCCGTGTTTTTAAAGTAAATTGTTATTTTAATTTGATACAATATTAAAAGTTAAGTTTTACCCGTTCTATTGGAGGACTTCCAATTGAATTTTTTTTTTAACCCCATTGCTTAGTAATCAAAAGTGTTGTTGAGTGCTATTTATGTACATACTTCTCTAATGTTATATACTAGAATTCTTCCAGTTTCTGTCTCTGCTTATGTACAGCACCTCGATCCCCATCTCCTGAAATTTAAGTTTTAAAAAACCCTGAAATTCTTATAGGGGCACAATACAAGAATAATAATAAAAGAGGGATACAACACTTGTAGTGCCATCTTTTCTCCTCCTTTTTGCTTCTATCTATATCTCTCTCTCTATCTATCATCTCTATATCTATCTACTGTATATATCTCTATCTATCTGTCTATCATCTATCTATCTATCTATCTATCTATCTATCATACTCTATCTTTCTGTATTTCTATCTCTATATCTATCTATCTATCTATCTACCTATCTATCATATATCTATCTCTATCTTCCATTTTATTCTGTGTAAATTATTACCATTTTGCAAAATATCTTCCTGAACAAAATTTAGAGAATGTGATTTTATGGAAGTTAATGGATTTAAACTTTAAAATGAATATAAATTTCAGTAAAAATAAAATCTTGGTGACAGAGTATTATTATAACATAAACAAAATATAAGGAATATTATGAAATAAAACTCCTTATGACCAGCACAGAAAAAGTCAAGCCATTTATTTTTTTGAGAAATTCTATCATTTTTACACTTTCTTAAGCCTTTGGATTCACCCTGACACATGATACAGATATAAATTCTCTAAAGATAGACAATATATAATTATCTTATTCAAAAGGATTTATAATACACAGATTAACTATATGTAATGTTAATTGAAATAAACATTTTTCTTATAATTACAATATAAGTAGATTTATATATTTTCAAAATTCCAATATTTGTGAGAACACAAAACACACTATGTTAAGCAGAAGTTTTAAAACAGTAATGATTGCTAGATACATTTCCAACATACTGCCCACACAGATGGCAGTTAATAATATATATCCAATGTTTTTTTCAAGTATTTACAAGTTATTTCATTTAAACAGAAAATGTAAATACCCAGTTTTATCTATTTGGTATAAATATACCCTACACTATTTATATTTATATCCTTTTTGCATCACAATTCTGCTAGTGAAATTGTTCTCATATGATCTATATGTGCCTTACAAATATATATTATACAAATACACATATACAGTAATACATATTAAGCAAATTCCTCCTAACTTGTTTTATATATAGTTAGAAAAGAAAAAGAAAAACAAGTTTGGCTTCTACCAAATTTTTAAAGGTTACCTCTATTTTAGTTAACGTTGGCACATGTACCCAGGAGGAAAAGTTACAGCTCAAAACACAGCTTTCTTGTTTTTGTACTAAAGCCTGAAACAAAGTTACCCTCAGGCACATAGCAAATGGCCGGTCTTGTAATAGAGTATGTTCACCAAAGTGCTAAACTAAAGATGGCAGGAGCTGAACTAAATGGGATTCTCTAAGGAACGTATTTCTTATTTCTCTTCTGTTGCCTGAGGTCAATTTACAAAGTGGCTTCTATCAGGCAAGGCATGCAGGTAGCAGAAATGGTAGTTAGCTTTAAATGTAAAAGTCACTGTGTGCCTCTGGCCTGACGTCTTTAAAACAACTGTCACCACCACAGTCAGTATGCTCAAAGGTGTATGATCTTTTCTTACGTGAAAAAAACATTTACTTTGCTGGCTCACATTTTGTTGTCTTGAATTTGCATGCTATTTGTTGCACCTTATGAAGGGAAACGGATAGAAGGTTTGTAATTAGCTTTCTGAACAAGAACAAATAGAGAACCATAGCAATACATTCCAGATATTCTAGGAATTTTCTGTATCAACTTCGACAAAATATATATATATTTAAATCTTCCTTTAAATACTGTGTAAATTATCATTTTGCAAAATATCTTCCTGGAAAAAAAATATATATCACTAAACATATTTCATACACACACACACACACATATATATATAAAATTTCACTTATTTTGGACTCACTAATTTAAAACTTTTTCTTTTCAAAACCCTGTTTGTTAGGGAAGTGCTGAATATATAAAACCAACATATAATAAAGTGTTAGTTTATTGTTATGAATTCATTCTTTATATTTACAGACAACATTACAAATGCTTATATCATCTAAATTCTCCATTTTGTCACAGCTGTTTTTACATTAGTATGGCTCAAGTAAGGTCCAGCAGAATCTGGTTTTCAACCACACCAAGTTTGCATATAGCAGAACATTCTGTATAATGTATAAATATGCAGTTATAGAGCAGCCTTGCTTAAAGATACATAAAACTGCAAGAAGAAAATAAAAAATGCTATGCTCTATCTGTATTATGAACATTTTAAAATTGACTTTTATTTTCCTCTAAGTAAAAGATCTAATGGGGTTTTAAGATCCCTCAGAGGGAAATGGAGAATCTGTTAAAGTGAAGGCTGTAAAATTAATGTTTACAGAGGGTTAATGTCAAGACAAGGTTTTAGAAGCTGCAGTCCCCAAAAAACAAAAGCAATACACAGAGCACTAATAAAGCTTAAGTGTGGGGGTAAAGAATATATAATCTAATTTATAAAATCATAAATCAAAAATTACTTGTGCACAAGTGTAATTAAAAAAAAATAATCAAATTAATGACATAAACAAAATAATTCCATAAACAAATTAAATATAAAACCAGAAAATAAAATACACAGGCCTCTAGTTATCAAGCCGTCAACCTCAAATATGCTGGAATTCCGCAGCGTATTTGTGGCGAGGCTGATTCGCCTTAGTTATCAACCCCTTTACACCGGCAAAAGTAGAATTTTGTGACGTAAGCTTCGATGCGCCGGACTCAGTCCGACACAGATCGATTCTTACGTCACTCCAGATGTTCCGCACACAAGTTCGGCACAATCTGACTACTTTTGCTAGTTATCAAAAAACTAGCAGGTACGCTCGGCACTATTCCGGCCCAGCGTACCTGGTTTTTAACCCGCCGCCCTGGAGGCGGCGGATCCCATAGGAATCAATGGGAGTCTGACCATAGCGAAAGTTCATGTTCGCTGCTGCCCGACATCCCATTGATTCCTATGGGAAATGTGTACACCTAACACCCTAACATGTACCCCGAGTCTAAACACCCCTAATCTGTCCCCCCCTACACCGCCGCAACTGAATAAAGTTATTCCCCCCTAAACCGCCGCTCCCGGAGCCCACCGCAAGCTACATTATACATATTAACCCTTAATTTCCCCCCCCCCCTATACCGCCGCAACTAAATAAAGTTATTAACCCCTAAACCGCCGCTCCCGGACACCGACGCAACTCTTTTAAATGTATTAACCCCTAAACCGCCACTCCCTGAGCCCATCGCCACCTACATAATACCTATTAACCCCTATCCTGCCCCCCCTACACCGCCGCCCTCTATAATAAATTTATTAACCCCTATCCTGCCGATCCTGGACCCCGCCACAACTAAATTGTTTAACCCCTAGACCGCCGCTCCTGGACCCCGCCGCCACCTATATTAAACTTATTAACCCCTAATCTGCCCCCTACACCGTCGACACCTTTAATAAATTTATTAACCCCTATCCTGCCCCGCTATACCGCCGCAACTATAATAAAATTATTAACCCCTAAACCGAAGTCTAACCCTAACCCTAACAGCCCCCTAACTTAAATATTAATTAAATAAATTTAAATATTATAACTCTTATTAACTAAATTATTCCTATTTAAAACTAAATACTTACCTTTAAAATAAACCCTAATATAGCTACAATATAAATAATAATTATATTGTATCTATTTTAGGATTTATTTTTATTTTACAGGTAACTTTGTATTTATTTTAACTAGGTACAATAGCTATTAAATAGTTAATAACTATTTAATAGCTACCTAGTTCAAATAATTACAAAATGACCTGTAAAATAAATCCTAACCTAAGTTACAATTAAACCTAACACTACACTATCATTAAATTAATTAAATAAATTACCTACAAATAACTACAATTAAATACAATTAAATAAACTAACTAAATTACAAAAAATAAAAAAAAGCTGTTACAAAAAATAAAAAAAATAAGTTACAAACATTTAAAAAATATTTCAACAATTTTAAGCTACTTACACCTAATCTAAGCACCCTAATAAAATAACAAATCCCCCCAAAATAAAAAAAATTCCCTACCCTATTCTACATTAAAAAGTTACTACCAGCTCTATTACCTTACTAGCCCTTAAAATGGCCTTTTGCGGGGCATGCCCCAAAGAAAACAGCTCTTTTGCCTGTAAAATAAAAATACAACCCCCCCAACATTAAAACCCACCACCCACATACCCCTACTCTAACCCAAACCCCCCTTAAATAAACCTAACACTACCCCCCTGAAGATCTCCCTACCTTGAGTCGTCTTCAGCCAGCCGACCACCGATGGACCAAAAGAAGACATCCGGAGCGGCAGAAGTCTTCATCCTATCCGGGCAGAAGAGGACATCCGGACCGGCAAACATCTTCATCCAAGCGGCATCTTCTATCTTCATCCATCCGACGAGGAGCGGCTCCATCTTCAAGACCTCTGGCGCGGAATATCCTCCTCTCCCGACGACTAGACGTCGAATGACGGTTCCTTTAAGGGACATCATCCAAGATGGCCTCCGATTGGCTGATAGGATTCTATCAGCCAATCGGAATTAAGGTAGGAAAATCTGATTGGCTGATACAATCAAATCAGATTGAAGTTCAATCCGATTGGCTGATCCAATCAGATTGAGCTCGCATTCTATTGGCTGTTCCAATCAGCTTTATTGATAACTTTGGCGAGCGTATTCAGGTCCGCGGCGGCGATGGTAGGCGAGCTTAGGCGGGCGTATTGGGCCGGCGAAGGCAGGTAAAGTAGACACGTTGATAACTAGAGGCCACAGTCTATACTATGGGGTCCATTTATAATTTTGCAGATGGACATGACCCGCTATAGCGAACCATGTCCGCCGCACATCGATAAATGCCGACAGCATATGCTGTCGGCATTAATCATTGCACCAGCAGTTCTTGTGAACTGATGGTGCAATATCGCCCCCTGCAGATTTGCGGCCAATCGACCGCTAGCAGGGGGTGTCAATCAGGTTGATTTCTTTCCACCGTCTCAGAGCAGGCGGACAGGTTATGGAGCAGCGGTCCATTCGGAGCTTGATAAATAGACCCCTATAAATACATCATGTCTGTAATCTCCAGATAGTACCAGAAAAAGTCCAAAAATATCCCTGTTGTTTTCCCAAATCTTCTCTGTGCACTTGCACAAGTTTCTGAATATTGTATAAAACTCTTATACAGACTCCAAATACCCAATTTAAAAAAAACTTAAAGTCTGAAATAGAACATAAAGTGCATATGATATAGTATGTAAATACAATGCAGCCTCCCATTTACTTTTGTGGGGCTACTCACCAGGTAACACACATCAGAGTTTTGTCTACATGTTTCAACCCTTATTAGGGTCTTTTTCAAGACTCTTACATACTATACCAAAGGCACTTAATGTTCTATTTCAGACTGTAACTCTTTTAAATTGGGTATTTGAAGTCTGCATGAGAATAGTATCCAATATTCAGGAACTTTGTGAAAGTGCACTGAGACGATTTGGGAAAACAACAGGGATCTGTTTATCTTTGAGGGTGACAATATTAGCATGAATGTTGGATTAGTGAAGCGCCAACGATAAATTCGCTCTAGGATTGAAGGAACATAGTCCTAGTTAGATGTATGATTGATAGTTTACCAAGTGGTATAATTTATATGGAATAATATTAAGGGCTTTGAAAGCCGTTACACACTATCTAGTACCTACAATGTTATTGATCCTGTTACTGTAAATTATATTTGAAAATCCATTCTCCAACTTTCAGTATTGTATAAGCACCATCTGATCAGTATCATATTGTGGAATAACAGTTTTGTGTTTTTAATTTTATTTATTTTGGATCAGCAATATTTCTTGGTTATTTACTCGACTAAGGACATAGAATTTGATGTAATTATACACAATGGGGGATTATTTGATATCCCCACACGTAAATAATAGAAACAATATATGCCCTTCTATAAAAATCTAGTTTAAGTGTTTCTGAATATAAGTTTTTGGTCCAAATTGATTTTTTTTTATTTGAATCAATAAAAAGGTATATTTTAGTATGTTTAGGCTTATAATTTGTTTTGTAATCTATATGTATATAATGTAAAAGAGGCTCTCTTTTCTTTTCTAAGTGTTTTGTAACTTAGTATAACTAAGTAAAGGCTGTATTAGCGGAATAACTTATCCCAATGCACAGTAACTTCAGGATTTCTAATATCGGGACCGTGTTAACTTCTTCTCCCCATAAACTTCAATGTAGCTTGCAGTAGACATGTGCATGGCGAAAATTCGTTTTGTTCGGATCGATTCGGATTTTTTCGAATTTCGGTTCAGATGGATTCTAATTCGGAAAAATGTGAATCAATTCGGTTCGGATTCGTTTCAGATTAATTCGGATTTGAATAAATTCGGCTGGATTTGGTTCGATTTGGTTCGGAAATTCGGAATTTCGGTAAGTGTTAGGTGGGATGTGCAGTGTATTAGACTAGTATTATGTACTGTATATTAAGTGTAACCCATAGCAGAGTGATATAACCTAATATACTGTACAATACTAGTGTAATCCATGGCCATCCGAAACTACCGAATAAATCCAAATAAATGCGAACTAATTCGGATTTATTCAGTAGATTCAGCACTATTTTAATTCGGAAATTCGAATCGATCCGAATCCCGAATTTTACGAATTCGGACGAATTTCCGAATTGATCTGAAACGAATCGCACATTTCTAGCTTGCAGTTAAAAAAACAACAAAAAAACAACAACACATAGATTGTGTACTAACTCGACATGCATTAGACCAACTGCTCTAAAACAAAGGTAGTTATGTATATTTTACATTCCAATGTTGTTCACACAGAAGTAAATGTTATATTTAAAAAAATAATATATATATATATATATATATATAGCTGTTGTTAGCAGTACTCAATAAATTGTGCTGATGAACAAGCCGTTTTATGTCCATATCTCCACTCCCAGTTTGAGGCTGCATACAGACCCACTCTGCATAGATTCCTAAACAGTTAAACTTCTGTTGGGGAGGTGAGGATTGGATCCAGAGAGAAGAACTCTTGCTGGAAAAACAAGGAATTGCATCAAAGTAAAGGTCAAATTTATTGACGTTTCGGGGATATATTTCCCCTTCTTCAGCTTCTGGTTTGTTGCCACCAGGTGGTTGACTTCAGGAGGGTAGATTCATATCGGGACTGTTATATATATATATATATATATATATATATATATACACTGTATATATATATATATATATATATATATATATATATATATATATATGACACAGACAGATATCTATAGATCTATAGACATATTTATTTAAAACATTAAAAAATATTAACATTTTTATATATCACCTGTTTATGTGATTAAGTTTTTTTTTTATTAGACAAGTCAATTTTGATTTATGATTTGATAAATTAAAGTGAATATTCTTAATCCCAGCACTTTATTAGCTCTCACTGTTTTTTTTCTATATATTGGTTTGATACACTTCATGGGTTTAGGTGTTTAATGTTGTTTGTGCTGATGATAATTACTAGCCAATATAATTCATAAATTTAGAAGCTGAGGTCCTCTCCTTATTACCCCTTTTAGACACAAGTAAACAGAAAAGATGCAATCTGTAGTATAGGAAGGGCAAAGCATATAATGACACAGGGTGCAGAGGTATAATTTTGTTCTTTAAAATAAAATTAAATTGTGAGTTAAGTGATTGGATAGCAAAAGTAGCATGTACTTAAACGTCACATTGCTTTCAGCCTTTTCCATTCTTAGCGTGGACATAATTATAATATCTACACTATCAACTATGGCTGCTTGCTGCCCTTCACAACACTGCACTTCTGACTATTAGTATTGATTATTTACTTCAAAGCCAAAAGGAGCCCAGAAGACTGAGACCAAATGCATGATGGTTATCAGCTCATGCACACTACAGCAGAAACCCTCTGCAGGGAATACATCTACTAAAGATGTATGTGTGGTAGAAATCCTGAGGATTCTGCCAGTGTCTTTAGGAATTGTGGGTATTTTTCAGTGCTGATAAAACAGTTTCTCCACCAGATTCCTTTCTACACTAAAGTAACGGGTACTTTGACCTTCATTAACCTCATCAAGCTCCCGTGCTGTTCTGTGCTCAGTAAAATGTGTTTACTCAATGTGCCAATAGAAATTTCTTTGCACATTAGGTCTCCAGGTATCATGGTGGGAGCATATGTAAACTATTTAATATTTTCTGGATAGTAACTTCAAAGTTGAAATAGAAGTTGAATAGAGTTTGTGTAGCAATCTGGTTTGCAAATTTTCTAAGAAATTAGGTGTTGCTAATTCTAAAAGCTGTCAGTAAAACCTTCTAGAACCAGGACAAATGATGTTGTTGGTTTTTTTGGCTGTCTATGGGGCACGCCTACTGATCTAACACAATGCTGATATCAGCAGATTCCGGAAGATTTAACCTACACAGGGCCAGATTATGAATGGAGCACAAATGTTTGCGTGTGATCGATAAGCTGTTTATCGCGGATGTTTGCGCTCATCAGTCTTACAGCTGGTATTACGAGTTGAAAATAAACGTGATCGCTTAAGCGCAATCGCAATTTATGCTAGAATGATTAACGCGAGTTCAGAGCTCATGGTTAACTATTTTGCAAAACAAAAAAGTTGCACAAAACTCATCAAAAATACATTACAAATAGTTTCACTCATAATAACACAATCTAATAGAAATGATTAAACAAAAATATTGCACACAATAGTTGTAGGCACTAAAAGATATGAGACCTCAGGTGTTAGAAAAAGGCAGGCAAATAGCTTTAACATTGAGATACATAAAATATATGTATTTATATGTGAATATAATATATATTTACAGACATATATACTCATATAAACACATAAATGCACATGTATACATATATACACACACACACACATATATATATATATATATATATATATATATATATATATATGTATGTGCATTGAAGCCCTTTGCAGTTAAGTAGATGAACATGTAAAAGCATATTTATGCAATATTCATATTTAATAGGTTTTATTAATTTTTATTTAAATATTTCACATTCCATTGCTCTGCACATAGCAGAATATGTTCTAAGTATTTATAAAAAAAATATTTCTTTATATATCTGTAAATATCTATACCTGTATATAATCATGTATAGATATAGTTATAGATATGGATTATACCAAAAAAAACATCATATATATGTAGAAATATTTATTTATGAATAAATATAACATATTCTTCTATGTGAAGAACATTGGAATGTGAAATATTCATATTTTCATGTCAGGTTAGCACACATGAGAATGTGCGAACGGGTTTGTGCAAGGGTGGGGTGTTAGGTTTTTCCCCACTTTTTTTCTCCATTGACTTCCATGGTGGAATACGTGAACGCACATGCAATATTTTAAGTTCGGCTTTCTGAGCTTGTTGGGTTAGCACACAAGCAAAAATAGTATACTTTCAACTTATAATGCTAGTGCACCCCAATGCGCACAAAAGCTTACTTATAGCGCAATGAAGGCTCAAGCAACGGTGTTAATTAGCGCTCCACTTGCAATCTGGCCCACAATAGGGTATCAGGTGGCAATGGAAGGGGTTTTGTTAGCTTCACAAATAAAAATATCACCAACTTTAGTCCATGGCTACACAAAAATCTACACTCTTCTAGTGCCTTGTAAATTAATTTAAATGAAATCCATTACCTCACCCAAACTATCATAATGACGCATAGACCATTCATTTTTACAATGCATGATGAGATCCTCTTGATAAAAATAATGCCAAGCCAAGGAAGGATTGTCAATATATTTTTGTAAGGTAAGGCATAGCCAAACTGAAGTAAAGTCTAATTTTAAAAAATCACTCTCCATAATGATCTAAAAAAATATGATTATGAACAAATTTATGTAGCTGTCTTATGTTTATGATCCCAAATATATTATCCCCTTCCAGTAAAGTTTGTTTAGGAAATACTGAAAAGTGTTCATGATTTAACAAATCATACACACAATTTAATAAAATGTACGAACAAAATAGAAAATCGGGAAATGTGCACAATTTGTTAAATTGTGCAATTCAATTTGGTAAATTGTGGATTTGTTTAGCTAAATCATGTGTGCTATTAAAAAGAAAATTACAAAGTTGCCACTCCAGGGCACACACTCTCTCTATCATCTATCTATCTATCTATCTATCTATCTATCTATCTATCTATCTATCTATCTATATATATATATTATCCAGCTCTCTTTTATGGTTTCTTGGCTTTAAGCTGCCTACTTTGATCTTTGAACTTTCTATACTAAGCTTTTACCTTGAACAATGGCATCATCTGACTTTCCTGCTTTTTACTAATTTGGTACCTTTCTTAAAGAATAATAAACACCAAAAATGTTATTGTTTTAAAAGATAGATAATATGTTTATTTACCATTCCCCAGTTTTGCATAAACAAAACTGTTATACTTTTTATCTCTTTAATTACCTTGTATCTAAGCTTCTCCGACTGACTCCTTATCTCAGATCTGTTGACAGACTTGCATTTCAGGCTATTAGTGCTGACTCTTAAATAACTCTATATTCATGAGCACAATATTATTTATATGAAACACATGAACTTATGCCCTCTAGCTGTGAAAAACTGTCAAATGGATTCAGAAAAGATGCGGCCTTCAAGGGATTATAAATTAGCATATGAGCCTACTTAGCTTTAGCTATCAACAACAAATACCAATAGAATAAAGTAAATTTGAAGATAAAAGTAAATTAGAAAGTTGTTTAAAATGACATGCCCTATCTGAATCCTGAAGGTTTAATTTGGACTTTACTATCCCTTTAAATATCATGGGTGGGCCTTATGATCTAACGCTACATGCCCTGGTGAGTTTATCTGTCTAGTTAGTACTGCAAGGTCCCACAAAGAATTTTATAAAGACACGTTTTAGCTTGAAAGCGGTTTATCTCGCTATCTGGATGTGAATGAAAGATGCAAACATTACAATGTAATGCTAAAAAAAACTAAACACCTAAGATTTTGGATAATTTCTGCCCTATATTCTTTTCTAGCTACCTAACTTTGTACTGGGCGTCTTCTGCTTGTGATTAGTAATGAATTAAATCAGCTATCCTGCTTCAGAGGACAGTACAGTGAAAGTTTTAGGGATAATTATTTTTATTTATTGATTAGGACCTTGAAAACAAATAATAAAACAATGGCTTCTTCTAATTTGGTACAGCATTTTGCAAGGGGCTAAACAAAGTCCTATATTTATGGCTTCTGAGCAGAAAACAGCCAGTGATTGGCAAGTTGTGTGGCTGGCACACCTGATTGGCATGATTAAGAGCTAAGTGCTCAAAATTTCACCTATTTCTGTTGACCCTATGTTGCAATAAGGAGTCATGCAAAAGACTGTGCTGTTGTAGTAAGTTTAAAAAAAAAACAGGTACAGGTGCTTATTCTCTTTGTGGAGATTAAACAGAGTTATCTATGGTCAGAAATACATGAATTACATACTCTGATGAATTAAAGCATCTGATTCCTGCAGTAAGATGCCCCTTTAATCAGTTATAACAGCATGATGAGCAACATCCTTTGAATACATTTATAAATATTTGGCACACAGTTTTTAGGGGTAGTTAGTTATTATTATATTCACAACAAAAACCTTCATGTATGAAAGGTTAATATAAATTGTGTGCACAGGAAGTGTAAAAATAAATTCAATAAAAGCAAAGTCTTGAAATAGATACTGTTCCAAACTTTTTTTTTATATGATGGTGACTAAGGACAAAGCTGCTAATTTTTCAAAGATTTTGGCAGGAAAAAAATGTTGTAATATGATAGTATTAAAGAATGGGAATGGAAAAGAATTTCCTGGTAAAAACAGAAATTAATTACTGAAAGTTTCTGCTTTATCACATGCTAATGACATAATGCCCTGAGGAGATGTCTTTCTAAATTATACTTAATGTCCATTTTCAGTTCACTGTCCCTAGGAATGCATGAATATAGAATGAGATGACAGCCCACTTTAAGGAGAGTTTTGCTACTTTTGTACAGTGCGTATCATTATGAACAAAACAGCAGCAGACACCACTCAAAAAGTCAGAAATTATCTAGTGAAAACATGACAATTCAACAGTAAACACAATCATACATAAAAGTGACATTGATTTTTAGTAGCTAAATTTGAATAATTAAATAAAACTTTTTAGGTAATACATTCTTTTACAGTATTAGAATGGAAAAAAATTCCCAAACTAGTTGTTTGTTCTTTAGAATTTAAACTGTGAATCTGTACGCACTAATGCAGTTAACTGTTTTTCAAATGGATAGTTACACTTAAAGGGACATTGTATGTGGTATGTGTATGCATTTGTGATTGGCTGATGGCTGTCACATGGTACAGGGGGAGTGGAAATAGACATAACTTTTAAAATTGTCAGAAAAAAATCTACTACTCTACGAGGAAGTAAGTAAAAATACAGATAAAGGGGAATCAGTTGATGTGATATACTTAGATTTTGCAAAGGCATTTGATACAGTGCCACATGAGATATTAATGCACAAAATTAAGGGACTTGGAATAGCTGAAAATGTTAGCTCATGGATAAATAACTGGATAAAAGATAGGGAGCAACGAGTAGTAGTAAATGGATCATACTCAGATTGGACAAAGGTAATCAGTGGCGTCCCCCAGGGATCAGTACTGGGCCCTGTTCTTTTTAATATTTTTATAAATGACTTGGAGCAAGGATTAAATATCGACATCTCTATTTTTGCAGATGATACTAAGTTAAGTAAGGTCATTAGGTCAGAGCAGGACGAACTCTCTTTACAAAGGGATTTGCTAAAATTAGAACTATGGGCAAGTGAATGGAAAATGAGATTTAATACGGAAAAATGCAAGGTTCTACATTTTGGAAGTAAAAATAAGCAGGCTACATATTTTTTAAATGGGACAAGACTTAGCCAAACACAGGAGGAAAGGGATTTGGGAGTAGTAATAGATAACAAGCTAAAGATGGGTGCACAATGCAGGGCAGCGGCTTCAAAGGCTAATAAGATACTAGCATGTATTAAAAGAGGCATTGATTCAAGGGAGGAAAGCATAATTCTGTCATATAAAGCGCTGGTAAGACCTCACCTTGAGTTTGGAGTGCAGTTCTGGGGACCGATTGCTAAAAAAGATATTGCAGAACTAGAAAAAGTTCAGAGAAGGGCCACAAAGCTAATAAGGGGATTGGAGAAATTAACCTATGAGGAGAGGCTAGCCAAAGTGGGTCTGTTTTCTTTAGAAAAAAAGGTGCTTGAGAGGTGACATGATTACTTTATATAAATATATTCAAGGCCCATATACAGAGATGGCAGAAGCTCTGTTTATTCCAAGAAAATTGTTTCTGACAAGAGGTCATAATTTAAGGTTGGAGGAAAGGAGATTTAATCTCCTGCAACGGAAACGTTTTTTCACTGTCAGAGCAATAAAATTGTGTAACTCATTACCAAAGGAGGTAGTGAATGCCAATACCATAGATGCATTTAAAAATAGTCTGGATAAATTTCTGTATATAAACAAAATTCATGGATATGATTGCTAGTATTAAATGGGTCACATTTTAATGGGGTTATTTAAGCTTAACTGAAGCTTTTTGAAAGTATTTTAGATTTGTATAGGTTGAACTCGATGGACTTCAGTCTTTTTTCAACCTTATCTACTATGTTACTATGTACTCATTTGAAGTTCAGACTAAGGGGCATATTTATCAAGCTCTGTATGGAGCTTGATGCCCGTGTTTCAGGTGAGCCTTCAGGGCGTATGCTGTCGCATTTATCGTATAATGTCTGTCGCACTATAATAAATTGACCCCTAAGTGCTATTGCATTGTCTTCTTATATTGCATTTGTTGATTATGCAAATCTACTGTATTTACTGGTCCTTTAAAAAGGAGAAACTGCTTAAAGGGACAGTACACTGTAAAATTGTTTTTCCATTAATGTATTTTAAATGACTTGTTATACCAACTGCAGAGTATAAAATATTTGAGAAATTCCATTTTCATGCTTATTTGTGTATATGAAGTAGCTGATTTTGCGCTTTGAAACTGCAGCCTATTACAATGGGTTGAACTGAAAGGTGATATCAGATCTCATTATGTTCTAAGTTTGTGTAAACAGACTTGCTTCCTTATCTTTTATTTGGCTGGAACACCAAAGCTCAATACATAGAGAGAACAATGGAAAATGATCATTTTATTACTTAACTATCCTGCATCCCACTGAGAGTGTAATCTCTTCTGCTGGCTGTGTATACTTAGGCTATTCAATAGCCTATACTCCAGTATTAATTTGTTCAGTGTAGGTGGCGATACCACAGGCTAAATCAGCTATTTCAAATGCTGAAATAGGAGTAAAGGAGCTACTTGTAACCAATTTAATACACTCTAGCAGGTTAAAAGGATCATTGGGAATAATTTAAAGGGGAGACATTTTTTGGATGAACTGTCCCTTTAAATGTAATCTAAAGCTAAGAGAGCATTATCTGATACGTATATCCTATTATGGGTTATAAATCAAATCACTCAACCATTCAGGGTCAAGCCAGATTGACCGACCCACTTCCTGCCCACAGCTTTATTAGCCAACCTGGAGCCATTGGCCACTATCATGTTATTTGCAAAACTTCCACAGTATCTTACCTTATGACATCTGTGGTGGCCAGTTTGAGACCGATAGGTGGTAGAGCTATTCTTGTCTGCAGAGTCTGGTTTCCAGTTCTCAGAATTAAAAACTCACACTTTTCAGATTTAAATTATTGGAAAAGGGATCACAAAATAATAATAATATTCATATTACAAGTTCAGCATCTATACTCTTTTCCAAAATGGCTGACAAAGTGCCAGATTACGAGTGGCTCGCTAATAGTTACACTCAAGTGATATCGGGTTTATCGCAGCTGTTTTTCGCATGTTGGATGTAGCGCTCGTAGTCATATTTAGGTTTAGTTTTTTCACAAACAAACAAGAACAGGCTGGCGAGACAACTAATCGCTACATTACATAAGAAAATATAAGCATTTATTAAATCATTCAGCAGATACCAACAACCCATTGCTAAAAGAAGTGTGGCTATTTTTAATCCCTCTTCTTGTTGACTGGTGTTGTTATTACACCCACGAAGTGTTGCAAACTGACAACAGATTTAGCGGCTAAAATATATGAAGTCTGCACCTATATCAAGCTAATAAGGCAATTACCACTTCTTCTGACAAAAGTCTGGGTATATTTCCCTATGATCCCTATGAACAGTGGCTGAATATTCACATTTTCAGTTGTGCAGTATATTATTCATTTTGACTCATTTACTTACAACTGTTTTTATAGTGTTAGCTGCCTTAAAACAAACCAACCACCTATATACTATAGTTTTGCATGTACTAAAAATATGTGAATGAGTTTATACATTTAACCTACTCTTTAAATAGTTACTTATGTTTCCCATATTTTATTAAATTTGTACCTAAAGCAACAGCATCGAGTGGCAAATCGTATTGCTATCCAAATTAAATGGATAGTATCCATGTTACATGCACACTGCTGTCATTTATAAAAAAAAATATGCTGGATGTATTAATATACAAGCAGATCACACAAAATAAAACCTCTGACAAGTTTTATTTATGATTATAGAGAGGTGAATGTAAATATGTTTCAAAATGTATTTTCTTATTGAATACAAATACTGGTGTTTTTTCTTTTGGGCATACTGACCTATAAGTTTTTCAATGATTATAAGACTTCTAATATAACTTTTTATATGAAAACGCATTGCACTAATTATACTTCCTTACTTCAGACACAAACATTAAACAGTTTGGCAAAAACATATAATATGTTTATGTATGTATTTACAAACATATGTAGATATATATATATATATATATATATATATATATATATATATATATGCATTGGGTACTTGTAAAGTGCGGCTAATCACCCATAAGGGTCTCAAGGCGCTGCTCATTTTATCGACCTCAAAACGATGAAAGGCTGAGTAAACCTCACCGGGGATCAAACCTTCAACCCTTGGGTTGCTACAGAGCTCAGCCACAGTGCCTTAGCATGCTGAGCTATCTGTCCGTATATATTTATTTAAATATATATATATATATATATTTTTATATATATATATATATATATATATACATATATAAATATATACATATGTATATATGGGTTTTTATATATATATATATATATATATATATATATATATATATATATATATATATATATATATAAAAGTGCATTGGAGCCCTTTGCAGTCAAGTAGATGAAAACAATGCGATATTCATATTTAACCCTTTCAGTGCTAACGACGGCTCTGAGCCGTCACAGAGTTTCCCACTCTGGTGCTAATGACGGTTCACAGCCGTCGCTAGCACTCTCCCAACTTGAGGGATATCTGGGGGATCCCACCCGTTCCTACCCTGGTGATCTGGCCTGTATAAAGTTTCAAGAGTCCAGCACCTGGGATCCAAGGTGTGCAAACACAGGGGCACTGCACAATACCCCCAGTCAATATAGCAAAAAGATGATAGTCGCACCACTAAGTTAAATGAATGAATTTCTTTATTGAGCCAAGATCAAAAAAATCAGCAACGTTTCGGACACAAGTCCTTAATCTTGCATAACAAACAGACACTGATTCACTTCGTATATACCCAAATAAGTCACACCTTAACAGCTAATTGTAACACCTGTAAAGCCAGGTATATCACTAACAGCTAAATGCTGCCACCATGTGGTCAACTACAAAAATCACACCTCTATAAATAATTTTAAATTAACTATTCCTTACTTAGCAATGAATTAATACATAGTCCAAATATATCCATGTACAGTGTAGGCTCTCATGTAATATATTATTTTCACTATTCATTTATATTACATATTAGCATAAATAAATATAAGCATTGTTTTGAACAAAGATTTACATATACATTTCTACAGAAAAATTGACCAATCTAACTCTTTATTCATGCCACCTGGAGATAGTGTACCTAATTCATAAATCCAATATGCTTCACGTTTTTGTAATAATTTAATTCAATCACCCCCTCTTCTAGGATGTTTCACCTGTTCCAAAATCTGGAACCTTAATTGGCTTAGATTATGACCTGCAGACAGAAAGTGATGGGCAACTGGGGCATCCTTTTCTTTAGAACATTAAAACTTAAAAGCTTTTTTTCTGGAATGCCTGATGTTGCTAGTGGGGGGAATAGAGGCGTTCACACTGTAACTGATATAGCATTGAATTTAAACATACTAGGTCTTTCTAATAAAAGTGTATTTACACCTGTGCAGGTAAATCCTGGGGTACAAACGTATATACAATTGGTACAAAATGATATTGCAGCTTCGGATAAAAAAACTGGGGCACATGCTAATTATTTAAAGTACAATAGGAATTTTACATCCAAGGATAAATGTGCTTTGGGTAATCTCAATAAGAACAAACAATTGGTGATGAAGAGTGCAGATAAGGGTGGGTCAATTGTTTTACTGGACAAAAAATATTATGTCCAAGAAATTAAAAAACAGTTATCTGATATTGATGTATATAAACCATTGACCCACAACCCTATCTTTGAGATAAAGAAAGAGATTGAGGCCTGTGTTCGGTTTGCATTTAATAATGGCATTATTGGTAAAGATGTGAGAAGGTTTTTACTAGAATCTGAGGACATCACTCCTGTGATGTATACTTTGCCAAAAGTGCATAAAGACCTGCAAGCACCTCCTGGCTGCCCAATTGTGGCAGGCATGGGCTCAGTATTGTCCAAGGTATCAATATATTTGGATAAGGTTCTTAGACCCTTTGTTAATTCTAGTTCATACATCCAAGACACAGGAGATTTTCTAGCTAAATTGCGTGATCTATATTTAGAGGAAAGTAAATGCATTCTTTTTAGTCTTGATGTGACATCACTGTATACAGCTATCACACATGAGGCAGGGATTGGAGCAGTGGAGAAAGTTTTGAGTGAATCTGAGAGATACACTACTTCACAGGCAGAATTTATTTTGTAGTTACTCAATATTGTTTTAAGGTGTAACTATTTTCTTTTTTAGGATAGTTATTATCTTCAGCTCCAAGGGACTGCCATGGGTTCCAATGTCGCCCCCACATACGCCAATATTTTTATGAATATGTTTGAGGAACATTTTGTATACAATAATTCTTTGTTTCTATCATATGGCGCCACTTGGTGGCGCTATATTGATGATGTGTTTGGTGTGTGGGGGGGCGACATTGGAACCCTGGTAAATTTTGTTAATGATTTAAATGCAGCGACTAGTCACATTAGATTTAAGTTGGTCTTTAGTGAGGAGAGTGTTGTATGTCTGGACACAGTTGTGTCAAAATGCAAATCAGGTCTAACTGTGGACCTTTATAGGAAAGAAACAGATTGCAACACTCTCCTGCACTATAAGAGTGCACACCCCCCTTCATTGGTAAGATCTTTACCCAGGAGCCAGTTTCTACGTGTAAGGCGTATTGTGTCTGATGAAACTGTGGTTAAGGATAGGCTTAAAGAAATGGGAGATCGTTTCCTTCAAAGGGGATATCCATGTGAATTAATTGAGACTGAATTTAGGAATGCATTAAACACCCCTAGGGAGATGTTATTGGAAAAGAAAAAACCTGTGAAGAATAAAAAAAACCCTAGATTAGTTTTTGTAAGTCAATTTGCACCTTGGAATCAACAGGTTATGAAGATTATTCGCAGGGATTGGCACATTTTGAGCACTTGTAACCCTGATATCAGGAATTTAAGATTCCCCCTATGCCAGCCTTTAAAAGAGGAAAAAATATAAAAGATGTTCTGGTAAGGGCAGATATTGGTCCATCTAAGGGACCGGTTCAAACTTATATTGGTAAGAAAAATCTGGGGAGTTTTCCCTGCTTAGGGTGCTCAAATTGTAATAGTATAATTAAAGGGCCAACATTTAGTCATCCAAGTACTGGTAAAAAATATTTCATTAAGGGACACTATACCTGTAATACTGATTTTGTGATATATTTGATTAAATGCCCATGTGGGCTGGGGTATGTGGGGGAGACCTCCCAGTGCGTAAGGGAACGCATAGTCCAACACAAAAGTAGTATTAGAACCAAGAAAAAGGATGCCCCAGTTGCCCATCACTTTCTGTCTGCAGGTCATAATCTAAGCTAATTAAGGTTCCAGATTTTGGAACAGGTGAAACATCCTAGAAGAGGGGGTGATCAAATTAAATTATTACAAAAACGTGAAGCATATTGGATTTATGAATTAGGTACACTATCTCCAGGTGGCATGAATAAAGAGTTAGATTGGTCAATTTTTCTGTAGAAATTTATATGTAAATCTTTGTTCAAAACAATGCTTATATTTATTTATGCTAATATGTAATATAAATGAATAGTGAAAATAATATATTACATGAGAGCCTACACTGTACATAGATATATTTGGACTATGTATTAATTCATTGCTAAGTAAGGAATAGTTAATTTAAAATTATTTATAGAGGTGTGATTTTTGTAGTTGACCACATGGTGGCAGCATTTAGCTGTTAGTGATATACCTGGCTTTACAGTTACAATTAGCTGTTAAGGTGTGACTTATTTGGGCATATAAGAATTGAATCAGTGTCTGTTTGTTATGCAAGATTAAGGACTTGTGTCCGAAACGTTGCTGATTTTTTTGATCTTGGCTCAATAAAGAAATTCATTCATTGAACTTGGTGGTGCGATTATCATCTTTTTGCTATATTGATCTGGCCTGTATAGTGACAGACATCGCCAAAGCTTCATGTTATGCGTGGTGACACCACGCGCAATGACGTGATGACGTCACCGGCAATTTTATTTAAAAATAACAATGTTAAGAATAGGAAAAGGGGCATGCTGCTTAGAAGCCTGTATCTCAGGCTTCTAAGCAGCTACAGACCCTCAAGACCACCATTGGAAAGGTAATTGCCTAACCTTTCCAACAGTGTATGTCTTGTGGATCTGAAGAAAAAAAAATTCAAAAAATATAAAATAAAAAAACCCTTTAAACAGCTTAGCACCCAGGTGGGAAAGTGCTTAGTACTCAAAGGGTTTATAAAGGAACTATGTATTTATTGTAAATATTTAACATTCCAATGTTCTGCACATAGCAGAATATGTTCTTCTAAGTATTTATAAATAGATATTCATACACACACACGCACATATATATATATATATATATATATATATATATATATATATATATCTTTATATATTAATATATGTATATATTGTACCAAAATACCATCAGATATATATAGAAATATGTATATAAATAAATACAACATATTCTGTTATGCGAAGAACATTTGAATGTGAAATATTCATATTTTCCTTTTGGGTTAGCGCACTTGAGAATATGTGATCTGGTTTGCATGCGAGTAGGGTGTTTGTTTTTTCCCCACTTTTTGACTTCTATGGGGGAATATGTTAATGTGGTTGCAAACTTCTAATTTTGGCTTTTTGTACGCATCGGGCTTACTTCTAGCAGAGTTATCAAGTAAGCGGGAGCGATAAATACTGATCCACTCGTAAACTGGCCTCAAACAGTTAAAGGTGAGTTATCCAACTTGGTTTTAAATTTTTAAATGTCGGGTTGGTGTGGATAGTGCAACTTTGGCCCAACTTCACCATAGCCAACTTATCCAACTACATTTTCTTCATAAGTCAGTTTTAAAGTAACAGGTCAGTTGATATGCCTCTTTCTAATGCTTTCAGTAGCAACAATGAAGTAAATGTAAGTATGCATTGTTTAGCCAATATATATGTGCGTGTGTGTTGATGCGCATATGTGTGAGCGTGTGCATATAGATACTGCCATTATGAAGTATTGGTATTCTCATTTACAAAAATAATTTTAAAAGGAAGTAGTCAGAAGGACAAAAAGAGGGCAAAGTTCATAGGTAGTTTTCAAATAAATTCATGAACAAAACAATGTGGTAAGAAATGCTGTTCAGATTTTATAAAGACTTAGAAAAAAGGTTATTTATTATGGATATTTACAAAATGTGGTTAGGAATTCCAGCTACTGCAGGTAAAACGATCTCTAGAAGACTATAAATTCCTTTTCCTTTCAATTGTTCAGTTTCCCATTAAACTGAAACATTGCAGGCTGCTTTAACTATGATATCTACCGGTGTTGTAAAAAAGGGATTTATAGCCAAGCGTGCATTTGTAACACTTTTGGTCGTTGCTTACATCTTCAGCTTTTATACCTTAATCTTTCTTTACTATTTAATTGGGAGATTTGGTCTCTAGCCGGCATGAGACTAGAAATTAACTTTTTCAAACATGAACAGCATTTTCTTTAAAGAAATCATTCTTGTTGGTTTTCAGTCTGTTTTAAAATTGTGCAAAATATCTAATGGTGCAGTTGAAATCAGATATTAAAGGGAAATAATAGTAAAATGGGAAATGCAGACAAGAGCATTTCAGTTTTGAATAGAAAAACAGGTTTGCAATATTCTTGTATCAGTAAAAGTGCTTTTAGTAAAAGGCATTACTGTTTCAGGGGCATATGTAGATATGATGCAATATGTAGTGCACTCACAGTGACACACCACACCTGCTCAGACAGCCATTGGTACTTTGAATGATGCAAATCCATTGCAATGCTGACATGATAACATATCATCATCTGCTCTTGTGCCTTTATGGATATTATATGGCTTTATATTATTGCAATTAAAGAGACAAAAATAAAAATGTTATGTTTCAGATTGAGTATGCAATTTTAATACACTTTCATTTACTTCTCTATTCAAAAACGAAATTTATGCTTACCTGATAAATTTATTTTTCCTGTGGTGTATCCAGTCCACGGATCATCCATTACTTGTGGGATATTCTCCTTCCCAACAGGAAGCTGCAAGAGGATCACCCACAGCAGAGCTGTCTATATAGCTCCTCCCCTAACTGCCACCTCCCAGTCATTCGACCGAAGACAAGCAAGAGAAAGGAGAAACTATAGGGTGGAGTGACTGTAGTTTAAAAATTAAAAAAAACACCTGCCTTAAAAAGACAGGGCGGGCCGTGGACTGGATACACCACAAGAGAAATAAATTTATCAGGTAAGCATAAATTTCGTTTTCTCTTGTAAGGTGTATCCAGTCCACGGATCATCCATTACTTGTGGGATACCAATACCAAAGCTTTAGGACACGGATGAAGGGAGGGACAAGGCAGGTGCTTAAACGGAAGGCACCACTGCCTGTAAGACCTTTCTCCCAAAAATAGCCTCCGAAGAAGCAAAAGTATCAAATTTGTAGAATTTAGAAAAAGTATGGAGCGAAGACCAAGTCGCCGCCTTGCAAATCTGTTCAACAGAAGCCTCATTTTTAAAAGCCCATGTGGAAGCCACTGCTCTAGTGGAATGAGCTGTAATTCTTACAGGAGGCTGCTGGCCAGCAGTCTCATAAGATAAGCGGATTATACTTCTTAACCAAAAGGAAAGAGAAGTTGCTGAAGCCTTTTGGCCTCTTCTCTGTCCAGAGTAAACAACAAACAATGCCGATGTTTGACAAAAATCCTTAGTAGCTTGTAAATAAAACTTTAAAGCACGAACCACGTCAAGATTATGTAATAGATGTTCCTTCTTTGAAGAAGGATTAGGACACAGTGACGGAATAACAATCTCCTGATTGATATTCTTATTAGATACCACCTTAGGAAGAAACCCAGGTTTGGTACGCAAAACTACCTTATCTGCATGGAAAATCAGATAAGGGGAATCACACTGTAAGGCAGATAACTCTGAAACTCTTCGAGCCGAAGAAATAGCTACCAAAAACAGAACTTTCCAAGATAAAAGCTTGATATATATGGAATGCAGAGGTTCAAACGGAACCCCTTGAAGAACCTTAAGAACTAAATTTAAACTCCATGGCGGAGCAACAGGTTTAAACACAGGCTTGATTCTAACTGAAGCCTGACAAAATGCCTGAATGTCTGGAACACCTGCCAGACGCTTGTGCAAAAGAATAGACAGAGCAGAAATCTGTCCCTTTAAGGAACTAGCTAACAATCCCTTCTCCAATCCCTCTTGGAGAAAAGATAATATCCTGGGAATCCTGACTTTACTCCATGAGTAACCCTTGGATTCACACTAATGAAGATATTTACACCATATCTTATGATAGATTTTCCTGGTGACAGGCTTTCGAGCCTGAATTAAGGTATCAATGACTGACTCGGATAAAATCAAGCGTTCAATCTCCAAGCAGTCAGACGCAGAGAAATTAGATTTGGATGGTTGAAAGGACCCTGAAGTAGAAGGTCCTGTCTCAGCGGTAGAGTCCATGGTGGAAGGGATGACATGTCCACCAGATCTGCATACCAAGTACTGCGTGGCCACGCAGGTGCTATCAAAATCACTGAAGCTCTCTCCTGCTTGATCTTGGCAATCAGACGAGGGAGCAGAGGAAACGGTGGAAGCTTGGCGTTCTGATGAGACGCCATGAGATCCAATTCTGGTTTGCCCCAACGTTGAATCAACTGTGCAAACACTTCCGGATGGAGTTCCCACTCCCCCGGATGAAAAGTCTGCTGACTTAGAAAGTCCGCCTCCCAGTTCTCTACTCCTGGGATATGGATAGCTGATAGATGGCAAGAGTGAACCTCTGCCCATAGAATTATTTTTGAAACCTCCAACATTGCAAGGGAACTCCTTGTTCCCCCTTGATGGTTGATGTAGGTTACAGTCATTATATTGTCCAACTGAAATCTGATGAACCTGACCGCAGCAAGCTGAGGCCAAGCCTGAAGAGCATTAAATATCGCTCTTAGTTCCAGAATGTTTATCGGAAGGAGTGTCTCCTCCTGAGTCCACGAGCCCTGAGCCTTCAGGGAGTTCCAGACTGCACCCCAGCCCAGAAGGCTGGCATCTGTCGTTACTATAATCCAGTCTGGCCTGCGGAAGCTCATCCCCTTGGACAGATGGACCTGAGATAGCCACCAGAGAAGAGAATCCCTGGTTTCTTGATCCAGATTTAGTAGAGGGGACAAATCTGTGTAATCCCCATTCCACTGACTGAGCATGCAAAGTTGCAGCGGTCTGAGATGTAGGCGGGCAAACGGTACTATGTCCATTGCCGCTACCATTAAACCAATTACATCCATACACTGAGCCACTGAAGGACAAGAAGTGGAATAAAGAACACGGCAAGAGTCTAGAAGTTTTGACAATCTGGCTTTCGTTAGGTAAATCTTCATTTCTACCAAATCTATCAGAGTCCCTAGGAATGAAACTTTTGTTAGAGGTGATAGAGAGCTCTTTTTTTCATTCACCTTCCACCCATGGGACCTCAGAAATGCCAGAACAATGTCCGTGTGGGACCTGGCAACTTGAAAAGTCGACGCCTGTATCAGAATGTCGTCTAAGTAAGGGGCTACTGATATACCCCACGGCCTTAGGACCGCTAGAAGGGGCCCTAGAACCTTTGTAAAGATTCTTGGTGCCGTGGCCAGCCCGAAGGGAAGAGCCACAAACTGGTAGTGCCTGTCTAGAAAGGCAAATCTGAGAAAACGATGATGATCTTTGTGTATCAGGATGTGAAGATAAGCATTCTTTAGGTCTACGGTAGTCATATAGTGACCCTCCTGGATCATAGGAAGGATGGTTCGAAAAGTCTCCATCTTGAAGGATGGAACTCTGAGAAATTTGTTTAAGATTTTGAGATCTAAGCTTGGTCTGAATGTTCCCTCTTTCTTGGGAACTACAAACAGATTTGAATAGAAGCCCTGACCCTGTTCCTCCTGCGGAACTGGGTGGATCACTCCCATAATTAGAAGGTCTTGAACACAATGTAAGAATGCCTCTCTTTTTATCTGGTTTGCAGATAAAAGTGAGAGATGAAATCTCCCTTTTGGGGGAGAGGTTTTGAATTCCAGAAGATAACCCTTGGACACAATTTCCAATACCCAGGGATCCTGGACATCTCTTGCCCAAGCCTGGGCGAAGAGAGAGAGTCTGCCCCCTACTAGATCCATTTCCGGATCGGGGGCTGCTCTTTCATGCTGTCTTAGAGGCAGCAGCAGGCTTTTTGGCACAACTGTCCTCGACAGGGATAGTGGTACGCTTAGCTAGAGTAGAAACTGCTCCCTCCACCTTAGGGACCATCTGCCATAAGTCCCGTGTAGCGGCGTGTATAGGAAACATCTTTTTAAAAACAGGAGGGGGAGAGAACGGTACACCTGGTCTATCCCATTCCTTAGTAATAATTTCAGAAAACCTTTTAGGGATTGGAAAAACATCAGTGTAAGTAGGTACTGCATAGTATTAATCCAATCTACATAATTTCTCTGGGACTACAATAGTGTCACAGTCGTCCAGAGTTGCTAAAACCTCCCTGAGCAATACGCGGAGGTGTTCAAGCTTAAATTTGAATGTAGACATATCAGAATCAGATTGAAGTATCTACCCTGAATCAGAAAATTCACCCACAGATTGAAGCTCCCCTGCTTCAGCTTCAGTATAATATGAGGGTGTATCAGACATAGATACTAAAGCGTCAGAGAGCTCTGTATTTATTCTAGTCCCAGAGCTGTCTCGCTTTCCTTGCAATCCTGGCAGTTTAGATAATACCTCTGTAAGGGTATGATTCATAACTGCCGCCATGTCTTGCAAGGTATACGCAATGGGCGTGCTAGATGTACAAGGCGTCCCCTGAGCGGGATTTATAGGATCTGACACGTGGGGAGAGTTGGACGGCATAACTTCCTCCTTGTCAATTTCTTCTGGTGATACATTTTTTAAAGCCAGAATATGGTCTTTGTAATCTATAGTAAAATCAGTGCATTTGGTACACATTCTAAGAGGGGGTTCCACAATGGCTTCTAAACATAATGAACAATGAGTTTCCTCTATGTCAGACATGTTTAAACAGACTAGTAATGAGACCAGCAAGCTTGGAAAACACTTTAATAACTGTGAACAAGCAGAAAATGAAAACGGTACTGTGCCTTTAAGAGAAAAAAACAATCGCAGAAACTGCAAAACAGTGAAAAAAGCAGTAAATCTTACGAAATTTTTACAGTGTGTATAATAGGCTAAAAGAGCATTGCACCCACTTGCAAATGGATGATTAACCCCTTAGTTTCAAAACCGGATCAAAAAAACGATATAAACGTTTTTAAACAGTCACACCAAACTGCCACAGCTCTACTGTGGCCCTACCTGCCCATACAACGACTTTGGAAGGCACAAAAACCCTTTAGAGAGGTCCTAAATGTTCAGGGGACTCCGTCAGGGAAGCTGGATGTCTCAAACTTCAAAAACTAATGCACAATTTAGGCCGAAAATAGGCCCCTCCCAGCCTGTACTCACAGTGAGAGGGCCTAAAAAAAACTATCCCTAGGCAAAATCTAGTCAGCCATGTGGAAAAAACTGGGCCCCAGAATAAAGTTTTATAACCAATATGTAATAAACGTTCATACACCTTCAGCAAACGTTATATCTATTCAGTAATGTGAGTAAATAAAAAAAATATTACCCTTTACAGAAAGCATGATACCAGCCGTTATTAAATCACTGTAATCAGGCTTACCTTAAATAAATCCGGTATTGTCAGCATTTTCTAGCATATCATTTCTCTAGAAAAATTTAAAACTGCACATAAATCATAGCAGGAGACCCTGCACGCTATTCCCCCAGCTGAAGTTACCTCATCTCTTCAGTTATGTGTGAGAACAGCAATGGATCTTAGTTACAACCTGCTAAGATCATCAAAGACCACAGGCAGACTCTTCTTCAACTTTCTGCCTGAGGCTAAAATAGTACAACTCTGGTACCATTTGAAAATAACAAACTTTTGATTGAAGATAAACTACATTAATGCACCACATCTCTCTAGCTACTTCCTATCTTGTCGAGAGCTGCAAGAAAATGACTGGGAGGTGGCATTTAAGGGAGGAGCTATATAGACAGCTCTGCTGTGGGTGATCCTCTTGCAGCTTCCTGTTGGGAAGGAGAATATCCCACAAGTAATGGATGATCCGTGGACTGGATACACCTTACAAGAGAAATGGCTGTTTTTTCAGGCTATCCTTGGGTGAAAAGCATAACTAGGTAAACTCAGGGGAAGCAATAAGAGCTAGCCAGTGAATGGGGATACATGCATTATGCAAAGGGATTTTGAAATTACCATTAATAAAGTGTAAAGTTACTAGTAGTAATTACAGTTTCAGGCTTTTTTGAGTTTTAAAAATTGACAAAGATTCATTTTTGTATGAATTATGAAGTTTTCTGATTAGTGACACAGTATGCTAGTTTGGAGCACTATGGGTTTAATCAGCGTAGAGGAGGAAACCTAACAACATGAGCTAAAGAGTCAAAATGGAAACAAGAAATGTGCATTGTTTCCCAAATCAGCATATTGAGTCACACAGAGACAAGGTTGTATACTTCATTATTATTTTAGTGTAAAAATCAAAAATAACTAGTACAATCTATAACCAGCTTTCTATGCTCTTTGGGGAGAATAACACTACACAAATCCCACAAATAATGGTTCAACTTTAGTCATGATATATGTTCCCCTATAAAGCCAATGTTTCAAATGTTCGATAACAAGCAATTACCATTTTATTGACAATATAAAGCCAAGCAGCTATAAAAAACGCATTCCTTGAATGGTAAATCAATCAGGTGTCTTAGGCTAATCGTAGCTTGAGCCATAACAAAAATATATAGAGATACATTTTTCTGGTGAACATAACTGTAAAGAACATTATATACCAGGTCTTACATTTTAGTAGTTAACATCCATCATATAAATATCAATCTTTACATATTTCTTTACAAATAAATGGTAATATTTTATCCTAAAACATAATTCTGAAGAGGGCAAAAACAAAAAAACTTCAAATACAGATTTTGCTTTCGGGGTCTTTCTAGGCAGCATGGGTCAAAACACAATTTTTACACAAAAACAAGAGGTATGTAATGCCCCTTGTTAATAGGGGTTAAACCCATCCATTCCATGCAATTGCCTAGCATAGTTACCAACAAGAACAAATAAAGACACAACAATGGAGCTGGAGAGAAGTCCATACATGTTCGTGTTTATTAACTTAAACATACTTAATAGCATGACATGACTAAACTTTTTCCAAGGAAAAAACTCTAAGGAGGGAGGCGCAAGAGCCATTAAATTGAATTAATCTCCATGCACCAGCAGGACAGGGTCCAAAAATTAATTGGAACACTGCAGAGCCCCTGTCAGGCTCAGCCCATCAAGTCAAACAAGATGCCATAAACAGCTTAGGGTGCGCAGGGAGAGGAACATCAGGCTCCAACTTGCTGTATGCCCCTCCTATTAGCTTGACCCACGCTCAAACAGCCACTGGTAAAAATGATGGCCTCTTACACTGCCTGCTAAGATGACTAATCAAACTACACCCCATTAAAGATCCAAGTAGTGCCATCTGTACCATATGCAGCCACCTGGACGAGCAAAAAACTTAAAGTCACTTACAATAGAAGGGCTTAAAGGATTGCACATGCCTCAGCCTCTAGCAACTACATCAACCCTAAGGAAGACGGTCATCTCTGTGCCGCTACACATGTCAAACAGGAACAGAACAATACAAAATAAAATTCTGGAAGGAATGAGAGGGAGGAAGCAAGGAAAGGCCAGCAGGAAAAGAGGAAGAAGAAAATGCAGACCTGGGATATATATGGAAGCGATAAACCCTCTCTTAAAAGGCAACAATGTATTAAACAGAGCTAGGCCATACCTTACAGGGTGTCTTAACCCTCGTGGCATTTCAGTTAAAAGCCTTACACTTTTAATTTTGTGAAAACTATACCAATACACAATCAGAATGAAAGCCACACAGAAACACTACAACATTTCAGTGCAACTCAAATAGTACATGATGGGAAAGAAAATTTGTAAGCCCACGAGAAAAAATGGGTTACCAGTGCTCTCGGAACAATCTGACTTACTGAAATTCCTTCATTTCCTATCTTTAACGGGATAGTAAGCTGAATTGGTCTTAATTGGATATCAATCCTATCTATCTCTCACAATAAGACATCTAACTTAATTGGGGGATAGAATTGTAAGCACGCTCCTTAACTTGTTATACTCAAAAGATATTCAGCATAGTGGTCATGGTGGAAGCATATCACATACAACAGCCTAATGAACATATAAGGAAACTTGAGCAGCTCATGCAGAAGTTGATAGACAAGGCACCATATGACTACCTGATTCAGGGCATACAAGTAAACTCGAATGAGCCCTCAGAAATGGAGAAACTCGTTGACATGGCACCTCTGACTCATTTAATTATATCAAGGATCCAGCATGGCCATCCGCCATTACAGAGAACCCTCATGGAGTGCCGCAAAGAGACCTCTCACAACGTTACTGATCCAACCTGCCAGCAATACAAGGAAACATAACAACCTCACTGAACAACTTCAGAAGATAGCTCCATCAGAAATCCCCGGAGGGATGAGAGGAGCACAACACAACACACGGCGAGAAAGATGGCAGGACAGCACAAGATAGAGATGTCTCTGCACAATTTTAAAAAAATCGACAACACTGCTACCAGCCGAGATGCTGTGGAGAATCACCGATCAGCCTGTTTACCGTTCCTTAAGACTGCCAGGCGAGACGAACTGGTGGAAATATTAACATACTCGGGATAAGGACATCTTTTGCTTTCAGAGCGATAGACATATTCCAGAGACAGGAGAGGGGTAGCCTGCAGATGCCCTTCTCAGAGAGCATACAGCTGATTAAGCTCATTGGGTAAACCCGCTAGTAAATTTCTATTTTTATTTTCACTTTTACTGTAGGTTCTCTAGGGGATCGTTATCAATTATTTATATCTACAGTTGTGCCTTATTTTTCATGTACCAAAGTTAAAAGTGTTATCTTCTATAATGGTCTGAAAGTACAAAAATTAGTTTAATCTTACTAAATAATGACTAATGCTTAGTGGCAGAAAGCATCTGGGGGCAGACCATAAAAGTTCTCGGCTGTAGCCATGCAAAACGGATGCTGATATCTTTACGATGTATATGTTTAACCTTGAGAGGGCAGATTCTTTATTATGTTAAAAAATAATCTTGTTTGTTTACCTTTTATATTAAATTTCATGGGAGTATAAATATCACGATACAAATGGAAGGACTGTTAGAACGCCTAACACACCTAGCTAATAATAATCACAGTATATATGTATATAAATATCACCTCATTCACATAAGGGCTCAATTTTTCAGTTGTTCTATAAAGACATGGAGAGTAATAATACTTCCTTAAAAGTATAATTATGGTTCAATGTAAGCTATCCAAAACTTAGGTATAATGGTGAAGATCGCACATAACCTCTTTCGTGTGGCCGGTGGCCGGGGCTAACAAAAGGTATAGCAGGGTATGTAAATATCTAAGAGGACAATATATGCCATGACTTACAAGAACCTACCTACCAATCCATAACCCCCAAATCACCCAAAAAGCCACTTCAAGCTAAATTAAACATATCCTCCCTCACATCCACCAGAGGACAATAGCACAATATTTCGGGGCATTAAACATTATAAAGTAACTAAATGCATAAATGCTCTACTTCTATCTTAATTGCATAGACAGAATTCCCCAATTCCATGCCTAACTATTTACGTTCCTCTAAGTCAGAATGCTGATTAATAAGTACTGATTCGAGTACTGACCATACTACCCTAGTCTCAAAGTCAAAAACATAAAAAAATATTTTCACGCATACTTGTATGCAATTCCAATACCCCCCACAGACTACTCCCACCCAATATACAACAAGCACAAAATACTTTCTATATAAGACCTAGTTTTAATATTAATCGGTTCAATCTTGGCCCAAAAATATCTATGCTATTTCATTTAGAATATTATAACTTATTGCTTCCCTTACCATTAATTACCATTTAAACCTTACTCCCATACTCACTCAATAATGTTCACATGTGATATTGTTAAAGACACAAGAGAGGCCTGAACCGCTAATTTTGGGTTTAAATGAGAAATATGCTGAGTTACAGAATGTGACCTTGTGTGCTAAGGTTGTAATACATTTGCAAGCAATATGTTTAATTTTTGTTTTCTCCTACAATCCGCCCACTAGATCACTTTGTTGATATCTTATAATGTAATACCTTTGATGTATGCCATCTACATTTAATTTAGCTCTTTTGAAAATTAAAAAGTTAGCACGCAAGTCAAAGACTCAGGCGTACTAACTTGAGGACCATAGTAGCTCCCACTCCCCATAGACTTCTATGGGGCGCTAAAGAAAACATTTTTTTATGATAACGCTTGTGCACTAACCTGATGCTGCGATAAATCAAATGCATTAGGAATACTTAATTCCTATGTTCTTCAGTTAGAAGAAATTATTATTTTTAATATATACTGTATATAGATATATTGATAAAAATGAGTGAAATCCAAAACCTAACAAACACATGTTTCCTGTACACATAATACCCCTTTTCAAATCCCTTGAAAAGATATACTCACATATTACTATGGTTTTGGAACACAACAGGTTCATACACTTTACATATGAAAATCAATACACACAATTTAAAGGAATTAAACAACATACAGGCACTTAATCTTGTGATGTAGTCAATACACTCCTGATAACGCCATTTTGTTTTATTTAATCGCTTTCATTTTTTTTAATTAAGATCACATGATTGACAAGGCAATTAACTGTTGTTTTTGAGAGGTAATGTAAATAAGTGATGAGAGACAGCTCCTTTTCAAACAGGGGCACAGGAAAGGGTTAGCCAAACCCCAATGTCAATTTCAAAAAGGTAATTTTCCAGCCTCCAGTAGATTTTTAAAAGACCTTTATTAGTTTTTTACAGGGTCCATTGTAACAACGACGTTTCGAACCTATACCAGGTTCTTAATCATGTTTATAGAATAGTGTACAGGTGTGTCTTTTATACCTGTCCATTTCCTATAAGATTACACAACAGTGCCATCATGTGGTCAAAATTTAAAATTACAAGCGATAAATAAAAAACTTGAGTTATTCAGCTTCTTGTACATCTTTAGATTGAATTTTTTAAGCTAGTTACCCTCTTTTTCTTAATTTTTGTATGATTATCACATGCAACATTAAAACCAAATTTTTCTATATTTACAAATAAAACCTATACACATAAGATATTAGAATCATATTAGCTACTACAGATAAATGCTACAGTTATGTATTAGAAAAATAATGACCATTCAAAATCTTTGTTCAAGCCTTCAGGTATCATGGTATTTAACTTATTAATCCAAAACATCTCTCTTCTTTTGAGCAATTGGTCTCTGTCACCTCCCCTCCTGGGTCTGTCAACTTGTTCAATGACTTGAAATCTCAGTTGACTGATGTTATGACCCATGGAGAGGAAGTGACAGGAAACAGGTGCCTCTGTATTTTTATTCCTGATGTTGGATTTGTGTTCAGTGATTCTTGTTCTTACCTCCCTACTAGTTTCACCTATATAAATCCTGGCACACGGACATTTAATGAGGTATATAGAGTATGTGCTTCTACATGTTAGATATTTTTTGATTGGATATTTAGTCCCCTTAATAGGGTGGAAAAATTCTTTCCCCTTTATTATGGAGCTACAATGGCTGCAATGTAGGCAAGGATAACAACCTCTATTGTCAGGTCCTATAGATGTTTGAATGCTTTTCTTTTTGCTACCAATATCTGCTCTTACTAATAAATCTCTCAGGTTCTTGGTTTTTTTGTAAGCTACAATAGGTATATTTTTTAGTTCTTCAACTTGGGGATTGCATTCACGAAGTATGTGCCAGTGTTTATTAATAATATGTGAAATTTTAGATCCTAAAATATTGTATTGAGTTACAAAAACCATTCTGTTTTCTTTTGTTTTGTTTTTCGTATTACAATCTTCCTCATCTTTACAGTACTCTAATTGTTTTGTGATTAGTTCTTCTGGGTATCCTCTTCTTTTAAATTTTTCTGCCATTTCTTTTAATCTTATATCACATTTCTTTTTGTCAGTGACTATTCTTCTTACTCTTTTAAATTGACCTTGGGGTATGGCTTCTATTGTTTTTTTAGAGTGGAAGCTATCATATTGTAATACTTTATTTTTGTCTGTGGGTTTCACATATAGATCAGTTTTTAAGAAACCTTGTTCTTTATATACAAAAGTGTCTAAAAATGCTACTCCTGTATCTTCAATGTTAAGCGTGAATTTTAAACCTGTGACAGATGAATTGAGGTGCTCAACAAACTGCCATAGGCTCTTTGTGTCGCCCCACCATATGCCAATATTTTTATGTCCCACATAGAAGAGAAATTTGTATACTCAAACCCATTATTTCTTCAATATGGTGCAGCATGGTGGAGATTTGTGGATGACATATTTGGCATATGGTGGGGCATTTTTAGACACTTTTGTATATAAAGAACAAGGTTTCTTAAAAACTGATCTATATGTGAAACCCACAGACAAAAATAAAGTATTACAATATGATAGCTTCCACTCTAAAAAAACAATAGAAGCCATACCCCAAGGTCAATTTAAAAGAGTAAGAAGAATAGTCACTGACAAAAAGAAATGTGATATAAGATTAAAAGAAATGGCAGAAAAATTTAAAAGAAGAGGATACCCAGAAGAACTAATCACAAAACAATTAGAGTACTGTAAAGATGAGGAAGATTGTAATACGAAAAACAAAACAAAAGAAAACAGAATGGTTTTTGTAACTCAATACAATATTTTAGGATCTAAAATTTCACATATTATTAATAAACACTGGCACATACTTCGTGAATGCAATCCCCAAGTTGAAGAACTAAAAAATATACCTATTGTAGCTTACAAAAAAACCAAGAACCTGAGAGATTTATTAGTAAGAGCAGATATTGGTAGCAAAAAGAAAAGCATTCAAACATCTATAGGACCTGACAATAGAGGTTGTTATCCTTGCCTACATTGCAGCCATTGTAGCTCCATAATAAAGGGGAAAGAATTTTTCCACCCTATTAAGGGGACTAAATATCCAATCAAAAAATATCTAACATGTAGAAGCACATACTCTATATACCTCATTAAATGTCCGTGTGCCAGGATTTATATAGGTGAAACTAGTAGGGAGGTAAGAACAAGAATCACTGAACACAAATCCAACATCAGGAATAAAAATACAGAGGCACCTGTTTCCTGTCACTTCCTCTCCATGGGTCATAACATCAGTCAACTGAGATTTCAAGTCATTGAACAAGTTGACAGACCCAGGAGGGGAGGTGACAGAGACCAATTGCTCAAAAGAAGAGAGATGTTTTGGATTAATAAGTTAAATACCATGATACCTGAAGGCTTGAACAAAGATTTTGAATGGTCATTATTTTTCTAATACATAACTGTAGCATTTATCTGTAGTAGCTAATATGATTCTAATATCTTATGTGTATAGGTTTTATTTGTAAATATAGAAAAATTTGGTTTTAATGTTGCATGTGATAATCATACAAAAATTAAGAAAAAGAGGGTAACTAGCTTAAAAAATTCAATCTAAAGATGTACAAGAAGCTGAATAACTCAAGTTTTTTATTTATCGCTTATAATTTTAAATTTTGACCACATGATGGCACTGTTGTGTAATCTTATAGGAAATGGACAGGTATAAAAGACACACCTGTACACTATTCTATAAACATGATTAAGAACCTGGTATAGGTTCGAAACGTCGTTGTTACAATGGACCCTGTAAAAAACTAATAAAGGTCTTTTAAAAATCTACTGGAGGCTGGAAAATTACCTTTTTGAAATTGTTTTTGAGAGGTAACAATTTTGTGCTTAAACGGCAGAAGCATTTTGTGATTGTGAAAACACATTAACAATACCAGCCAAAATTCAGAAATTGTTATCTGCCGAAAGCACTCAAAAAGATTGGGGTCAACCCAATAGTTAGAGCATTTTATTATTACACAATTGCCTTGCATAAAAAAAACTAAATAGCTTTTCTTTTAGCACTTCTAAGTCCCTTTAACATTGAAATGACAATTAAAACTCAGATTTTGTTAGACAAGATTTTACAAGTAAGTTTTTTTTTGTGATATGCAGATTAATTTTCTTTGCCAGTAAACAAACAAAGGAAACATTAACTCATGGGATATGAAAGATGTATTTTTTTTTATTATTTTTTTAAAGAGGTGATAAAGTTGTTTTGGGTTTCTTTGTGCCTTCACATTTCTGAGATTATTTTGAAGTTATTTGAAAGTACAACAAACAAGAAAGGGCTATTATTGAGTGCTGCAAAGGGATTTATTGAGAAAATCTGGAGTGCCATTTTTAATTCTGAAATCAAATCCTCTGAGACCACTTTTGTTTTCATTTATTCTCCTTGAGATAAAGAATTTTGCACTGGAAATTTACCTGCAAAGTCATGAGAACTTGTTTTCCTAGAAAACTTTAAAGATAAAAAGAAATCTGTGAACTTGAGAAAAGTTCTGTGCAATTTCTACTCCTGTAATTTCTAATTTCAGGAGCATGATATGGCATTTATATAGTACAATTTAAGCACATTATTTAATCTTTGTCTATTTTATATAAACAGGGTGGACATTTTGCCAATAAAAGCAACTAGAGAACTGACTTTTCTCCTAAAGAAAGCAATTTACAATCTACAATTTAGCCAAAATTCACAACAGTCATAAATAATTATTCTGACATCCTCACTATATAAACAGGCTCCTTCCAAGCCGCTGACAAGGTGAAACTCAAATACAGTACAGTTACATTATTGTTAAGGGATATATGTGAACATTTTGCCAGTGTCTTGCTAAAAGTCATTGTAAAATAAATTATGTGCGCTAATGAAGAAATAATTGGTAATTTCGTTTTTTTCTATAAAATTCAACAACAGTTGTAAAAATGCAACACAGATGCAATTTATTCTTGAACAAGCTAGAAAAATACAGTAGCAAACATGGGTAGTTTGCTAACAATGCAATTAAATATCAGTTTCTCCTTACATTATTTTTTAATTACATAGACTGGTGCTCTAATTTTACTCTTATTGTGATTATTGTGGTTGAATATAATATTTGAGGAATTATACAAATGTAAGAATTGAATATATTATTATTATTATTATTATTATTACTATTATTATTACCATCATCATTTTTATTTATTTATTGTTGTAGTAAATTAAAACATAATATTTTTTTTATTTTTTTCAAGAAGAGATTAGAAGAATTCTAATTTTAACATGCTGTGCAGGCTGAAAAAAAAATTGTATCTATCAAAAATTCTAGATCACTATTTAAAAAAATATCTACTTGAAGGGGCCTATTTACTATGGTGCAAGCAGACATGATCCAATATAGCGCATTATGTCCGCTGCACATCGATAAATGCCGACAGCATATTCACCAGAATGAATGTAATGCCGCCCCCTGCAGATTTGCGGCCAATTGGCCGCTAGCAGGGGGTGTCAATCAACCCGATCGTATTCGATCAGGTTGATTTCTGACCATGGCCTCAGAGCAGGTGGACAGGTTATGGAGCAGGTCTTGATAAATATGCCCCGAAATGTCTATTTCCTTCAGCCACGCTAGATTTGTGTAAGAGGTAGGAATAACATAACCAGAAATGGGTTGCATTTGTCTGAAAGTGGAGGAGTGGAAAGTGCTGCAGAAAATGAAATATATTCTGACCTATAAAGAAAAAAAACATAATTTATGTAAGAACTTACCTGATAAATTAGTTTCCATGAGTCCATGAGCTAGTGACGTATGGGATATACAATCCTACTAGGAGGGGCAAAGTTTCCCAAACCTCAAAATGCCTATAAATACACCCCTAACCACACCAAAAATTCAGTTTAATGAATATTCAAGTAGTGGGGTGATAAAGAAAGGAGTAAAAAGCATCAACAAAGGAATTTGGAAATAATTGTGCTTTATACAAAAAATCATAACCACCATAAAAAGGGTGGGTCTCATGGACTCTTGCCAATATAAAAAAAATGAATTATCAGGTAAGTTCTTACATACATTATATTTTCTTTCATGTAATTTGCAAGAGTTCATGAGCTAGTGATGTATGGGATAGCAATACCCAAGATGTTGAACTCCACAGAAGAGTCACTAGAGAGGGAGGAATAAAATAATAATAGCCATTTTTCTCTGAAAAAAAAAATAAATCCACAACCCAAAATATAAGTTTTATTCTCATAATGAAAAGAAAAACTCAAACATAAGCAGAGGAATCAAACTGAAACGGCTGCCTGAAGAACTTTTCTACCAAAAACTGCCTCAGAGGAAGCAAATAAATCAAAATGGTAGAATTTAGTAAATGTTTGCAAAGAAGACTAAGTTGTTGCTTTGCAAATCGGATGAACCCACGAAGTGGAGACTGATCTTGTAGAATGAGCTGTAATTCTTTGAGACGGGTCCTGACCTGACTCCAAAAAAGCCTGATGAATCAAAAGCTTTAACCACAATACCAAGGAAATGGCAGAAGCCTTCTGACCTTTCCTAGAACTAGAAAAGATAACAAATAGACAAGAAGTCTTCCTGAAATCTTTAGTAGCTTCAACATAATATTTCAAAGCTCTTACCAGATCCAAAGAATGCAAGCATCTCTCCAAAGAATTCTTCGGATTAGGACACAAAGAAGGGACAACAATTTCTCTATTAATGTTGTTAGAATTCACAACCATAGGTAGAAATTTAAATGAAGTCCGCAAAACTGCCTTATCCTGATGAAAAATCAGAAAAGGAGATACACAAGAAAAGCAGATAATTCGGAAACTCTTCTAGCAGAAGAGATGGCCAAAAGGAACAATACTTTCCAAGAAAGTAGTTTAATGTCTAAAGAATACTTAGGCTCAAATGGAGGAGCCTGCAAAGCCTTCCAAACCAAATTAAGACTCCAAGGAGGAGAGACTGATTTAATGACAGGCTTACTATGGACCAAAGCCTGTACAAAACAGTGAATATCAGGAAGTTTAGCAATCTTTCTGTGAAATAAAACAGAAAGAGCAGAGATTTGTCCCTTCAATGAACTTGCAGACAAACCTTTATCTAAACCATCCTGAGGAAAATGTAAAATTCTAGTAATTCTAAAAGAATGCCAGGAGAATTTATGAGAACACCATGAAATATGTCTTCCAAACTTGATAATAAATCTTCCTAGAAACAGATTTATGAGCCTGTAATATAGTATTAATTTAGAGTCAGAGAAACCTCTATGACTAAGCACTAAGCATTCAATTTCCATACCTTCAAATTTATTGATTTGAGATCCTGATGGAAAAACGGACCTTGAGACAAAAGATCTGTCCTTGATGGAAGTGGTCAAGGTTGGGAATTGGACTTCCGGACAAGATCTGCATATCAGAACCTGTGAGGCCATGCTGGAGCTACCAGCAACACAAACAATTGTTCCATGATGATCTTGGAAATCACTCTTGGAAGAAGAACAAGAGGCGGGAAGATATAAGCAGGTTGGTAACACCAAGGAACTGCTAACGCATCCACTGCTTCCGCCTGAGGAACCCTGGACCTGGACAGGTACCTGGGTAGTTTCTTGTTAAGATGGGAAGCCATCAGATCCAATTCTGGAAGACCCCACATATGAACAATCTGAGAAAACACATCTGGATGGAGCGACCACTCCCCCGGATGTAAAGTCTGACGGCTGAGATAATCCACTTCCCACTTGTCTATACCTGGGATATGAAATGCAGAAATTAGACAGGAGCTGTATTTCACCCAAGCAAGTATCCGAGATACTTCTTTCATAGCTTGGGGACGGTGAGTCCCACCCTGATGATTGACATATGCCACAGTTGTGATATTGTCTGTCTGAAAACAAATGAACGGTTCTCTCTTCAACAGAGGCCAAACCTGAAAAGCCCTGAAAATAGCACGGAGTTCTAAAATATTGATTGGTAATCTCGCCTCTTGAGATTTCCAAACCCCTTGTGGTGTCAGAGATCCCCAGACAGCTCCCCAATCTTAAAGACTTGCATCTGTTGTGATCACAGTCCAGGTTGGATGAACAAAAGAGGCCCCTTGAACTATATGATGGTGATCTAACCACCAGGTCAGAGATAGTTGAACATTGGGATTTAAGGATATTAATTGTGATATATTTGTATAATCCCTGCAAAATTGGTTCAGCATACAAAGCTGGAGAGGTCTCATATGAAAAAGAGCAAAAGGGATCGTGTCCGAGGCTGCAGTCATGAGACCTAAAACCTCCATGCACATAGCTACTGAAGGGAATGATTGAGACTGAAGGTTCCGACAGGCTGAAACCAATTTTAATCGTCTCTTGTCTGTTAGAGACAGAGTCATGGACACTGAATCTATCTTGAAACTTAAAAAGGTGACCCTTGTCTGAGAAATCAAATAACTTTTTGGTAAATTGATCCTCCAACCATGTCTTTGAAGAAACAACACTAGTTGATTTGTGTGAGATTCTGCAGAATGTAAAGACTGAGCTAGTACAAAAATTTTGTCCAAATAAGGAAACACTGCAATACCCTGTTCTCTAATTACAGAGGGTAGGGCACCGAGAACCTTTGAAAAGATTCTTGGAGCTGTCGCTATGCCAAATGGAAGAGCGACAAATTGGTAATGCTTGTCTAGAAAAGAGAATCTCAGAAACTGAAGAACTTTTCTACCAAAAACTGCCTCAGAGGAAGCAAATAAATCAAAATGGTAGAATTTAGTAAATGTTTGCAAAGAAGACAAAGTTGTTGCTTTGCAAATCGGATGAACCCACGAAGTGGAGACTGATCTTGTAGAATGAGCTGTAATTCTTTGAGACGGGTCCTGACCTGACTCCAAAAAAGCCTGATGAATCAAAAGCTTTAACCACAATACCAAGGAAATGGCAGAAGCCTTCTGACCTTTCCTAGAACTAGAAAAGATAACAAATAGACAAGAAGTCTTCCTGAAATCTTTAGTAGCTTCAACATAATATTTCAAAGCTCTTACCAGATCCAAAGAATGCAAGCATCTCTCCAAAGAATTCTTCGGATTAGGACACAAAGAAGGGACAACAATTTCTCTATTAATGTTGTTAGAATTCACAACCATAGGTAGAAATTTAAATGAAGTCCGCAAAACTGCCTTATCCTGATGAAAAATCAGAAAAGGAGATACACAAGAAAAGCAGATAATTCGGAAACTCTTCTAGCAGAAGAGATGGCCAAAAGGAACAATACTTTCCAAGAAAGTAGTTTAATGTCTAAAGAATACTTAGGCTCAAATGGAGGAGCCTGCAAAGCCTTCCAAACCAAATTAAGACTCCAAGGAGGAGAGACTGATTTAATGACAGGCTTACTATGGACCAAAGCCTGTACAAAACAGTGAATATCAGGAAGTTTAGCAATCTTTCTGTGAAATAAAACAGAAAGAGCAGAGATTTGTCCCTTCAATGAACTTGCAGACAAACCTTTATCTAAACCATCCTGAGGAAAATGTAAAATTCTAGTAATTCTAAAAGAATGCCAGGAGAATTTATGAGAACACCATGAAATATGTCTTCCAAACTTGATAATAAATCTTCCTAGAAACAGATTTATGAGCCTGTAATATAGTATTAATTTAGAGTCAGAGAAACCTCTATGACTAAGCACTAAGCATTCAATTTCCATACCTTCAAATTTATTGATTTGAGATCCTGATGGAAAAATGGACCTTGAGACAAAAGATCTGTCCTTGATGGAAGTGGTCAAGGTTGGGAATTGGACTTCCGGACAAGATCTGCATATCAGAACCTGTGAGGCCATGCTGGAGCTACCAGCAACACAAACAATTGTTCCATGATGATCTTGGAAATCACTCTTGGAAGAAGAACAAGAGGCGGGAAGATATAAGCAGGTTGGTAACACCAAGGAACTGCTAACGCATCCACTGCTTCCGCCTGAGGAACCCTGGACCTGGACAGGTACCTGGGTAGTTTCTTGTTAAGATGGGAAGCCATCAGATCCAATTCTGGAAGACCCCACATATGAACAATCTGAGAAAACACATCTGGATGGAGCGACCACTCCCCCGGATGTAAAGTCTGACGGCTGAGATAATCCACTTCCCACTTGTCTATACCTGGGATATGAAATGCAGAAATTAGACAGGAGCTGTATTTCACCCAAGCAAGTATCCGAGATACTTCTTTCATAGCTTGGGGACGGTGAGTCCCACCCTGATGATTGACATATGCCACAGTTGTGATATTGTCTGTCTGAAAACAAATGAACGGTTCTCTCTTCAACAGAGGCCAAACCTGAAAAGCCCTGAAAATAGCACGGAGTTCTAAAATATTGATTGGTAATCTCGCCTCTTGAGATTTCCAAACCCCTTGTGGTGTCAGAGATCCCCAGACAGCTCCCCAATCTTAAAGACTTGCATCTGTTGTGATCACAGTCCAGGTTGGATGAACAAAAGAGGCCCCTTGAACTATATGATGGTGATCTAACCACCAGGTCAGAGATAGTTGAACATTGGGATTTAAGGATATTAATTGTGATATATTTGTATAATCCCTGCAAAATTGGTTCAGCATACAAAGCTGGAGAGGTCTCATATGAAAAAGAGCAAAAGGGATCGTGTCCGAGGCTGCAGTCATGAGACCTAAAACCTCCATGCACATAGCTACTGAAGGGAATGATTGAGACTGAAGGTTCCGACAGGCTGAAACCAATTTTAATCGTCTCTTGTCTGTTAGAGACAGAGTCATGGACACTGAATCTATCTTGAAACTTAAAAAGGTGACCCTTGTCTGAGAAATCAAATAACTTTTTGGTAAATTGATCCTCCAACCATGTCTTTGAAGAAACAACACTAGTTGATTTGTGTGAGATTCTGCAGAATGTAAAGACTGAGCTAGTACAAAATTTTTGTCCAAATAAGGAAACACTGCAATACCCTGTTCTCTAATTACAGAGGGTAGGGCACTGAGAACCTTTGAAAAGATTCTTGGAGCTGTCGCTATGCCAAATGGAAGAGCGACAAATTGGTAATGCTTGTCTAGAAAAGAGAATCTCAGAAACTGATAGTGATCTGGATTTATCGGAATATGAAGATATGCATCCTGTAAGTCTATTCTGGACATATAATGCCCTTGCTGAACAAAAGGCAGAAAAGTCCTTGTAGCCACCATTTTGAAAGTTGGCACTCTTACATAACAATTCAAAATTTTCAGATCCAGAACTGGCCTGAATGACTTTTCTTTCTTTGGGACAATGAATAGATGAGTAGATTTGAATAAAACCCCAGACCCTGTTCCTGAAACGGAACTGGTATGATTACCCCTGAAAGCCCCAGGTCTGAAACACACATCAGAAAAGCCTGAGCCTTCACTGGAATTGCTGGGATGTGTGAGAGAAAATTTTTTCTCACAGAAGATCTTACTCTGAATCCTATTCGGTACCCTTGAGAGACAATACTCTGAATCCATTGATTTTGGACACAATCTGCCCAAATGTCTTGGAAAAATCTTAATCTGCCCCCTACCAGCTGAGCTGGAATAAGGGCCGCACCTTCATGCGGAGTTGGGGGCTGGCTTTGGTTTCTTAAATGGTTTGGATTTACTCCAACTTGAAGAAGGTTTCCAATTGGAACCAGATTCTTTGGGGGAAAGATTAGGTTTCTGTTCCTTTTTTTGTCGAAAGGAACGAAAACTATTAGATGCTTTAGATTTACCCTTAGGTCTTTTATCCTGAGGCAAAAAAACTCCCTTCCCTCCAGTGACAGTAGAAATAATCGAATCCAACTGAGAACCAAATAACTTATTACCTTGGAAAGAAAGAGATAGTTATCTAGACTTAGATACCATGTCAGCATTCAAATATTTGAGCCACACTGCTCTTCTAGCTAAAATAGCTACAGACATAGATTTAACATCAATTTTGATAATATAAAAAATGGCATCACAGATAAAATGATTAGCATGTTGAAGCAAATGAACAATGCTAGACAAATCAGGATCCATTACCTGTTTCGCTTTACTTTCCAAACAAAAAGTTGATGCAGCTGCAACATCAGCCATAGAAATGGCAGGCCTGAGAAGATGGCCATAATATAAATAAGCTTTCCTTAGATAAGATTCAAGTTTCCTATCTAAAGGATCTTTAAAAGAAGTACAATCTTCCATAGGAGTAGTTGTACATTTAGCAAGAGTAGAAATAGCCCCATCAACTTTGGGGATCTCTTCCCAAAACTCCAATCTAACTGCTGGCAAAGGATACAATTTTTTAAACCTTGCAGAAGGAATAATAGAAGTACCAGGCCTATTTCATTCCTTAGAAATCATATCAGAAATAGCATCAAGAACTGGAAAAACCTCTGGCGTAACCACAGGAGTTTTATAAACAGAATGTAAACGTTTACTAGTTTTAATATAAAGAGGACTAGTTTCCTCAATATCCAATGTAATCAACACCTCTTTTAACAAGGAACGAATATACTCCATTTTAAATAAATAAGTAGATTTGTCAGTGTCAATATCTGAGGAAGGATCTTCTGAATCAGATAGATCCTCATCATAGGAGGATATTTCAGTATGTTGTTGGTCATTTGAAATTTCATCAACTTTATGAGAAGTTTTAAAAGACCTTTTACGTTTGTTAGAAGGCGGGATGGCAGACAAAGCCTTTTGAATTGCATCAGCAACAAAATCTTTTAAATTCACAGGTATATCATGTACATTAGATGTTGAAGGAACAACAGGCATTGTACTATTACTGATAGACACATTCTCTGCATGTAAAAGCTTATCATGACAACTATTACATACCACAGCTGGAGATATGATCTCCACAAATTTACAACAAATGCACTTAGCTTTGGTAGAACTGTTATCAGGCAGCAAAATTCCAACAGTGGTTTCTGAGACAGGATCAGATTGAGACATCTTGCAAATGTAAGAGAAAAAACAACATATAAATCAAAATTATCAATTTCCTTATATGGCAGTTTCAGGAATGGGAACAAAATGCAAACAGCATAGCCCTCTGACATAGAAAAAGGCAAGAGGCACATAGGAATGGGGTTTTAAATAATGAAATTATTTGGCGCCAAGTATGACGCACAACGTAACTGAAAATTTTCTGGCGCTAACATCCGGAAATATCATTGAAGATGCAACCTGTGCAAGAAACTCGGCATCAAATAAGTTGCCGGAAATGACGTATTTGCATCATCGGACGTACCTTCGCGCCAAAAAACAATTCTTGTTCCAAGAATGATGCAATAAACTTTGGCATTTTGCGCCCTTGTGAGCCTAATTTTGCCTGCAAATTTTAATAACTGTTTCAGTACTAGTTTGGCTATCTGCTATATGTGGATGGGTGTCTTTGGGTAAGTATGTTTTTATTACTTAAGACACCTCAGCTATGTTTTGGCACTTTATGCATTTATATAAAGTTCTAAATATATGTATTGTACTTATATTTGCCATGAGTCAGGTTCATGTATTTCCTTTTGCAGATTGTCAATTTCATATTTGGGGAAAGTTAAAAATTAAGAAATATTTTTTTCTTACCTGTGGTTTAGTCTTTTTTTTCAATTGACTACTTTGTTTCAAATTGCGGGCTGGCTTAGGCTTGCGGGTGCGCCAAATGCTACCCTTTATTGCGTCATTCTTGGCAAGAGAATTTTTTTGCGCGAAAGGCACGTCCGTTGATGCAAGTTCGTAATTTCCGGCGTCATAATTGACGCTGAGGTTTCACACAGGGTTGTGTTGTTAGTGATGCGAGTGATGTGTCATTTCCAGACATGGTTGGCGCCAAAAAAATTTTAAGTTACGTTGTGAGTCATACTTGGCACCAACATTTTTTCATTATTTATTTACCCCATTACTGTTTGCCTCTTGTCTTTTTTCTATGTCAGAGGGCTATGCTATTTGCATTTTTTCCCATTCCTGAAACTGTCATATAAGGAAATTGATCATTTTGCTTTATATGTTGTTTTTTCTTTTACATTCTGCAAGATGTCTCAATCTGATCCTGCCTCAGAAATATCTGTTGGAACTTTGCTGCCTGCCATCAGTTCTACCAAAGCTAAGTGCATTTGTTGTAAAATTGTGGAGATTATATCTCCTAATGTCATTTTTATTAGTTGCCATGATAAACTTTTACATGCAGATAGTGTGTCCATCAGTAATAATAAATTGCCAGTTGCAGTTCCTTCAATTTCTAATGTACATGATATACCTATGAATTTTAAAGAATTTGTTACTGATTCTATTCAGAAGGCTTTGTCTGCATTTCCGCCTTCTAATAAGCGTAAGAGGTCTCTTAAAACCTCTCATAAAGTTGATGAAATTTCAAATGACCGACAACATAATGAATTATCCACCTCTGATGAGGATCTATCTGATTCAGAAGATCCTTCCTCAGATATTGACACTGACAAATCTACTTATTTATTTAAAATGGAACATATGCGTTCTTTGTTAAAAGAAGTGTTAATTACTTTGGATATTGAGGAAGCTAGTCCTCTTGATATTAAAACAAGTAAATGTTTAAATTCTGTTTTTAAATCTCTTGTGGTTACTCCAGAGGTTTTTCCTATTCCTGATGCTATTTCTGATATGATTTCTAAGGAATGGAATAAGCCGGGTACTCCTTTTAATCCTTCTGCAAGGTTTAAAAAATTGTATCCTTTACCAGCAATTTCAATAGAGTTTTGGGAAAAGATCCCCAAAGTTGATGGGGCTATTTCTACTCTTGCTAAACGAACCACTATTCCTATGGATGATAGTACTTCATTTAAAGATCCTTTAGATAGGAAGCTTGAATCTTATCTAAGGAAAGCCTTTTTATATTCAGGTCATCTTCTTAGGCCTGCAATTTCTTTGGCTGATGTTGCAGCTGCTTCAACTTTTTGGTTGGAGAATTTAGCACAACAAGAACTGGATTCTGACTTATATAGCATTGTTCGTTTACTACAACATGCTAATCATTTTATTTGTGATGCAATTTTTGATATTATCAAAATTGATGTTAGATCCATGTCTTTAGCTATTTTAGCTCGAAGAGCTTTGTGGCTTAAATCTTGGAATGCTGATATGACATCTAAGTCTAGATTACTATCTCTTTCTTTCCAAGGTAATAAATTATTTGGTTCTCAGTTGGATTCTATTATTTCAACTGTTACTGGGGGAAAGAGAGTTTTTTTTGCCTCAGGATAAAAAACCTAAGGGTAAATCTAAGGCTTCTAATCGTTTTCGTTCCTTTCTTCAAAATAAGGAACAAAAACCTAATCCTTCCCCCAATGAAACTGTTTCCAATTGGAAGCCTTCCTCAAGTTGGAATAAATCCAAGCCTTTTAAGAAACCAAAGTCAGCCCCTAAGTCCGCATGAAGGTGTGGCCCTCATTCCAGCTCAGCTGGTAGGGGGCAGATTAAGGTTTTTCAAGGATGTTTGGGCAAATTCTGTCCAAAATCAATGGATTCAGAGCATTGTCTCTCAGGGGTACCGAATAGGATTCAGAGTAAGACCTCCTGTGAGAAGATTTTTTCTCTCACGCATTCCCATTAATTTCAGTAAAAGCTCAGGCTTTCCTGAAGTGTGTTTCATACCTGGAGGTTTCAGGGGTAATCATGCCGGTTCCATTTCAGGAAAAAGGTCTGGGGTTTTATTCAAATCTATTCATTGTCCAAAGAAAGAAAATTCATTCAGACCAGTTCTGGATCTGAAAATTTTGAATCGCTATGTAAGAGTACCAACTTTCAAGATGGTGACTATAAAGACATATGTCTACAATAGACTTGCAGGATGCTTACCTTCATATTCCGATTCATCCAGAACATTATCAGTTCCTGCGATTCTCTTTTCTAGACAAGCATTACCAATTTGTTGCTCTTCCATTTGGCCTAGCAACAGCTCCAAGAATATTTTCAAAGGTTCTGGGTGCCCTACTCTCTGTAATCAGAGAACAGGGTATTGCGGTGTTTCCTTATTTGGACGATATCTTGGTACTAGCTCAGTCTTTACGTTCTGCAGAATCTCACACAAATCAACTAGTTTTGTTTCTTTGAAAACATGGTTGGAGGATCAATTTACCAAAAACGTTTCTTGATTCCTCAGACAAGGGTCACCTTTTTAGGTTTCCAGATAGATTCAGTGTCAAGAGACAAGACAAGAGATGTTTGAAATTGGTTGCAGCATGTCAGCATCTTCAGTCTCAGTCATTCCCTTCAGTGGCTATGTGCATGGAAGTTTTAGGCCTCATGACTGCAGCATTGGATGCGATTCCTTTTGCTCGTTTTCACATGAGACCTCTCCAGCTTTGTATGCTGAATCAATGGTGCAGGGATTATACAAAGATATCACAATTAATATCCTTAAATCCCAATGTTCAACGCTTTCTGACATGGTGGTTAAATCACCAGCGTTTAGTTCAAGGGGCTTCTTTCGTTTGGCTGACCTGGACCGTGATCACAACAGATGCAAGTCTTTCAGGTTGGGGAGCTATCTAGGGATCTCTGACAGCACAAGGGATTTGGAAATCTTAATATTCGAGATTATCAATCAATATTTTAGAACTCCGTGCAATTCTAAGAGCTCTTCAGTTTTGGCCTCTGTTGAAGAGAGAACCGTTCATTTGTTTTCACACAGACAAATTACAACGGTGGCATATGTTAATCATCAGGGTGGGACTCACAGTCCCCAAGCTATGAAAGAAGTATCTCCGACACTTGTTTGGGCGGAATCCAGCTCCTGTCTAATTTCTGCAGTTCATATCCTAGGTGTAGACAATTGGGAGGAGGATTATCTCAGCCGTCAGACTTTACATCCAGGGGAGTGGTCTCTCCATCCGGATGTGTTTTCTCAGATTGTTCAGATGTGGGGTCTTCCAGAAATTCATCTGATGGCTTCTCATCTAAACAAGAAACTTCCCAGATACCTGTCCTGGTCCAGGGATTCTCAGGCGGAAGCAGTGGATGCGATGATACTTCCTTGGTGTTATCAACCTGCTTATATATTCCCACCTCTAGTTCTTCCAAGAGTGATCTCCAAAATCATCATGGAGCAATCATTTGTGTTGCTGGTGGCTCCAGCATGGCCCCACAAGTTTTGGAATGCAGATCTTGTTCGGATGTCCAGTTGCCAACCTTGGCCACTTCCGTTAAGGCCGGACCTACTAGCTCAAGGTCTGTTTTTCCATCAGGATCTCAAATCATTAAATTTGAAGGTATGGAAATTGAACACTTAGTGCTAAGTCATAGAGGTTTCTCTGACTCAGTGATTAATACTATGTTACAAGCTCGTAAATCTGTCTCTAGGAAGATTTATTATCGAGCTTGGAAGACTTACATTTTATGTTGTTCTTCTCATAAATTCTCTTGGCATTCTTTTAGAATTCCTAGAATTTTACAGTTTCTTCAGGATGGTTTGGATAAAGGTTTGTCTGCAAGTACTTTAAAGGGACAAATCTTTGCTCTTTCTGTTTTATTTCAAAGAAAGATTGCTACTCTTCCTGATATTCACTGTTTTGTTCAGGCTTTAGTTCGTATTTAGCCTGTCATTAAATCAATTTATCCTCCTTGGAGTCTTAATTTGGTTTTAAGGGCGTTACAGGTTCCTCTATTTGAGACTATGCACTCTTTGGACATTAAACTACTTTCTTGGAAAGTGTTGTTTGTTTTGGCCATCTCTTCTGCTAGAAGAGCTTCTGAGCTTTCCGCTCTTTCTTGTGAATCTCCTTTTCTGATTTTTCATCAGGATAAGGCGGTTTTTCAGACTTCATTTAAGTTCTTACCTAAGGTTGTGCATTCTAACAACATTAGTAGAGAAATTTTTGTCCCTTCCTTGTGTCCTAATCCTAAGAATTCTTTGGAAAAATCCTTACATACTTTGGATGTGGTGAGAGCTTTGAAATATTATGTTGAAGCCACTAAAGATTTCAGAAAGACTTCTAGTCTATTTGTTATATTTTCTGGTTCTAGGAAAGGTCAGAAGACTTCTGCTATTTCCTTGGCCTCTTGGTTAAAGCTTTTGATTCATCAAGCTTAGTTAGAGTCGGGTCAGGCCCCGCATCAGACAACTACAGCTCATTCTACTAGATCAGTCTCCACTTTGTGGGATTTTAAGAATGAAGCTTCAGTTGATCAGATTTGCAAAGCGGCAACTTGGTCCTCTTTACATACATTTTCTAAATTCTACCGTTTTGATGTGTTTGCTTCTTCAGAAGCAGTTTTTGGTAGAAAAGTTCTTCAGGCAGCTGTTTAAGTTTGATTCTTCTGCTGATGTTTTAAGTTTTTATTTTCTTCATGAGAATAACTTATATTTTGGGTTGTGGATTAATTTTTCAGCATATGGCTGTTGTTTATTTTTATCCCTCTCTAGTGACTCTTGCATGGAGTTCCACATCTTGGGTATTTGATATCCCATACGTCACTAGCTCATGGACTCTTGCCAATTACATGAAATAAAACATAATTTATGTAAGAACTTACCTGATAAATTAATTTCTTTCATACTGGCAAGAGTCCATGAGGCCCACCCTTTTCTTATGGTGGTTTTGATTTTTTTGTATAAACACAATTATTTCCAGATTCCTTTGTTGATGCTTTTTACTCCTTTCTTTATGACCCCACTACTTGGCTATTCATTAAACTGAATTGTGGGTGTGGTGAGGGGTGTATTTATAGGCATTTTGAGGTTTGGGAAACTTTGCCCCTCCTGGTAGGATTATATATCCCATACATCACTAGCTCATGGACTCTTGCCAATATGAAAGAAATTAATTTATCAGGTTTTTTTCTAACAAATTTCAAAGTTATGTATATTTCCACTCCCCCTGTACCATGTGATAGCAATCAGCCAATCACAAATGCATATATGTATAGTCTGTGAATTCTTGCACATGCTCAGTAGGAGCTGGTGACTCAAAAAGTGTAAATATAAAAGACTGTGCACATTTTTTTAATGGAAGTAAATTGGAAAGTTTTTAAAATGACATGCTCTATCTGAACCATGAAAATTTAATTTGACCTGAGTGTCCCTTTAACTAACCTTATCTCTTGTATTTTTGTGCTCCACTGTCGGGAGAGTAGTTATCTTTAAAAAAAAAAACAAAAAAAACAACCCTGGAAGCCTCCAATGCTAAAACAAAATATCCATCTTATATATTAATCTTCCTATAAAAACATAATAGTCAAGTATATATGTTAAGTATAATATCTTTCATTGGCTACAGTCAAAGTTCTTGATATTGTTGTTGAGTATAAAACATAAATACTTCTTATAAATATCAACGTGAGTAATGATTTGTTCCCTAAACTATGGGATTGTTTTTTATGTAGTAGAAAATGAATATATATATATATATATATATATATATATATATATATATATATATATATATATATATATATATATATATACATGACCAAGAGTATCTGTTAATATTGCATTGGTTTTCTAATGTAATTTATCCGTATCAATAATATTATAGAGCTAAATCTGATTACAAACCAAGTAAAGTATTTAAGCACTTCAAGGTATGATTAATTTGTTTAGGCGATATGTAACATGTTGTCCTGACAAATGTGCTTGCATATTGTATTTGTTTGTTAATTGAGTTTATACACAAGAACTCTATCTATTGTCGCAGATGTGCGCTTAAGTTTTCCAGCAATTTTTTGGCAGGGAATAAACAGAGCCCTTGGATACTGTGAAATCCCTGGCAGCTCATAGAAATTCAGTATCTTGTATATTAATAACAAAAGGCCAAAGCTGTACTGAACTTGGAAGTCATAGTCCAAGGTTCTGTATGAGCGAGTTCTGTTTTTGATGTAGAGAAGCATAAACTTTTCCCAATGTACTGCCAAGACATTGTTCTGAGGACAATAAAGCAATTAACAGAAAAAAATCTTCAGTTTTTTTGCCATGGTCAGATTAACTCTGCAGGAGAATAAACCTTGACAAAATGGTCCACTTACTAAAATCAATCAACAGAGGCAACACAGGTTTTTAAAATAATGTGAGAGTGAAGTCAAAATGTAATTCTTCATAAAATATTTATTATTCATTGTTGTTGTGTTTTTTTTAAGAAAACTTTCCGTTGTACTTTTATTATTAATTTTGCCTGCTTAGCTTGTAATTTTACTTTAAAGGGACAGTCAAGTCCAAAAACAACTTTCATGATTCAAATAGGGCATGTAATTTTAAACAACTTTCCAATGTACTTTTATCACCAATTTTGCTTTGTTCTCTTGGTATTCTTAGTTGAAAGCTAAACCTAGGAGGTTCATATGCTAATTTCTTAGACCTTGAAGGCCACCTCTAATCTAAATGCATTTTGATTGTTTTTCACCACTAGAGGGCATTAGTTCATGTGTTTCATATAGATAACACTGAGATCATGCACATGAATTTACCATGGAGACAGCTCTGATTGGCTGAACTGCAAGTCTGTCAAAAGAACTGAAATAAGGAGGCAGTCTGCTGAGGATTAGCAATACAAGGTAATTACAGAGCTAAAACGTGTATAATTATAACTGTGTTGGTTATGCAAAACTGGGGAATGGGTAATTAAGGGATTATCTATCTTTTAAAACAACAAAAATTCTGGTGTTGACTGTCCCTTTAATCCAAAGAGGCTGGATCACATCCAGACCCTGCTAAATGCTACACAGTTATTATTTTATACTTTTATATCTGTTCCTAATGGGTATCAAGAAAAGAGATGACATAAACAACACCCAAGAGACTTTTCAAGGGTTACAGTATATCATTAGATGGAAAAACAATGCAAATTGTAACAAAATTACAGGAATTTGTTTTGTAATGAAGTGCTTAAGGATACATGAAACCGCCCAAAAAACATAATTTATGTAAGAACTTACCTGATAAATTCATTTCTTTCATATTAGCAAGAGTCCATGAGCTAGTGACGTATGGGATATACATTCCTACCAGGAGGGGCAAAGTTTCCCAAACCTTAAAATGCCTATAAATACACCCCTCACCACACCCACAATTCAGTTTAACGAATAGCCAAGAAGTGGGGTGATAAGAAAAAAGTGCGAAAGCATATAAAATAAGGAATTGGAATAATTGTGCTTTATACAAAAAAATCATAACCACCACAAAAAAGGGCGGGCCTCATGGACTCTTGCTAATATGAAAGAAATGAATTTATCAGGTAAGTTCTTACATAAATTATGTTTTCTTTCATGTAATTAGCAAGAGTCCATGAGCTAGTGACGTATGGGATAATGACTACCCAAGATGTGGATCTTTCCACACAAGAGTCACTAGAGAGGGAGGGATAAAATAAAGACAGCCAATTCCTGCTGAAAATAATCCACACCCAAAATAAAGTTTAATGAAAAAACATAAGCAGAAGATTCAAACTGAAACCGCTGCCTGAAGTACTTTTCTACCAAAAACTGCTTCAGAAGAAGAAAATACATCAAAATGGTAGAATTTGGTAAAAGTATGCAAAAAGGACCAAGTTGCCGCTTTGCAAACCATGATCAACCGAAGCTTCATTCCTAAATGCCCAGGAAGTAGAACTGACCTAGTAGAATGAGCTGTAATCCTCTGAGGCGGAGTTTTACCCGACTCAACATAGGCAAGATGAATTAAAGATTTCAACCAAGATGCCAAAAAAATGGCAGAAGTTTTCTGGCCTTTCTAGAACCGGAAAAGATAACAAATAAACTAGAAGTCTTTCGAAAAGACTTAGTAGCTTCAACATAATATTTCAAAGCTCTAACAACATCCAAAGAATGCAACGATTTCTCCTTAGAATTCTTAGGATTAGGACATAATGAAGGAACCACAATGTCTCTACCAATGTAGATGGAATTCACAACTTAGGAAAAAATTCAGAAGAAGTTCGCAACACCGCCTTATCCTGATGAAAAATCAGAAAAGGAGACTCACAAGAAAAAGCAGATAATTCAGAAACTCTTCTGGCAGAAGAGATGGCCAAAAGGAACAAAACTTTCCAAGAAAGTAATTTAATGTCCAATGAATGCATAGGTTCAAATGGAGGAGCTTGAAGAGCCCCCCAAACCAAAATCAAACTCCAAAGAGGAGAAATTGACTTAATGACAGGCTTTATACGAACCAAAGCTTGTACAAAACAATGAATATCAGGAAGAATAGCAATCTTTCTGTGAAAAAGAACAGAAGGAGCAGAGATTTGTCCTTTCAAGGAACTTGCGGACAAACCCTTATCTAAACCATCCTGAAGAAACTGTAATATTCTCGGTATTCTAAAAGAATGCCAAGAAAAATGATGAGAAAGACACCAAGAAATATAAGTCTTCCAGACTCTATAATATATCTCTCTGGATACAGATTTACGAGCCTGAAACATAGTATTAATCACAGAGTCAGAGGAACCTCTTGACCAAGAATCAAGCGTTCAATCTCCATACCTTAAAATGTAAGGATTTCAGATCCTGATGGAAAAAAGGACCTTGAGACAGAAGGTCTGGTCTTCAACGGAAGAGTCCACGGTTGGCAAGAGGCCATCCGGACAAGATCCGCATACCAAAACCTGTGAGGCCATGCCGGAGCTACCAGCAGAACAAACGAGCATTCCTTCAGAATCTTGGAGATTACTCTTGGAAGAAGAACTAGAGGCGGAAAGATATAGGCAGGATGATACTTCCAAGGAAGTGATAATGCATTCACTGCCTCCGCCTGAGGATCCCGGGATCTGGACAGATACCTGGGAAGTTTCCTGTTTAGATGAGAAGCCATCAGATCTATTTCTGGAAGTTCCCACATTTGAATAATCTGAAGAAATACCTCTGGGTGAAGAGACCATTCGCCCGGATGCAACGTTTGGCGACTGAGATAATCCGCTTTCCAATTGTCCATACCTGGGATATGAACCGCAGAGATTAGACAGGAGCTGGATTCCGCCCAAACCAAAATTCGAGATACTTCTTTCATAGCCAGAGGACTGTGAGTCCCTCCTTGATGATTGATGTATGCCACAGTTGTGACATTGTCTATCTGAAAACAAATGAACAACTCTCTCTTCAGAAGAGGCCAAAACTGAAGAGCTCTGAAAATTGCACGGAGTTCTAAAATATTGATCGGAAATCTCACCTCCTGAGATTCCAAAACCCCTTGTGCCGTCAGATACCCCCACACAGCTCCTCAACCTGTAAGACTTGCATCTGTTGAGATTATAGTCCAGGTCGGAAGAACAAGAAGCCCCCTATACTAAACGATGGTGATCTGTCCACCATGTCAGAGAGTGTCGTAAAATCGGTTTAAAGATATTAATTGAGATATCTTTGAGTAATCCCTGCACCATTGGTTCAGCATACAGAGCTGAAGAGGTCGCATGTGAAAACGAGCAAAGGAGATCGCATCTGATGCGGTAGTCCTAAGACCCAACATTTCCATGCATAAGGCTACCAAAGGGAATGATTGTGACTGAAGGTTTTGACAAGCTGATATCAATGTTAAACTTCTCTTGTCTGACAAGGACAGAGTCATAGACACTGAATCTATCTAGAAACCTAAAAAGGTTACCCTTGTCTGAGGAATCAATGAATTGATTGGTAAATTGAACCTCCAACCATGAACTTGAAGAAACAACACAAGTCGATTCGTATGAGATTCTTCGAAAATGAGAAGACTGAGCAAGTACCAAGATATCGTCCAAATAAGGAAATACCAAAACCCTGTTCTCTGATTGCAGAAAGAAGGGCACCGAGAACCTTTGAAAAAAATTCTTGGAACTGAGGCTAGGCCAAACGGTAGAGCCAAAAAACTGGTATTGCTTGTCTAAAAAGAGAATCTCAGACACTAAAAGTGATCTGGATGAATCGGAATATGCAGATACACATCCTGTAAATCTATTGTAGACATATAATGCCCTTGCTAAACAAAAGGCAGGACAGTCCTACAGAAACTGAATGTTGGTATCCTTACATAACAATTCAATATTGATAGATCCAGAACTGATCTGAAGGAATTGACCTACTTTGGTACAATGAAGAGATAAAATAAAACCCCAGCCCCTGTTCCAGAACTGGAACTGGCATAATTACTCCAGCCAACTCTAGATCTGAAACACATTTCAGAAATGCTGAGCCTTGCTGTGTTAACTGGGACACGGGAAAGAAAAAAATCTCTTAGCAGGAGGCCTTAACTAAAGCCAATTCTGTACCTTTCTGAAACAATGTTCTGAAACCAGAAATTGAGAACGGAATTGATCAAAATTTCTTTGAAGAAAACGTAATCTGCCCCATACCAGCTGAGCTGGAATCAGATCCGCACCTTCATGGGTACTTAGGAGCTAGCTATAGATTTTCTATAAGGCTTGGATATATTCCAAACTGGAAATAGTTTCCAAACTGATACCGCTCCTGAGGATGAAGGATCAGGCTTTTGTTCCTTATTGTGAGAAAAGGAACGAAAATGATTATTAGATCTAAATTTACCTTAGATTTTTTATCCTTTGGTAAAAAAGTTCCCTTCCTTCCAGAAACAGTTGAAATAATAATTTATTACCCTGGAAAGAAAAGGAAAGCAAAGTTGACTTAGAAGACATATCAGCATTCCAAGTTTAATCCATAAAGCTTTTCTAGCTAAAATAGCTAGAGACATATATCTGACATCAACTCTAATGATATCAAAAGATGGTATCACCCATAAAATTAATAGCATGTTATAGAATAATAATAATGCTATAAAATTATAATCTGTTACTTGTTGCGCTAAAGCTTCTAACCAAAAAGTTGAGGCTGCAGCAACATCCGCTAAAAATATAGCAGGTCTAAGAAGATTACCTGAACATAAGTAAGCTTTTCTTAGAAAGGATTCAAATTTCCTATCTAAAGGATCCTTAAATGAATTACTATCTGCCGTAGGAATAGTAGCACATTTAGCAGGAGTAGAGACAGCCCCATAACCTTAGGGATTTTGTCCCAAAAAAACTCTAATCTGTCAGATGGCACAGGATATAATTGCTTAAACGTTTAGAAGGAGTAAAAGAATTACCCAAATTATTCCATTCCCTGGAATTTACTTCATAAATAGCATCAGGGAGATTAAACACTTCTGGAATAACTACAGGAGATTTAAAAACCTTATTTAAACGTTTAGATTTTAGTATCAAGAGGACCAGAATCCTCTATTTCTAATGCAATTAAAACTTCTTTAAATAAAGAACGAATAAATTCCATCTTGAACAAATACAGAGATTTATCAGCATCAACCTCTGAGACAGAAACCTCTGAACCAGAAGAACCATTATCAGTATCAGAATGATGATGTTCATTTAAAAATTCATCTGAAAAAAGAGAAGTTTTAAAAGACTTTTATATAAACTAGAAGGGGAAATAACAGACATAGCCTTCTTAATGGATTTAAAAAATAAAATCTCTTATGTTTATCAGGAACACTCTGAAAAATTAGATGTTGACGGAACAGCAACATGTAATGTAACAGTACTAAAGGAAATTTTATCTGCATTAATAAGTTTGTCATGACATGTAATACAAACAACAGCTGGAGAAACAGATACCAAAAATTATAGCAGATACACTTAGCTTGGTAGCTCCAGCAGTAGACAGCGATTTTCCTGTAGTATCTTCTGACTCAGATGCAACGTGAGACATCTTGCAATATGTAAGAGAAAAAACAACATATAAAGCAAAATTGATCATATTCCTTAAATGACAGTTTCAGGAATGGGAAAAAAATGCCAAAGAACAAGCTTCTAGCAACCAGAAGCAATGAAAAAATAAGACTTAAATAATGTGGAGACAAAAACTACGCCCTTATTTTTTAGCGCCAAATAAGACGCCCACATTATTTGGCGCCTAAATGCTTTTGGCGCCAAAAATGACGCCACATCCGGAACGCCGACATTTTTGGCGCAAAATAACGTCAAAAAAATGTCGCAACTTCCGGCGACACGTATGACGCCGGAAACGGAAAAGAATTTTTGCGCCAAAAAAGTCCGCGCCAAGAATGACGCAATAAAATGAAGCATTTTCAGCCCCCGCGAGCCTAACAGCCCACAGGGAAAAAAGAGTCAAATTTTTGAATGGTAAGAAAAAATAAATAATTTCAAATGCATTATCCCAAATATGAAACTGACTGTCTGAAAAATAAGGAATGTTGAACATTCTGAGTCAAGGCAAATAAATGTTTGAATACATATATTTAGAACTTTATAAACAAAGTGCCCAACCATAGCTTAGAGTGTCACAGAAAATAAGATTTACTTACCCCAGGACACTCATCTACATGTTTGTAGAAAGCCAAACCAGTACTGAAACGAGAATCAGTAGAGGTAATGGTATATAAGAGTATATCGTCGATCTGAAAAGGGAGGTAAGAGATGAATCTCTACGACCGATAACAGAGAACCTATGAAATAGACCCCGTAGAAGGAGATCACTGCATTCAAATAGGCAATACTCTCCTCACATCCCTCTGACATTCACTGCACGCTGAGAGGAAAACCGGGCTCCAACTTGCTGCGGAGCGCATATCAACGTAGAATCTAGCATAAACTTACTTCACCACCTCCATCGGAGGCAAAGTTTGTAAAAACTGAATTGTGGGTGTGGTGAGGGGTGTATTTATAGGCATTTTAAGGTTTGGGAAACTTTGCCCCTCCTGGTAGGAATGTATATCCCATACGTCACTAGCTCATGGACTCTTGCTAATTACATGAAAGAAATAATTCATGATTCAAATAGGACGTACAATTTTTAATCAGAGTTAAAATACAGGAAAAAATGGGAAAATAAATAATGAAAGCATATTACTAGAGGCTATACAATGACATTTACAACAAATGCCAAATATGGTTCCACTAGCGGCATTTTGCTCTTTTTGGAGTGGAATTTCTTCTTGTTTCAGCGCAACAGACAAATCTGGATTTGCACAGATCTTTGTGTGTTGCACTTTCATAAGAAGAAATTGACCAATGTTAAAAAAAAATAAAAAAAAATATATATATATATATATATATATATATATATATATACGGGTCTGATGAAGGGGTGTATTCCCCGAAACGTCACTGAATAAATCCAGTATTGTCAAGACCAGTGAGTGCTGTCTCCTGATTTCCATATTCTACACCATATTCTAGCACCCTGGCATTTGGAACTAAAGTGTTAGTGAGAGTGCACCTGCCAATACCTGCTGTATATCTAACCCTCTGGCTGCACCCACCATTGTTTACTGCATTGGACCCACCAGGGTCTGATGAAGGGGTGTATTACCCGAAACATCACTGAATAAATCCAGTATTGTCAAGACCAGTGAGTACTGTCTCCTGATTTCCATATTCTACACCCTATTCTAGCACCCTGGCATTTGGAACTAAAGTGTTAGTGAGAGTGCACCTGCCAATACCTGCTATATATATATATATATATATATATATATATATATATATAACATTCTAAAAGGAAAAAATTCAATAAAATTCTATACAATAGGAAGAGTATAAACTTTGCTCTGCTAGAAGATTTGGAGGTATGGCGCTCCCTGACATCCATATCTATAATTTGGCATTTCTAGCCAGGATAGTTTTGGACTGGTTAGTGTGTGCAAGCTATGTTACTAACAATATTCTTGAGCAGAATATAGCCTTCCCTTACCTACCAGTATCTTTAATTCACTGTGATTCTAGTAAGTGTCCTAGGAAAATCAAGCAAATGAAATCTATTTATGTTCCTATATTAGCCTGGCGGAAAATTATTAGAATACTAGGGCTTAAAACTAATATTTCTAGATATCAAACGATCCTGGGAAATCCAGAATTTCAAGAGGGTTCTCAATCAAAAGTTTTTCAGATCTGGAGGGACCTAGGGCTTTGTAGGATTGTCCAGTTATTGGATGTAGAAAATTCCACAATTAAGACATTTAGTAATTTAAAGCAGGAATTTAATCTAGAGAATAAAGATTTCTATGCCTATTTACAAATTAGACACTATGCCAATAGGCTTATGAAAGATTTTGAGCTGAACTGGAGTTGGGGAGATGTCGAGAATTGGATCATGATGGCCAAAAATGGGTTCTTTTCAATTTCCATAGGTTACCAAATAATACTCTCTAGATCAAATGATCTCAATCTAAGAGAAATATCTCAACAATGAGGCAAGATAACTCCGGGGGTAGAGATAAGTATTTCACATATAAAAAGATCATTAGATCTGGTATCTCAAAGCACACTATCCTCTACTTGGATTGAATCTCATGTGAAGCTCTTTCATATAAGTTACTATACCCCAGAAAAAGGGTATAAATGGGGCAATCTATCATTTAAAATGCTCTTATTTAGGGGCTAATTTGGTCCATATGATTTGGAATTGCCCTAAGATAAATCAGATCTGGCAGAAGGTGGCTTTCTGGGCTTCTAAATCTCTGACACTCCCTATTGGGACTCTTAATATAAGACGGATAGTATGTCTGTGGGATGATGAGCAATACCCACAACATAGGAAGAAAATTAATGCAATAATTCTGACAGAAGTCTGATATTCAGAAAATGGAAGATAACGGATTTCCCTAGTATAGTAGAAGTAAAAAATTATTTGAAAAAACAATATGTACTTGAGCAATATAATGTTGATTTGAATAGCGATCATGATATTCGGGTTTTTTTTAATAAGTAGTCTTTGTTTATTATAAGCTTCTCAGTTAAGGAGAGAGAACATCTTATTTTCCCTTTCAGAAACACAGAGATAATTTTATTAGGGATCTGGTAACCAGATTGGATAGACAGGCAGCCTGGTCAATTTAGGGACAAAAGTTTTTGGGGTTTTTTCTCTCCCTTTCCTCTCCCCTCTCTCCCTTTCCTCTCCCCTCTCTCCCCACGTTAAAGCATAGGAGTAAGATATAGGCCCAAACTAGGGGCCTATATGTAATAATGTTGTACTATGACCTAGGAAAAAATGAAGAAAAATACATATATAGATTAAAATCCCAACACTGAGGTACAGGTATTTAGAACAATTCCATAGTATGATGATTATTAATGTTCTTAATTTTAACTTAACTTGGTGACTTGATTATTCTGCAAGTTTAAGTTAGCTTTTATTATGGAAAAGTATTTTCTTTATGGTGCGCCCTGCGAGGTGCGAAGTTGATATGTTATGTTATGTATGTACTCTCAGTTGGATATAAATAAAAATATAAAAAAAAGGAAGAGTATATCCAGTCTCCAGTAAATTTCCGTTTCAATTGCAGACAAGATCCGGTCTCTCTCCCCTCAAACACCTTGAAGAATTTTAAACGTATCCAGGAATCAAACTGTCCTATATTACTAATACCTGAGACCTCATATATTTGAGCCCTTGTAACTTTTGTGTGCAATATTTTTTTATAATAATTTTTATTAGATTGTGTTAATATGAGTGTAACTACTTTTTAATGTATTTTTGATGTGTTATGTGAAACAGTTAACCAGAGCTCTGAGGATGCAGTAATCATTCTAGCGTAAATCAGAGTTGTGCTCAAATGATCGCATTTACTTTCAACTTGTAATACCTGCGATAAACCCCTTATCCCTAGCGTCATAACTGTTAGCGCTTAACGCATAATCTGACACTAACACCGAGATTATGAGTTTGGCGTTAGCCTTAAAAAGCAGCGTTGAGAGGTCCCAACGCTGCTTTTTACCTAACAATGGTATTACGAGTCTGACAGGTACAGGCTCACCGCTCACTTTTCTTCCGCAACTCGAGGCTACCGCAAATCCCGTTACGTCAATTGCGTATCCTATCTTTTTAATGGGATTTTTCTAACGCTGGTATTACGAGTCTTGGAAGAAGTGAGCGATACACCCTCTACTGTCAAGACTTCGACCGCATTTAAAAGTCAGTAGTTAAAGGGACAGTCTAGGCCAAAATAAAGTTTTATGATTTAGATGTAATTTTAAATAATTTTCAAATTTACTTTTATCACCAATTTTGCTTTGTTCTCTTGGTATTCTTAGTTGAAAGCTTAACCTAGGAGGTTCATATGCTAATTTCTTAGAGCTTGAAGGCCACCTCTTTTCAGAATGTATTTTAACAGTTTTTCACCACTAGAGGGTGTTAGTTCATGTATTTCATATAGATTACACTGTGCTTGTGCACGTGAAGTTATCTGGGAGCAGGCACTGACTGGCTAAACTGCAAGTCTGTCAAAAGAACTGAAATAAAGGGGCAGTTTGCAGAGGCTTAGATACAAAATAATCACAGAGGTTAAAAGTATATTAATATAACTGTGTTGGTTATGCAAAACTGGGGAATGGGTAATAAAGGGATTATCTATCTTTTAAAACAATTAAATTTTTGGTGTAGACTGTCCCTTTAAGAGTTTTATGGGCTAACGCCGGAACATAAAACTCTTAACTAAAGTGCTACAAAGTACACTAACACCCATAAACTACCTATTAACCCCTAAACTGAGCCCCCCCCAACATCACAAACACTAAAATAAAGGTTTTTAACCCCAAATCTGCCGACCGGACATCGCCGCCACCTACATTATACCTATGAACCCCTAATCTGCTGCACCTAACATCGCCGACACCTACATTATATTTATTAACCACTAATCTGCTGCCCCCAATGTCGCCGCCACCTACCTACAGTTATTAACCCCTACTCTGCTGACATAACATCGCCACCACTTTAATAAATGTATTAACCCCTAAACCTCCGCACTCCTGCCTTGCAAACACTAGTTAAATTTTATCAACCCCTAATCTGCTGCCCCCAACGTCGCCGACACCTACCTACATTTATTAACCCCTAATCTTCCGACCCCAATGTCGCCGCTACTATAATAAATTTATTAACCCCTAAACCTAAGTTTAACCCTAAGTCTAACTCCCCCTAACTTAAATATAATTTAAATTAAGCAAAATTAATTTAACATAATTAAATAAATTAATCCTATTTAAAACGAAATACTTACCGATAAAATAAGCCCTAAGCTAGCTACAATATAACTAATAGTTACATTGTAGCTAGCTTAGAGTTTATTTTTATTTTACAGGCAACTTTGTATTTATTTTAGCTAGGTACAATAGTTATTAAATAGTTATTGACTATTTAATAACTACCTAGCTAAATAAGTACAAAATTACCTGTAAAATAAATCCTAACCTAAGTTACAATTACACCTAACACTACACTATCATTAAACTAATTACCTAAACCACCTACAATTATTTACAATAAAATAAAATAAATTACTAAAAAAAAAACCCCCACCAAATTACAGAAAAAAAAGAATTACAAGAATTTTAAACTAATTGCACATAATCTAATCCCCCTAATAAAATAAAAAAGCCCCCCAAAATAAAAAAATCCCTACCCTATACTAAATTACAAATAGCCTTTAAAAGGGTCTTTTGCTGGGCATTGCCCCAAAGTAATCAGCTCTTTTACCTGTAAAAAAAAAATACAATACCCCCCAACATTACAACCCACCACCCACACACCCAACCCTACTCTAAAATCCACCCAATCCCCCTTAAAAACTGTAACCCCCTGAAGCTCACCCTACCTTGAGCCGTCTTCACCCAGCCGGGCACAAGTGGTCCTCCATACGGCAGAAGTCTTCATCCGATCGGGGCAGAAGAGGTCCTCCAGACGGTAGAAATCTTCATCCAGGCGGCATCTTCTATCTTTATCCTTCCAGAGCAGGTTCATCTTCAATCCAGCCAACGCGGAGCATCCTCTTCACAAAAGTCCTAACGAAGAATGAAGGTTCCTTTAAATGACATCATCCAAGATGGCGTCCCTTGAATTCCGATTGGCTGATAGAATCCTATCAGCCAATCGGAATTAAGGTAGGAAAAATCCTATTGGCTGATTTAATCAGCCAATTGGATTGAAGTTCAATCCGATTGGCTGATCCAATCAGCCAGTAGGATTGACCTTGCATTCTATTGGCTGTTCCAATCAGCCAATAGGATTTTTCCTACCTTAATTCCGATTGGCTGATAGGATTCTATCAGCCAATCGGAATTCAAAGGAACGCCATCTTGGATGACATCATTTAAAGGAACCTTCATTGTTCGTTAGGACTTCGTTTCAAGTGGGTGCTCCGCGTTGGCTGGATTGAAGATGCTCCGGAAGGATGAAGATAGAAGATGCCGCCTGGATGAATTTTTTTTCCATCTGGAGGACCTCTTCTGCCCTGATCACATGAAGACTTATGCTGTATGGAGGACCACTTGTGCCCGGCTGTGTGAAGACGGCTCAAGGTAGGGTGATCTTCAGGGGGTTAGAGTTAGGTTTTTTTAAGGGGGGATTGGGTGGGTTTTAGAGTAGGGTTGGTTGTGTGGGTGGTGGGTTGTAATGTTGGGGGGTACTGTATTTTTTTTTTACAGGTAAAAGAGCTGATTACTTTGGGGCAATGCCCCGCAAAAGGCCCTTTTAAGGGCAATTTGTAATTTAGTATAGGGTAGGGATTTTTTTTTATTTTGGGGGGCTTTTTTATTTTATTATGGGGATTAGATAAGGTGTAATTAGTTTAAAATTCTTGTAATTCTTTTTTTTCTGTAATTTAGTGGTTTTTTTTTTTAGTAATTTAGTTTATTTAATTTAATTGTAATTAATTGTAGGTGGTTTAGGTAATTAGTTTAATGATAGTGTAGTGTTAGGTGTAATTGTAACTTAGGTTAGGATTTATTTTACAGGTAATTTTGTACTTATTTTAGCTAGGTAGAAACTATTGTACCTAGTTAAAATAAATACAAAGTTGCCTGTAAAATAAAAATAAACCCTAAGCTAGCTACAATGTAACTATTAGTTATATTGTAGCTAGTTTACGATTTATTTTATCGGTAAGTATTTAGTTATAAATAGGATTAATTTATTTAATTATGTTAAATTAATTTCATTTAATTTAAATTATATTTAAGTTAGGGGGGGTTAGACTTAGGGTTAGACTTATGTTTAGGGGTTAATAAATTTATTATAGTAGCGGCGACGTTGGGTTCGGAAGATTTGGGGTCAATAAATGTAGGTAGGTGTCGGCGACGTTGGAGGGGCAGATTAGGGGTTAATAAAATTTAACTAGTGTTTGCGAGGCGGGAGTGTGGCGGTTTAGGGGTTAATACATTTATTAAAGTGGTGGCGATGTCTGGTCTGCAGATTAGGGGTTAATAATTGTAGGTAGGTGGCGGCGACGTTGGGGGCGGCAGATTAGGGGTTAATAAGTATAATGTAGGTGGCGGCGGTGTCCGGAGCGGCAGATTAGGGGTTAATAATATAATGTAGTTGTCAGCGATAGAGGGGGCAGCAGATTAGGGGTTAATAAGTGTAAGATCAGGGGTGTTTAGACTCTGGGTTCATGTTAGGGTGTTAGGTGTAGACATATTTTTTATTTTCCCATAGGAAACAATGGGGCTGCGTTAGGAGCTGGACGCTACTTTTTTGCAGGTGTTAGGTTTTTTTTCAGCCGGCTCAGCCCCATTGTTTCCTATGGGGAAATCGTGCACGAGCACGTTTAGCCAGCTCACCGCTACCGTAAGCAACGCTGGTATTGAGGTGAGATGTGGAGCTAAATTTTGCTCTACGCTCACCTTTTTGCGGCTCAAGCCAGGTTTAAAGAAACCTGTAATACCAGCGTTGTCTTAAGGTAGCGTTAGAAAAAAAAGGCTTGTTAGCAACGCACCCCTGTTAACGCCAAACTCGTAATCTAGGCGTAAGAGTTCTGTGGAGTTAATTGTCAGTGGTTGTGGTCAATACGAACCTACTGACTAGATTGCTCTGTTGAAAAGTGTCCCTGGAAATGTTTTTCAAATATTGGTAATGATGGATATAAGTTTCATGTGGTCTCTTCTTGTATTTTAGAAGCTGCCTATAAACCAGCAATAAAATAAAAATAATAATAACAGTCAATTCAGCTCTTGCTACTTTCACCTTATGTCATACTTTATTGCTATCAAATGCATTATAAGATTTTATGCCTTTTTATAGTACGTACCGTATGGCATTTACACCTTAAGCAACAGTTATGACAAACATCAGTTACAGTTATAAGCACATTTATTTATTGACAAAATAAAAAAAACAGTAGTTGGTAGTGGCCTTTATTGCTTTAAAGGGAAATGAAACCTATTTTTTTTCTTTTTCTTTCATGATTTAGAAAGAGCATACAATTTTGAACAACTTTCCAATTTTTATATTATCTCATTTGCTTTATTTTCTTGATATCCTTTATTGAAAATAATATATAAATAGGCTTAGTAGCTGCTGATTGGTGGCTGTACATAGATGCCTCGTGTGATTGTCTCACCCATGTGCATTGCTATTTCTTCAACAAAGGTTTTCTAATGAATGAAGCAAATTAGATAATAGAAGTAAATTGTAATGTTTAAAAATGTATCCTCTATCTCACTGATTTTCAAATCTGTCCTCAGGACTCCCTAACAGGCCACATTTTGTGGATATCTGAACTAGAGAGCAGGTGAAATAATCAGCTAATTAGTAAACATGGTTATTTTACCGGCTCTCATCCAAGGTTATCCAGAAAACCTGGACTGTTGGGGAGGCCTGAGAACAGGTTTGAAAACTAGTGCTCTATCTAAATCATGAAAGAAAATTTTTGAGTTTCATGTCCCTTTAATCTTAATAGTAAATAGAAGAGGGTTTTGTGAGGCAATATTTAAACTAAATGTTTAAGTTAAATTCAGTTAATTTAGGGACATTAAAGTATTTGACTTCATTTATGCACAGTATATATTAGCAGCATTACTTTGCAAAATGTCTGCATTTAAAATAAGTTTCCAAAGCACTGTCATTGTGGTAGCAACATTTGCATTGTTTTGTAGTGTTAGAGCAGACACCCTGAAAAGCTTCTTTATTATGCTTATTTTGTCATGAGCTCTTGCACTGATCTAGCTATCAGAATTGCTTAGAATATTGATGAGCAAGGAATGTACAAGAAAATCTGGCAAAGTAATAATTTACATACATTGTAATCATTTATTTTTACAATGCATTTATTTTTAAAATGCCATTTTGGGGTAGATATACCCCTGTAGTTTCACGTTCCTCTGAAACTGAAGTTAAGAAGCAGCCGTTTTAAAGGGACAGTGAAGTCATAATTAGAGATTCATGATTCAGACAGAACATACTATTTTAAACAACCTTTCAATTTACTTGTATTATTTAATTTGCTCCCTTCTCTTGTTATCCTTTGCTGAAAGGTTTATTTAGGAAAAGCTCACAAGCAGCAAATGTTTTTATGACTTATTAGTTTGCTAAAATATAATTTTCTATAAAGGGCCAGATTACGTGTGGAGTGCAATGGGGATTATCACGGGGGTTCGCACTCATCCGGCTATAACACAAGTTATAAAGGTTCAAAGACATGAGATCTCAGGTGTTAGAGAGAAAAAAAAACTAAGGGCTTTAACATAGAGATACAAACATACATCTTTGTGAATGTATATGTATGTATGTATGTATGTGTGTATGTATGTGTGTGTGTGTGTATATATATATATATATATATATATATATATATACTGTATATGTTTATATATGTGTACATATGTATTTATGTGTTTATATGTGTACATATGTATTTATGTATTTACTAGTCCTAATGCCCGTTTACACGGGCCATTTTTTGCAGTACAGCGGTCCCACCCCTTGCTCTCTCTGTCCCCCTGGCCCCCTCTCTTTTGTGCTCTCTCCCCCTCTCTTTTAGGCTCTCCCTCTCTTTTGCATTCTCTCTCGCTCAACCTCTCTTTTGCTCTCTCTCCCCCTCTCTTTTGCTCTCTCTCTCCCCCCTCTCTTTTGCTCTCTCTCTCCCCCCTCTCTTTTGCTCTTTCTCTCTCCCTCCTCTCTTTTGCTCTTTCTCCCCCTCTTTTTTGTGCTCTCTCCCCTCTCTTTTGCGCTCTCTCTCTCTCCCTCTCTTTTGCACTCTCTCTCCCCCCTCTCTTTTGCGTTCTCTCTTTTACGCTCTCCCCCCCTCTTTTGCGCTCTCTCTCCCCCTCTCTTTTGCGCTCTCTTTCTCCCCCTCTCTTTTGCGTTCTCTCTCTTCCCCTCTTTTGCATTCTCTCTCTTCCCCTCTCTTTTGCATTCTCTCTCTACCCCCTTATTTGCGCGCTCTCTCTCTCCCTCTCTTTTGTGATCTCTCCCCCTCTCTTTTGTGCTCTCTCTCTCCCCCTCTCTTTTGCGCTCTCCCACTCTCTTTTGCGCTCTCTCTCCCCCCTCTCTTTTGCTCTGTCTCTCCCCCCTTTTTTTACTCTCTCATCCTTATCTTTTGCTCTCTCTCCATCCCTCTCTTTTACTCTCTCCCCCCTCTCTTTTGCTCTCTCTCCTTCTCTCCCCCCTCTCTTTTGCTCTGTCTCTCTCCCCTCTCTTTTGCTCTCTCTCCATCCCTCTTTTTTGCTCTCTCTCTTCCCCTCTTTTTTGCTCTCTCTCCCCCTCTCTATTGCTGTCTCTCTCCCCCTCTCTTTTTCTCTCTCTCCCCCTCTCTATTGTTTTCTCTCCCCCCTCTCTTTTTCTCTCTCTCCCCCTCTCTTTTGCTCTCTCTCCCCCCTCTCATTTTCTCTCTCTCCCCCTGACACAAAAATAACGGCAAGTGCTCTCTTTTGCTATATATATATATATATATATACTGTATGTATAAATCTATACATATATAATCATATAGATATATTGGTATATACACTATATATATATATATATATATATATATATATATATATATATATATATACACATAGTACAAAAAAAACACATAATTTCCCAACTTTTTTTGCTCTATTGAATTATATGCGGGAATACATGAATGCAAACGCGATATTTGAAGTTTGGCTTTTTTTTACTCATCTGGTTAGCGCATTAGCAAAAACAGTTTACTTTCAACTCATAATAAGAGTGCAACCCAAAGAGATTACTTCTAGCCCAATTAACGATTGATCAGGAGCATTAAAAAGCGCTCCAATTGTAATCTTGGCCAAAAGTTTTAATTATGCATAAAGAAAAAAATGGTAATGTTTATTCATTATTTAGTTTTATATATATTTTTTTTCTAATGCAGCCTGAGAGACAAAATATATCCTAAAGGGGTTAGAATCCTAAACCTGCACCATGTTTTGCAATGATTGCTTGATTAATACAGAACCTCAATTATATCTGTCTGCAATTGGCCACAGACAACAAGAAAAAATAAACATTCCCAATAAGATTTTCAAAGAATATGTTTCCAAAGAGCAAAACAATTGAAAAGTTGAAAATGGACACAGTTACAAATGAACATAATACTCAAAATTAAAATGTGCATGAGTACATTTCACCTTTAATTAAAAACATTCTTCTAGTAACAATGTAACTCTTTCAGTGACACATATGCTGCAATGCCCCTGCACCCTCATTCATTCACTGTCGGCTCAGAGGTTGTGTATTTATGTCGGTGATGACTTAATTTGCATAATAGAAGCCACCAATGACTCTCTGACATTTGAATACTGGTGCACCTGGCATGTGCAGCCTATGTGTGTATTCTGCCAAAGTAGTGATAGATTTTACTCTAACTAATTTTACCCCTTTGCCCTTGTTAAACACACTATATGCAAGTAGGGTTTCCAGGTGTCCAGTTTTTAACTGGACAGTCAACTATGTTATCAGGCTGTTCAAAGGAAAATACTGGACACCTAAATGTTCATTTTAAGCCCTCTGAGTGTCAACATAAATTTGAAATCCTTTACAGGTCTATTTGCATCCATCTTATGTGTCACTTGCAGTCTCACGGGGTATTAAAACACTGATACAGCCAATGAAATAAAATCAATGCTCTGTTGTGAAAAATAGGTAGGTCAAGGTTGGGACCTAAATTAGAACTTGGCATTCTCTGACCCCCATCTACCCATGCACAATCACCTACAGGTCTTCCAGTATTTTTGTAAAACCCTATATGCAAGCAACAGTGGTTAGGATACAATTATAAAACACAGAACGTTTTCTGTTTGTACTTTTATGTCCATTTAATTAAACATTTCACAGAGATATTAAATGATGAGTTTTTCCCTTTAAAGTGAAGGTAAACTTGAGCATAGTCGCTTAAGTCATAGGAAATTATTAAAAAATGAATGAGACTTTCATTCATCAAATGTGTAGGATATACGTATCTTCTGCAATTTTTAAATTGTAATGATAGAAGAATAAGAGCCGATCCTCCGCCCGCCATATTCATCAAATTGATTGACAGACGACTAATCTGCAATCAACTAATCGTTGTTCCCCCCCTCCCCTGGGCGTTTAGCCCCTTTAAACAAATGTCATGGCCCGGGGGGGAAACAACGATTGGTGGATCATCTGTCAATCAATTGTTGAATATGGCCGGATACGTATATACTACACATTTGATGAATGAACGTCTCATTCATTTTTAATATTCTTTCCTATGACTTGAGCGACTATGCTCAAGTTTAACTTCACTTTAACTGTTAGTTTCTATGTATTCATATATGAAAACGGCTGCAGTTACATTTCCCTTTAAACATACAAGGTTCCATTTGATTAGGGCTGCATGTCATAAATTACTTTTGCCCTTTTTTATTTTTTTACTTTCTTAGAAATCATGGTGTTACACAAAACTGCCAAAAAAGGTTGCCTGTGCTGGGAAATTAACAAGGAAACTAGCTGTGCTGTCAGTATAATTGACATAAACAGCAGATGTTAAAGTACTGCCACTTTTTTATACCCTTTGAATTAATATGACAAATTAACAACGTAGCTATTGTTCTTGTATTGTTTCAAATGTGCCAGTATGGAAATGAGATATCAAAATATACTTATAATGAGAATATATGATTCTGCTGTAATTGCATTTAATGTAAAATTACAACAAAAAAATTCTGTTAAACAGGCAATAAGTAACACAATTTAAATATGTTGCTGCCTACAATGAATATGTTCAAGGTGATTTTATAATAGCAAATACATGAGATGGGATGCTATTGGCATTGTAAGAGGAACTTCAACAATATATTTCAATGACAAATTGATAGTGAAAAAAAATATTGTAAGAAGTGAACTGGATAAGTGAAGGTTTAAAATATTTGGTCTTGTTAACCAGGGTTTTTAGAAAGCCACATATAAGGCTGGAGGATGGTGTTGACGCCATTCTGCTTTTTTATTTAACCCTTTAACTGCTGAGCTGTTTGGAAGTTGAACACATGTGTAACCCTGACTGTAGACCATTTTCAGTGAGACACAGACACATATTATATATTGTGGGGGGGGGCAGTCAGCACATTCACACTATACCATTATTTTATGTATATACCATAGTATGAGAGAACTGTACAATAAAAAGTGTAAAAAAAGTAAAAAGAAGTCGGCTAGATTTAGAGTTCTGCGGCCAAAGGGGTGCATTAGCTACGGGTGCTTTTTTCACCCGCACCTTTTAAATACCGCTGATATTTAGAATTCACAGAATGGCAGCGTAAGGCTCCAAAAAAGGGAGCGTAGAGCATATTTACCGCCACTGCAACTCTAAATAACAGCGTTGCTTACGGACGCGGCCAGCTTAAAAAACGTGCTCGTGCATGATTCCCCCATAGAAAACAATGGGGCCATTTGAGTTGAAAAAAAAACCTAACACCTGCAAAAAAGCAGCGTTCAGCTCCTAACGCAGCCCCATTGTTTTCTATGGGGAAACACTTCCTACGTCTGCACCTAACACTCTAACATGTACCCCGAGTCTAAACACCCCTAACCTTATGCTTATTAACCCCTAATCTGCCGCCCCCGCTATCGCTGACCCCTGCATATTTTTTAACCCCTAATCTGCCGCTCTGTACACCTCCGCAACCTACATTATACCTATGTACCCCTAATCTGCTGCCCCTAACACCACCGACCCCTATATTATATTTATTAACCCCTAATCTGCCCCCCACAACGTCGCCGCCAGCTACCTACAATAATTAACCCCTAGTCTGCCGACCGGATCTCGCCACTACTCTAATAAATGGATTAACCCCTAAAGCTAAGTCTAACCCTAACACTAACACCCCACTAAGTTAAATATAATTTAAATCTAACGAAATAAATTAACTCTTATTAAATAACTTATTCCTATTTAAAGCTAAATGCTTACCTGTAAAATAAACCCTAATATAGCTACAATATAAATTATAATTATATTGTAGCTATTTTAGGATTAATATTTATTTTACAGGCAACTTTGTATTTATTTTAACCAGGTACAATAGCTATTAAATAGTTATTAATTATTTAATAGCTAAAATAATTACAAAATTACCTGTAAAATAAATCCTAACCTAAGTTACAATTAAACCTAACACTACACTATCAATAAATTAATTAAACTACCTACAATTATCTACAATTAAACCTAATGCTACACTATCAATAAATTAATTAAATACAATACCTACAAATAACTACAATTAAATAAACTAACTAAAGTACAAAAAATAAAAAAGAACTAAGTTACAAAAAATAAAAAAATATTTACAAACATTAGAAAAATATTACAACAATTTTAAACTAATTACACATACTCTAAGCCCCCTAATAAAATAACAAAGACCCCCAAAATAAATAAATGCCCTACCCTATTCTAAATTTAAAAAGTTCAAAGCTCTTTTACCTTACCAGCCCTGAAAAGGGCCATTTGCGGGGCATGCCCTAAATAATTCAGCTCTTTTGCCTGTAAAAAAAAACATACAATACCCCCCCCCAACATTACAACCCAACACCCACATACCCCTAATCCAACCCAAACCCCCCTTAAATAAACCTAACACTAAGCCCCTGAAGATCTTCCTACCTTGTCTTCACCATGCCAGGTATCACCGATCGCTCCAGGATCCGAAATCTTCATCCAAGCCCAAGCGGGGGCTGGCGATCCATAATCCGGCTGAAATCTTCTATCAAGCGGTGGCTGAAGAGGTCCAGAAGAGGCTCCAAAGTCTTCATCCTATCCGGGAAGAAGAGGAGATCTGGACCGGCAACCATCTTGATCCAAGCTGATGGAATCAGCCAATCAGATTCAAGTTCAATCCGATTGGCTGATTCCATCAGCTTGATCAGCTTGATCCAATCAGCCAATCAGATTGAGCTCGCATTCTATTGGCTGATCAGATTGAATTTGAATCAGCCAATCAGAATTTTCCTACCTTAATTCTGATTGGCTGATAGAATCCTATCAGCCAATCGGAATTCGAGGGATCGCCATCTTGGATGATGTCCCTTAAAGGAACCTTCATTCTTCAGTTGGACGTCGGAAGAAGAAGATGGGTCCTCGCTGGAGGTCTTCAACATGGAGCCATTCGTCATCGGATGAAGATAGAAGATGCCGCTTGGATCAAGATGGTTGCCGGTCTGGATCTCCTCTTCTTCCCGGATAGGACGAAGACTTTGGAGCCTCTTCTGGACCTCTTCAGCCGCCGCTTGATAGAAGATTTCAGCTGGATTATGGATCGCCAGCCCCCGCTTGGGCTTGGATGAAGATTTCGGATCCTGGAGCGATCGGTGATACCTGGCATGGTGAAGACAAGGTAGGAAGATCTTCAGGGGCTTAGTGTTAGGTTTATTTAAGGGGGGTTTGGGTTAGATTAGGGGTATGTGGGTGGTGGGTTGTAATGTTGGGGGGTTATTGTATGTTTTTTTTTTACAGGCAAAAGAGCTGAATTATTTGGGGCATGCCCCGCAAATGGCCTTTTCAGGGCTAGTAAGGTAAAAGAGCTCTGAACTTTTTTAATTTAGAATAGGGTAGGGAATTTTTTTATTTTGGGGGTCTTTGTTATTTTATTAGGGGGCTTAGAGTAGGTGTAATTCGTTTTAAATTGTTGTAATATTTTTCTAATGTTTGTAAATATTTTTTTATTTTTTGTAACTTAGTTCTTTTTTATTTTTTGTACTTTAGTTAGTTTATTTAATTGTAGTTATTTGTAGGTATTGTATTTAATTAATTTATTGATAGTGTAATGTTAGGTTTAATTGTAGATAATTGTAGGTAGTTTATTTAATTAATTTATTGATAGTGTAGTGTTAGGTTTAATTGTAACTTAGGTTAGGATTTATTTTACAGGTAATTTTGTAATTATTTTAACTAGGTAACTATTAAATAGTTATTAACTATTTAATAGCTATTGTACCTGGTTAAAATAAATACAAAGTTGCCTGTAAAATAAATATTAATCCTAAAATAGCTACAATATAATTATAATTTATATTGTAGCTATATTAGGGTATATGTTACAGGTAAGTATTTAGCTTTAAATAGGAATAATTTATTTAATAAGAGTTAATTTATTTAGTTAGATTTAAATTATATTTAACTTAGGGGGGTGTTAGTGTTAGGTTTAGACTTAGCTTTAGGGGTTAATACATTTATTAGAGTAGTGGCGAGCTCCGGTCGGCAGATTAGGTGTTAATAATTGTAGGTAGGTGGAGGCGACGTTGGGGGCGGCAGATTAGGGGTTAATAAATATAATATAGGGGTCGGCTGTGTTAGGGGCAGCAGATTAGGGGTACATAGGTATAATGTAGGTTGCGGCGGTGTACGGAGCGGCAGATTAGGGGTTAAAAAAAATATGCAGGTGTCAGCGATAGCGGGGGCGGCAGATTAGGGGTTAATAAATATTATGTAGGGGTCAGCGGTATTAGGGGCAGCAGATTAGGGGTACATAGGGATAACGTAAGTGGCAGCGGTGTACGGAGCGGCAGATTAGGGGTTAAAAAAATTTAATCGAGTGGCGGCGATGTGGGGGGACCTCGGATTAGGGGTACATAGGTAGTTCATGGGTGTTAGTGTACTTAAGAGCACAGTAGTTAAGAGCTTTATAAACCGGCGTTAGCCCAGAAAGCTCTTAACTACTGACTTTTTTCTGCGGCTGGAATTTTGTCGTTAGATTTCTAACGCTCACTTCAGCCACGACTCTAAATACCGGTGTTAGAAAGATCCCATTGAAAAGATAGGATACGCAAATGGCATAGGGGGATCTGCGGTATGGAAAAGTCGTGGCTGTAAAGTGAGCGTTAGACCCTTTCCTGACTGACTCCAAATACCAGAGGGCGGTAAAAACCAGCGTTAGGAGCCTCTAACGCTGGTTTTGACGGCTACCGCCAAACTCTAAATCTAGGCCTCTGTTTTTATAAAAAAAAATATATATAAATGCAGTTGTAAACATTATTGCCTTTGTGGATTTTTTTTGTAAACTCTTGGAAAAAATATAATAAGGGGTTTAATTCTTATAAATGGGGGGCTTTGTTTATATTTATATAACTTTGATGTGCATGTAGGGGCTTCCATGAGCCTCTACTCAAAGAAATGCACATTTATTAATTCCATTAAAACCAATAGATGGGCTTTATTTTAAAGAGTTTTGTTTTTAAATGTGTGCATTATATACCCTCCGAGTTACAGTTAAATGGTGGATCTTGGGAGTTTCTAGGTAGCTGAGATTGAGAGCTTTGACATAATCAGTAACCATGAATAGCAAAGGCGATGCAGAAATCTCGGCCACTTCGTACGGGCCTTTAACAGCATGGGCGACCGTGTCATCCTCAGTTGAAGCATTGAATGGTTAAAGGGTTAAATATCCCCTCTGTCCCCATTTAAAGAGACTTAAAACACAACATTAAATACTTCATAAACTTATTCAAAATGCCAGTGTTTTAATGGTTTAAGAGCTGGTCAAATATTGGCAGACCTTCCGACAGACCCTCTGTCCCGTAGTCTCTCAGAGCGTAGCGTCCTTATTTGCAGACTTTCTTTTATGTCAATAGACTTCTCAGATACACACACAAACCTTCTTTTCTTGGTATCTCTTGTTGAAAAATAATATGCACATATCCTACACTAGTGGGAGCTATCTGCTGATTGGCGCCTGCACACATTTGTCTGTTGTGATTGGCTATCTAGATGTGTTCAGCTAGCTGCTAGTAGTACAATGCTGTTCTTTCAGCAAAGAATAAAAAGATAATGGGACATATTTATCAATGTGCGAGCATACAGGATATGAAGTAGAGTATCATGTCTGCTGCACATCGATAAATGCCGACAGCATACGTTGTTGGCATTTATCATTGCACCAGCAGTTCTTGTGAACTGCTGGTGCAATGCCGCCCCCTGCAGATTCACAGCCAATCGCTAGCAGGGGGTGTCAATCAACCTGATCGTATTCTATCTGGTTAATTTCTGTCTGCGGCCTCAGTGCAGGCGGACAAGTTATGGAGCAGCGGTCTTTAGACCGCTGCTTCATAACTTCTGTTTCCGGCGAGCCTTCAGGAGCTTGATAAATATGCCCCAATCAATCAAATTCGATAATATACGTAAATTGAAATGTATGTTCTATCCAAATCATGAAAGAAAAATAAGGGATTGCCTGTCTTTTTAATTCCCTTTAATGACTGTTCAGATAGGACTGGAACATGGTCACAAGGTATTCTTAGTGCATTTACTTTATCTTTGTTATGTGGAATATATACACTGAATGTCAAGATTTCTTTAGGCATATTTCTACACAGTATTGTTGGTTCAATGACTTTGGGTAAATATGACCTATTGTTTTTTTCTTGCTAGTCATGTTGATTTATTCAAAGAAATAATGAATGTATCTAATGTAACTATTGTCTTTTTCAAAAGGAGCTCGATGCCCTTGATTTTTTTAAAAATATTTATTAGAAAATGGTATCATATATAACACTGTTATTGAAAATAATAATCTAAATAGAAAAAAACATACTATTCAGCTAAATGCAATTTAGGTTATAAAATATTATAAAATAATTATTATATGGGTAAGTCCAATGTTTTTCTGAATTATTTTAAAATACACTTTGCACTGGGTCCCCCCACATTTTTTTAATAGATTTTCATTCCTGATTGTTTCAAATGTGCAGGGGGCAGTGATGCTCAAACTTTTGTGGATGCACAAATGATTGCTTTGGGTGAACACAGGTAGACAAGTTCCCTGCTTGGGAACATTTCTCACTGTTTAATAAGTGGGGCCCAATGAGTGCAGCACAGGGATGTGAAGTGGCTCAGCAGAGAAGGGCAAGAAGAGGGGTTTTCCTTAAAGGGATATGAAACCCAATTTTTTGTTATGATTCTCTTGGTAGTGCATTGCTGCTCCTTCAACCAAGGATATGAAGAGAAAAAAGCAAATTAGTTAATAGAAGTAAATTGGAAAGTTGATTAAAATTATATGCTCTATCTGGATCTTTCCAGATTTTTTTTTAGCTTTTATGTCCTTTTAAGAGTTCAAGATACAGTTGACATTAAGTATAGGAATCAATTCATAAACACTATAAAACAATAAAACATATAAACAACTTTTTAATGAAATTACAACATATAGGGGCCAATTTGTCACCGCCCGAATGGGGCCGTATACCCCTGTTTCCGCGCGAGTCTTCAGGCTTGCCGGAAACAGGAGTTAAGATGCAACGGTCTAAAAACCGCTGCTCCCTAACTCGTCCACTGCCTCTGAGGCTGCGGACATTAATCCACCCGATCGAATATGATTGGGTTGATTGACACCCCCTGCTAGCGATTAACACCTCCTGTCCACCAGAACTGCTTGTGCAATGTTTAATGCCAGCAGTGTATGCTGTCAGCATTCAGCAATGTCTGGTGGACATGATACGTTACAGCGTATCATGTGCGCCAGACATTCATAAATCGGCCCCATTGAATCTACAAGCACATTGCTGAAACTCTAACTGCAAATGTAGCCCCTTAACAGTGAATAAACCCCTTTTGGTTCTTGAAATAAAAGGAGTTAAACACAGTCATTTTGACTTTTTTGTGCTCTGTGCTTTCACTGCTCTGCAGAATCATTCATAGCAAAGTTTAGTTCAAGGTATCCAAAATAGCTAATATCTTCATTATTTTATGCAATAGCTTTACCAATAGCGGCTTGTTAACTTGAAGTACCATTGTATTGTTTGATTATAATAGCTCCTCAAGAAGTAGATTAGATGTAGACTCTGATGGCTGAATGTGATTTAGTGAATATTGAGCAGTTTAAGAATGTGCAGTCAGAGTGCTTTACTTGCAGTGCATTTATATGCAAGTAAAAGTGGAGTGACAGCTTCACTTCAAATAAATATGGGGGGGGGAATCACTTTGAAAATTCTAATTTTAACATATGGTCTTATGGACTAAAATCTGTTTCCATCAAAGTGGGATTGTGTTTGTAGCAAATAAAATGTTTAGATTTCAAAAAGAACCTACACCAAATAAAAAGGGTTCCATGCTTATTTGTTAATAAATAAGTTCTCAGATAAATGACCTGATTAAACATATCAGTTAAAAACAGAGGCGTAATTAGAAACATCAGGACCCAGGTACAAGAGTCCATGAAGGCTCCCCCCAAAAAATGATTTTGATACATTTAATAATTAATACGTAATACTCTTTGGTGTCATAGATCTCATCTGAAGTCAAACATACAGAAATTAAGGGTTGAACTGTAAAACATCACACATTTCTTTTTTTATATTTGTTTCACCATAAGTATTCTTAATTTTGAAAGATTTCAGTGACACTTTGCCTATGTAAACCTTTTATTTTTTAAATAATATTTATATTGTTTTATTTAATTTAAATTATAACAGTTACAGGGTACACAATGTTGTTTTGTCATAATAATAGAAGCCCAAAAAAACAAACAAAAACAAAACAAAATAGAAAATATAATTCCAAGCATTAATATATTGAATCAAAAAAATTGAGCATCAATATATTCTACTCAAAAAAAGCCACCCCTTCAGTATTAGTATTCATATCTTAATAACCCTTAACATCAATTATCAATACTTCTTGATCTATTAAGTTGTGTATTCAATACAACAAGCATAAAATATGCTGTCTTCTCTTTACTTTAATACTTTATAAAGATAACTGAGTAATATTTGTATTTTCCCCTCTCTCTCTCCTCCACCCTCTCCCTTCTCTTTCTCCCTCTTTAATATTGTGACAACATATACATGATTTTACAGAGCCTATTATATTTTATTTTACACTCTAGCCCTGGCCATGTCTCCTACTATTTCAGAACTCTCCCTCAAGCCTCAGTGGCCACCATATATAGCCATCATTGTAGAAGATACTCTTCTACTATTAATGTTATAAAGGGTAAGGAGAGATAAATTGTAGCTGTATTGGTAAAGGCCAATACAGTATAATTGTCTTCCATTTAGAAAAAAAAAGATCTAAATTGTTTTTCAGAAGTTAACTTCAAATCTTGTAATTCAATGGTCATTTGAAGTTTCATTATATTAGTAAATTAAGCCAAGCAAGGGGCATCAGGGGATCTCCATCTCTTAAATATTAAGGTGCGTGCCACCAAAATGGCCATATTTATCTGCCATTGCTCTCCTGAATCTGTGGTATCACTAAATAAAAAAAAAACTATGTTGAGATGTAATACGAAATTTATTGTGTAGGAATTTGTTTAACCAAAAGTTTATCTTTCCCCAGTATTGATTAATGTTTGGGCATGACCACAAACAATGTAACATATCAGCTTTCACCTTATTACATTTAACACAATTGCCCACTTGCTTTTCTTTTGACCATTTGCTCATTATATATGGTGTTAAATAGTAATTATTGATTACTTTTAGTTGTGTCTCTCTCCAGCTGATTAGTGTTGTGGCAGTATTATTTAATTTTCCTACTAAATCTTGAGTTGGATCCTTTCTTCAGCCTCTTCTATCTTCATCCATCTGGCGCAGAGTGGGTCCATCCTGAAGACATCCAGCACGGAGCTCCTCTTCAATATGGTCGCCGCCGTAAACTGGAACTTGAATGCAGCTAGATCTATGCTCTTTTGCAAAGCTCGAGTTTGAATTGTCGGAAAATATTTATCCAAATTACCCTTAAGTTTATTTATATGTTTTGCTCCTAGCATTGTGAATAAAGTTTTATACCAGTATGAGATTGATCGCTTGCCAGTTTTGTACAGTTTAATCCCTGAATCTATTTCTGGTTTATTCCATTCATATCCAAATTGGGACGATAATTGTAGAAAATAATTTCAAACTTGAAAGTATGCATAAAAGTTTTTTGCACAAAAACATAATTTATGTAAGAATTTACCTGATAAATTCATTTCTTTCATATTGGCAAGAGTCCATGAGCTAGTGACGTATGGGATATACATACCTACCAGGAGGGGCAAAGTTTCCCAAACCTCAAAATGCCTATAAATACACCGCTCACCACACCCACAATTCAGTTTAATGAATAGCCAAGTAGTGGGTTGATAAAGAAAGGAGTAAAAAGCATCAACAAAGGAATTTGGAAATAATTGTGCTTTATACAAAAAATCATAACCACCATAAAAAAGGGCCGGGCCTCATGGACTCTTGCCAATATGAAAGAAATGAATTTATCAGGTAAATTCTTACATAAATTATGTTTTCTTTCATGTAATTGGCAAGAGTTCATGAGCTAGTGACGTATGGGATATCAATACCCAAGATGTGGAACTCCACGCAAGAGGCACTAGAAAGGGAGGGATAAAATAAAAAACAGCCATTTTCCGCTGAAAAAATAATCCACAACCCAAATTATAAGTTTATTCTTTAATGACAAGAAAAACTCAAAACTTCAGCAAAAGAATAAAACTGAAACAGCTGCCTGAAGAACTACATTAAAACAGTAGAATTTAGTAAATGTATGCAAAGAGGACAAAGTGGCTGCTTTGCAAATCTGATCAACTGAAGCTTCATTCTTAAAAGCCCATGAAGTGGAGACTGATCTAGTAGAATGAGATGTAATTCTCTGAGGTGGGGTCTGACTCGACTCCAAATAAGCTTGATGAATCAAAAGCTTTAACCAAGAAGCCAAGGAAATAGCAGAAGCCTTCTGACCTTTCCTAGGACCAGAAAATATAACAAATAGACTAGAAGTCTTCCTGAAATCTTTAGTAGCTTCAACATAATATTTCAAAGCCCTCACCACATCCAAAGAATGTAAGTTTTTTCTAAAGAATTCTTAGGATTAGGACACAAGGAAAGGACAACAATTTCTCTACTAATGTTGTTAGAATTCACAACCTTAGGTAAAAATTTAAATAAAGTCCACAAAACCGCCTTATCCTGATGAAAAATCAGAAAAGGAGACTTACAAGAAAGAGCAGATAGCTCAGAAACTCTTCTAGTAGAAGAGATAGTCAAAAGGAACAACACTTTCCAAGAAAGAAATTTAATGTCCAAAGAATGCATAGGCTCAAATGGAGGAGCCTGTAATGCCTTCAAAACCAAATTAAGACTCCAAGGATGAGAAATTGATTTAATGACAGGCTTAATACGAACTAAAGCCTGTACAAAACAGTGAATATCAGGAAGTTTAGCAATCTTTCTGTGAAATAAAACAGAAAGAGCAGGGGGCGGAGCCAACTGCCAAGCAGACTAGTCGTATTGGAAACAAGCTCCGCATATATTTCTATTTAAAATTGTAATTTCTGCAGGTAACTAGCCTAAAAAGAGCTTAAATCTAGCACAGCAGTGATGAACAATAGTATGCTGCAGCCTTGGAAGCTAACCTGAACGGCGAGAAAAAATAGGAGGTGATGTACTTAGTTTGAGGCCTATGTTCACGCTACCACTACCCTTCTTTCTGTACTATTTGAGCTGAGTATCAGGGATTTCGCTACAGAGCTGAGCACATCCTAGCTAATTTACCCTATTTGATCATGGAGGAGGACTACCGAATGCAGATCCAAGAGCTCCTTATACAACTGGACATACAAATACAAGTTAACTTTGCCGCACTCACATGGGAGCTGAGAGACTCTTGTGCACATGATACTAACAGATTACCTAAGATGGCGGAGAGAGAAGACCTTGTTTTGATATACCCGGAGCAATTGACCGCATCAAGTTCCACTCACACCACACCAGATGTAAATCAGAGCTGTATACTGCGGAGAGGCGAGATCGGAGCACCGCTGCAATCTTCCTTACCTGACCGAGAACCTGGGACTCCCTCTGCAGATCCTGAATGTGACAAATTACTGAGCAGCCCTTACTCCATATCTTTTTCAGCCGGATCTCGGGACGGGGCGGCCGACCTCCTGACCTGCGGCGATGAGGCTACATCGGCAGAGAGAAGGGCCATTCAGTCTCTGGCAATGAGGAGAGGTAGCTCCCGGCGAAAGTCGGTAGATAAGGAGAGACTATGGTACATAGGGTTTGAGTCGCATGTTCATCTAGACCAAGTGACTTTTGGTAATCCTAATAGTCTGAACTTACATGCCCAGCGGTGGTGTCTCCCCTGTTGGACTCAGAAATTATCTCAGCTAGGAGGATGGCTGAATTTGACCCAGCTGGTCACTACTGGTGTGGGCTGAGTAGTTTCTATCTCCAGGCTCTCATATAGCATATAACCGAGATAGCACTTTGAATATTTGTAATGTCACTGTATTTAGCCCTAGTTTTTGTTCGAGCTATCGTGTAAATGTCATCCAGTTTAATTATTAGAAACAGTTTTGTTCCTGCAGTTCCAATGTTATATTATCCAGATTAGCATGTTAGGGCAGGTTGGATTTTCATTTAATATATTTTAACTGTGTGGGTCAGGCTCTGTGTCTCCCTCAGCCGGCGAGGGGGATGGGGATTTGGGCTAGCACCCTATAATTTTATCTTATAGTCCAACCGGCTATGTTACAATGTTCAAATATTATATATGTGGCCAGCAGGACTTCACTTTTTTCATTTTACCCAGACAAATGGTACTGTTAATAGGCATGGCTTAGATGTATTTGCTAAAGCAGTATGTTTTATTGTAAATTTGTTATACTATAAAAAGGTATGCTAAGTACTGCTCCATTTTGAACCCCTCCCCACCCCCCATCTTATTTACCTTCTTTAGTCATTCACCCAATTTGGTGAATTGTTGCTGTGGTATTAATCCACTTTCTTACACCAATTTATATTACCATTATATACTTTTGATATGTAAAGTTTGATATGTTTAATATGTTTGAATTTAGAAAAACCAGTATTGATCACCTTTTATATTATTTATCTACCCCATGATTACTTTAACTGAAGCAGCGCTACACATCTTAGTGGGGAAAAATGTATCTCTCATCAGTTTTAATGGTTCCACATATGTATGCTCATAATATCATACTAATGGCTGGAATACTATGATAAAGAGGTACTATAGTATCATCTCAAAAAAAAAATAATAAATAAATAAACTGATAGGGTATCAATGTAATTCCTGCAATATATTTATCCGAAATATGCTAGTCATACGGTAGGATATGAATGTCCTGTAAAATGTCTGTCGTGATTTACTTCTGTCATTGGATATGTTCAGTTTGAAATAACTTGTCTTTTTGCTTTTGTATGAACATGATTTTGCTAATTACCCTAATAAAAAACTTTGATTTAAAAAAAAAAAACAGAAAGAGCAGAGATTTTTCCCTTCAAGGAACTTGCAGACAAACCCTTATCCAAACCATCCTGAAGAAACTGTAAAATTCTAGGGATTCTAAAAGAATGCCAAGATAATTTAAGAGAAGAACACCATGAAATGTAGGTCTTCCAAACTCGATAATAAATCTTTCTAGAGACAGATTTACGAGCTTGTAACATAGTATTAATCACTGAGTCAGAGAAACCTCTATGAATTAGCACTAAGCGTTCAATTTCCATACCTTCAAATTTAATGATTTGAGATTCTGATGGAAAAATGGACCTTGAGACAGTAGGTCCAGCCTTAACGGAAGTGGCCAAGGTTGGCCACTGGACATCCGAACAAGATCCGCATACCAAAACCTGGGCTGGAGGAACCAGCAACACAAACAATTGTTCCATGATGATTTTGGAGATCACTCTTGGAAGAAGAACTAGAGGCGGGAAAATGTAAGCAGGATGATAACACCAAGGAATTGTCAGCGCATCCACTGCTTCCACCTGAACATCCCTGGACCTGGACAGGTATCTGGGAAGTTTCTTGTTTAGATGAGAGGCCATCAGATCTATCTCTGGAAGACCAAACATCTGAACAATCTGAGAAAACACATCTGGATGGAGGGACCACTCCCCTGGATGTAAAGTCTGACGGCTGAGATAAACCGCCTCCCAATTGTCTACACCTGGGATATGCACCGCAGAGATTAGACGGGAGCTGGATTCCGCCCAAGCAAGTATCCAAGATACTTCTTTCATAGCTTGGGGACTGTGAGTTCCACCCTGATGATTGACATATGCCACAGTTGTGATATTGTCTGTCTGAAAGCAAATGAACAGTTCTCTCTTCAACAGAGGCCAAAACCGAAGAGCTCTGAGAATTGCACTGAGTTCTAAAATATTGATTGGTAATCTCATCTCTTGAGATTTCCAAACCCCTTGCGCTATCAGAGATCCCTAAACAGCTCACCAACCTGAAAGACTTGCATCTGTAGTGATCACAGTCCAGGTTGGCCGAACAAAGGAAGCCCCTTGAACTAAACGCTGGTGATTTAACCACCACGTCAGAGAGTGTCGAACATTGGGATTTAAGGATATTAATTGTTATATCTTTGTACAATCCCTGCAACATTGATTCAGCATACAAAGCTGGAGAGGTCTCATGTGAAAACGAACAAAAGGAATTGTGTCTGATGCTGCAGTCATGAGGCCTAAAACTTTCATGCACATAGCCACTGAAGGGAATTACTGAGACTGAAGGTGCTGACAGGCTTCAACCAATTTCAAACATCTCTTGTCTGTTAAAGACAGAGTCATGGACACTGAATCTATCTGGAAGCCTAAAAAGGTGACCCTTGTCTGAGGAATCAAGAAACTTTTTGGTAAATTGATCCTCCAACCATGCCTTTGAAGAAACAACACTAGTTGATTCATGTGAGATTCTGTAGAACTTAAAGACTGAGCTAGTACCAAGATATCGTCCAAATAAGGAAACACTGCAATACCCTGCTCTCTGATTACAGAAAGTAGGGAACCTGGAACCTTTGAAAAGATTCTTGGAGCTGTTGCTAGGCAAAATGGAAGAGCAGCAAATTGGTAATGCTTGTCTAGAAAAGAGAATCTCAGGAACTGATAATGTTCTGGATGAATCGGAATATGAAGGTATGCATCCTGCAAGTCTATTGTAGACATATGTCCTTGCTGAACAAAAGGCAGAATAGTCCTTATAGTCACCATCTTGAAAGTTGGTACTTTTACAAAACGATTCAAAATTTTCAGATCTAGAACTGGTCTGAATGAATTTTCCTTCTTTGGGACAATGAATAGATTTGAATAAAACCCCAGACTTTGTTCCTGAAAAGGAACTGGCATGATTACCCCTGAAGACTCCAGGTCTGAAACACACTTCAGGAAAGCCTGAGCTTTAACTGAATTTGCTGGGATACGTGAGAGAAAAAATCTTCTCACAGGAGGTCTTACTCTGAATCCTATTCGATACCCTTGAGAGACAATGCTCTGAATCCATTGATTTTGGACAGAATTTATCCAAATATCCTTGAAAAACCCTAATATGCCCCCTACCAGCTGCGCTGGAATAAGGGCCACACCTTCATGCGTACTTAGAGGCTGACTTTGGTTTTTTAAAAGGCTTGGATTTATTCCAATTTGAGGAAGGCTTCCAATTGGAAAAAGATTCCTTGGGGGAAGGATTAGATTTTTGTTTCTTATTTTGACGAAAGTAACGAAAACTATTAGAAGCCTTAGATTTACCCTTAGGTTTTTTATCCTGAGGCAGAAAAGCTCCCTTTCTCCCAGTAACAGTTGAAATAATAGAATCCAACTGAGAACCAAATAAATTATTACCTTGGAAAGAAAGAGATAATAATCTAGACTTAGATGTCCTATCAGCATTCCAAGATTTAAGCCACAAAGCTCTTCTAGTTAAAATAGCTAAAGACATGGATCCAACATCAATTTTGATAATATCAAAAATGGCATCACAAATAAAATGATTAGCATGTTGCAGTAAGCAAACAATGCTAGATATGTCAGAATCCAATTCTTGTTGCGCTAAATTCTCCAACCAGAAAGTTGATGCAGCCGCAACATCAGCCAAAGAAATTGCAGGCCTAAGAAGATGACTTGAATATAAATAGGTTTTCCTTAGATAAGATTCAAGTTTCCTATCTAAAGGGTCTTTAAAAGAAGTACTATCTTCCATAGGAATAGTGGTACGTTTAACAAGAGTAGAAATAGCCCCATCAACTTTGGGGATCTTTTCCCAAAACTCTATAGAAATTGCTGGTAAAGGATATGATTTTTTAAACCTTGAAGAAGGAATAAAAGGAGTAGCTGGCTTATTCCATTCATTTGAAATCATATCAGAAATAGCATCAGGAATAGGAAAAATCTCTGGAGTAACCACAGGAGGTTTAAAAACAGCATTAAACGTTTACTAGTCTTAACATCAAGAGGACTGGCTTCCTCAATATCCAAAGTAATTAACACTTCTTTTAACAAAGAATGAATATACTCTATTTTTAATAAATAAGTAGATTTGTCAGTGTCAATATCTGAGGAAGGATCTTCTGAATCAGATAGATCCTCATCAGAGGAGGATAAATCATTATATTGTCGGTCATTTGAAATTTCATCAACTTAATGAGAAGTTTTAAAAGTTAGAAGGCGGAAATGCAGACAAAGCCTTCTGAATAGAATCAGTAACAAATTCTTTAAAATTCATAGGTATATCATGTACATTAGAAGTTGAAGGAACTGCAACTGGCAATGTACTATTACTGATGGACACATTATCTGCATGTAAAAGTTTATCATGACAACTATTACAAATGACATTCGGAGATATAATTTCCACAATATTACAACAAATGCACTTAGCTTTGGTAGAACCGATGTCAGGCAGCAAAGTTCCAACAGATACTTCTGAGACGGGATCAGATTGAGACATCTTGCAAAATGTAAAAGAAAAAACAACATATAAAGCAAAATGATCAATTTCCTTATATGACAGTTTCAGGAATGGGAAAAAAATGCAAATAGCATAGCCCTCTGACATAGAAAAAGGCAAGAGGCAAATAGCAATGGGGTAATAAATTAATGAAAAATTTGGTGCAAGTATGATGCACAATGTAACTGAAGATTTTTTGGCGCCAACAACATCCGGAAATGAAACACTTGCGTCACTAACGACGCAACCCTGTGTAAGGACTCGGCATCAACTACAATGCCGGAAATGACGAACTTGCGTCAACGGACGTACTTTCACGACAAAAAATTCTCACGCTATTTGACGCACCCGCGGGCCTAGTACTGCCTGCAACTTGCAAGAAAAATGTAGTCAATCTGAAAAAAAAACTAAACCCCAGGTAAGAAAAAATATTTCTTAATATGTTTATGTTCCCCAAATATGAAAATGACAGTCTACACAATCATGGCAAATATAAGTACAATACATATATTTAGAACTTTATATAAATGCATAAAATGCCAAACCATAGCTGGGGTGTCTTAAGTAATAAAAAACATACTTGCCGAAAGACACCCATCCACATATAGCAGATAGCCAAACCAGTACTGAAACAGTTATCAGTAGAGGTAATGGTATGTGAGAGTATATCGTCGATCTGAAAAGGGAGGTAGAAGATGAATCTCTACGACTGATAACAGAGAACCTATGAAATAGATCTTCCATGAGGAAAACCATTGCATTCAATAGGTGATACTCCCTTCACATCCCTCTGACATTCGCTGTACTCTGAGAGGAATCGGTCTTCAAAATGCTGAGAAGCGCATGTCAACATAGAAATCTTAGCACAAACTTTCTTCACCACCTCCATAGGAGGCAAAGTTTGTAAAACTGAATTGTTGGTGTGGTAAGGGGTGTATTTATAGTCATTTTGAGGTTTGGGAAACTTTGCCCCTCCTGGTAGGATTGTATATCCCATATGTCACTAGATCATGGACTCTTGCCAATTACATGAAAGAAACCTATACAGGTAGCCCTCAGTTTACGCCGGGGTTAGGTTCCAGAAGGAATGGTTGTAAATCAAAACCATTGTAAATTGAAACCCAGTTTATAATGTAAGTCAATGGGAAGTGAGGGAGTTAGGTTCCAAGCCCCTCTCAAAATTGTCATAAGTAACACCTAATACATTATTTTTAAAGCTTTGAAATGAAGACTTTAAATGCTAAACAGCATTATAAACCTTGTAAAATAATCACAACACAGAATATATAATTAAACTAAGTTAAATGAACAAAAACATTTGCTAAACAGCATTATAAACCTAATAAAATAATCACACAACACAGACTTCACTTGCATTTTTCTGCAAACAGTTCTTTCTATGCATTCCAATCTGGACTGATTTATAGACAGGAAGATCTTGTTCCTTTGAAATCTGCTCGATAGCTCAGGTCTGGTTAAACTGATTAATTTTAGCTTGCTTGGCTTTGCTGCAACACAAGCGGACAGCTCACCTACTGGCTATTTTAATAAATGCACTGCTTCTCAATGCTTTTTAATAGCAGTCACATGACTGGAAAAAAAGGTTGTTATTCTGAAACGGTGTAAATTGAACCGTTGTAAAACGAGGGCCACCTGTATATATATGGGCCAGTTCTTCAAAAGTTTGTATTGATCTTAATCCTTCTTGCATTATCTTTGCCAAATATATCAGTCCTCTAGCCCGCCAGTACCTAAACACTTTGTTCTCTATACCAGGTGTAAAGTCAAGTATACCTATAATAGGACAGTTTTGGGATATCTGGTAGTTATATCCCATTAGTTTAGAATATTTCTGCCAAGCTAATACTATATTCACAAAAGTGTATAGCTTACTAATATTACTCAGTAGCTTACTGTATGGGTAATAGAGTAAAGTTTTAGATTAAATGGAGTTACTAGCTCTGTTTCCATCTCATAGTGTGTAACATAATTAGCGTCCGATAACCAATCTACCCCAAATTTAACCAATGTAACCCAATTATAGTATTGTATATTGGGGAGAAATCCACCGAATCTTTTAAGTTGTGTAAGTTTCTCTATTGACAGACAGTGTATTTTTTTCCCCCAACTAAAGTCAGTGCATGACCTATTATATCTATTTATATCTTTCTTTGGGATTAATAATGGCAGGTTTTGAAGTAGGAACATTAAAAGGAGAAAAAAGATTGTTTTTAACAACATAATTTTTGCAGAGAGGGAAAGGTAATGAATATTCCATATTTTCAAATCTTTAGATAAGTTGTCAAACAGTTTATCATAGTTAAGATGGTACAAGTCCTTAGGAATTCTTCCTAAGCTAATTCCGAGATAATTTATATAATCTACTTCTTTAAATTAATGTTTTAAAAAGCTCTTAGTAGTTTTATTTATTCACAATATCTCCGATTTATTTGAGTTGATTTTATATCCAGGGAATTGACTATAAGATCGAATTACTTCTAAGCACTTTAGGATACTTATATTGGTATTGTGGAGAAATAGAATAATATCCTCTGCATATAAAGAGAGAACCATATTTTGGTTCCCCGTCTTAATCCCTTTTATTTCTTGTCTTTGACTAACAGCTAGAGGCTCCAGTGCTATGTTGAATAGCAAGGGTGAAAGTGGGCACCCTTGTTGTATCCCCCTATGTAACCTAAGGTACTGTGTAAGTTCTCTGTTAACTAAGAGTTGAGAGCGCGATTTATTATATATTAATTTTAAGAATTTAACCAGATTACCTGAGAAACCGAAATTATTAAGTGATGTAAACATATGATCCTATATGATAGAATCAAATGCGTTTTCAGCATTGATTGTTAAAAGTGCTAAATCTGGTTTTCTGTTTTTATTAAGGTTCTGTAATTTATTGAAATAATGTTCTAATGACAATAGTACCCTTCGTGTATTACGTACTGAATTTCTACCTGACATAAAACCTGATTGATCTTCATGAATCAGGTCACCTATCACTTTCTTCAATCTGTTGGCTATAATTGACATAAAGATCTTATAGTCATTATTCAATAAAGATATGGGTCAATATGATCCCATATCTTCTGGAGGTTTACCTTTCTTGTGAATTAATGTTATTATAGAATCTGCAAAATATGTTGAATTAATTTAATTTTGGATATAATAAGCATTAAACAAATTTGTTAGTGTTACTACGATGTCATCTTTAATGATTTTATAGAATTCTGCTGTAAGACCAACTGGACCTGCTGCCTTGTTTGATTTAGTTTTTTTAATAGTAGCCTTTACCTCCACTTCTGTAATAGGTGAATTTATTTGCTGTACTGTTTCCAGTGATACTTGAGGTAACTTAATTTTTTGCCAAAATGCCATTTTCTCGTTTGTGTTAATAGGTACATTTGCATAAAAATTAAAAAAAGCATTGCGGATTTCCGTAGTTTTTGTATGTAGATTTGTTCCTTCTTTAATTCATGGGATCATGTTTTTACTTTTTCTAAACCTAGTAATTTTCGCAAGGTATTTTGCTGATATCCCCTGATAAATGGCTCTCATTTTCAGATCTTCAAGGAACCATTTGTCTTTCAAGAAGATTTCCCTTTTGAATTTGGCTTCAGTTTATCTCTTCTATGTAATTGTATTAGCATTATTTAAATATCCAATATTCATGTTCTTAAGTTGATTTGCAAGTTGAGTCTCTCTATATTTACTTTTCTCGAATTTTTATCATGAACGCTTTAATTTTGCCTCTAAGGGCTCCATGTACTAAGCAGTCAGCGAGCTACCCGCAACAAATCTCGCGTCAAAATTCGCAAACTGATATGTACAAAGCCGTCAATTATGTTAAAACTCGCATCTTTAAAATTGCGAGCGTACTTATCCGCCAAACCTCGCTACCGCTCCATTTTTCACTGTAATTAGACACATTTGACCACCAACTCGCCAAAAACGAATGTACTAAAAAATCTATTTGTCCGCTCGCTACAATTTCCGCTCCCACCTCGTTATTTTTGCCTCGCCACCTTTTAGGTGGCGGGCAAGGTACAAAACAATAGGAAAGTCAATCTAGACGCCAGTCTAGACATATATAAAAGGCAGTAATATCAGCATTGTACTTACAGCATAACTGGCGTCTAATTTGTCTCTCATTTCCATGTACATAAATTGCGCCCAATTTGTCGACTGTAATTAAAGAGTAATCTATTTAAATTTGTATTGTATAGTTGTCAATCTTTATAATTATTTTTATATTAATATTTATATATTATCAGATCCAGATGAAGCCATATCCAAATTGTAAATAAATATTACAAAAATAACGCTCTGTTATCACTCTTCAAAAAATTTTGAACAATAATAAAGTTGTTTAGATAAGTTGAACTTTTATAGGAGCAAAATTCTATTCCCGCGACTACTATGATGTTCGTGACACCTTGCATGTCACGTGTTAATAATTGGCCAGACAATTCAACTGAAAGTTAAGTACATCAGCTTAGTCGCGGCGAGCGAGGCGTCAAATTTATCAACAACCCGCAACTGCTCGCGGCGGGCTAGACTTGTCTATTTATTGGGGGAATATTAGTACATAGCGACAGCGGACACCATTTCGCCCGCGGCGAGTAACGGCGAGTTTATCCGCGTCTACAATGACGGATGAATTGACTGCTTAGTACATGGAGCCCTAAGAAAGACTTTACCCGCTTCCCAAAAGGTTTCTATTTTGTTAATAAATGTTTTGTTTAAAAATAATATTCTTTCCATTTTTCACATAGCCAATTTGTAAACATCTTACTATTTATCATATAGCTTGGGAAACGGAATGACCTTTTTCCCCATATTGGGCGATATTTTAACTTGCATACTAATAATCGCATGATCTGAAAGTATTATCTCCGCAATCTGTGTTTCGATATCTAAAGCCAACAGCTTATCCTCTATCAGGAACATATCTATCTTTGAAAAATTTCTATGTGATTTTGATTCACAAGGGAAACTACGTATATCTGGATTTTGTAATCGCCATATTTCCTTTAAATTCAGTATCTTGCCCAATTCTCTCAGTAGTTTTTCCTCCATCTGATATGCGTGCTTTCGTTTTAACCGTAACCTGTCCATCTCAGGATACATAGTCATATTAAAATTGCCTACCAAGATTAAATTCTGTCCTAGGTAGGGAACTAGTTTATTTTTAATTTTTGCCCAGAACTCAATATCCAGTTTGTTTGGGCCATATATATTACAAAACGACCAGATCTTTCTATCAATTTCAACTTCGATTATTATATACAGTGGGGCAAAAAAGTATTTAGTCAGCCACCAATTGTGCACGTTCTCCTACTTAAGAAGATGAGAGAGGCCTGTAATTTTCATCACAGGTATACCTCAACTATGAGAGACAAAATGTGGAAACAAATCCAGACAATCACATTGTCTGATTTGGAAAGAATTTATTTGCAAATTATGATGGAAAATAAGTATTTGGTCAATATCAAAAGTTCATCTCAATACTTTGTTATATATCCTTTGTTGGTAATGACAGAGGTCAAACGTTTTCTGTAAGTCTTCACAAGGTTGTCACACACTGTTGCTGGTATGTTGGCCCATTCCTGCATGCAGATCTCCTCTAGAGCAGTGATGTTTTGGGGCTGTCGCTGGGCAACACAGACTTTCAACTCCCTTCAAAGGTTTTCTATGGGGTTGAGATCTGGAGACTGGCTAGGCCACTCCAGGACCTTGAAATGCTTCTTATGAAGCCACTCCGTTGTCCGGGCAGTGTGTTTGGGATCATTGTCATGCTTAAAGACCCAGCCACGTTTCATCTTCAATGCCCTTGCTGATGGAAGGAGGTTTGCACTCAAAATCTCACGATACATGGCCTCATTCATTCTTTCATGTACACGGATCAGTCGTCCTGTTCCCTTTGCAGAGAAACAGCCCCAAAGCATGATGTTGCCACCCCCATGCTTCACAGTAGGAATGGTGTTCTTTGGTTGCAACTCAGCATTCTCTCTCTTCCAAACACGGCAAGTTGTGTTTCTACCAAACAGTTCTACTTTGGTTTCATCTGACCATATGACATTCTCCCAATCCGCTTCTGGATCATCCAAATGCTCTCTAGCATACTCTCGACGGGCCCGGGCATGTACTGGCTTAAGCAGGGGGACATGTCTGGCACTGCAGGATCTGAGTCCCTGGCAGCGTAGTGTGTTACTGATGGTAGCCTTTGTTACGTTGGTCCCAGCTCTCTGCAGGTCATTCACTAGGTCCCCCCGTGTAATTCTGGGATGTTTGGTTCTTGTGATCATTTTGACCCCATGGGGTGAGATCTTGCGTGGAGCCCCAGATCAAGGGAGATTATCAGTGGTCTTGTATGTCTTCCATTTTCTAATTATTGCTCCAACAGTTAATTTCTTCACACCAAGCTGCTTGCCTATTGCAGATTCAGTCTTCCCAGCCTGGTGCAGGTCTACAATTTTGTTTCTGGTGTCCTTCGACAGCTCTTTGGTCTTCACCATAGAGGAGTTTGTAGTGTGACTGTTTGAGGTTGTGGACAGGTGTCTTTTATACTGATAACAAGTTCAAACAGGTGCCATTAATACAGGTAATGAGTGGAGGATAGAGGAGCCTCTTAAAGAAGAAGATACAGGTCTGTGAGAGACAGAAATCTTGCTTGTTTGTAGGTGACCAAATACTTATTTTCCACCATAATATGCAAATAAATAGATTGTCTGGATTTGTTTCCACATTTTGTCTCTCATAGTTGAGGTATACCTATGATGAAAATTACAGGCCTCTCTCATCTTCTTAAGTGGGAAAACTTGCACAATTGGTGACTGACTAAATAATGTTTTGCCCCACTGTACCCTGCTGGGTCTAGTTCTTGTTTTATAATGCTGTGGGCAGTGGCGTCGCTACAGGGGGGCAAGCTGGGCAATTGCCCCCCACTAGTTAACCTTTGCCCCCCTGTCTGCCCCCCCGCAAGCTCCGGCACTTGTGTGAAGTCTGTGAATGGCAGGAGTTTTTTTTTTTTTTTTGAGCATGAATGACTGAGTGATTTGTAAAAAATAATACAGCGCACCTCCCTGTGCTCAGTTTGAGTAGCGGAAGAACCCCCACACTGCTAGCCTAGTAGCCTCTTCTAGTTCAAGCCAGCCGGTCATGTTCCTTCCTACACAACAACACAAGGAACATGACCGGAGACTGGAAAGGAAGAGAGCGGAGCTACCAGGCGCTGTGGTGCGTGCAGGTCAGGAAAAGAGCTAGAGAGCGTGGGAAGGAGCCGAGCAGGACCAGCAGGCTACAAAAGAAAACGATATGGGGCCGGGGTAAGTCACACAACAGAACATAGCTAAACCTAACGGCTCACATACTCTATTACTCTGTAACAGACTCCACCACCGGAAAAAAAACATTAGCTCGGTCTCCTTAGAGAATCTTCTGTAAAATGCTGCAGCACATTCCTCTGTCAACTGTCATAATGTTTTTTCCGGTATGGCTGACAAGGTGGCAGAAGTGACAACACCTGACTCAATCATCTTCTAGATGTCAAAATCTGCAAATGTACATTGTTGTCACTTCTGCCACCTTGTCAGGGTCAGCCATACCGGAAAAAAACATTATGACAGTTAACAGGGTAATGTGCAGCAGCATTTTACAGAAGATTCTCTAAGGAGACTGACTGAGCTAATGTGTTTTTTTTCTCGGTGATGTCTGTTACAGAGTGTGTGAGCTGTCGGTCACTCTGCTCTGTGCTGCCTGTTTCAGGTATCTCCCCAGATGACTCGGTTATTTGTACAGCACCAACAAATTTTGCAGCATGCGGATCCTTGTTTATGCAGGTTCTTCCTTGTAAAAGTAATAAGGGCATTTTTAATGGTCTGAAAGTTAACGCATTGGCACGGTGAGGTCCAATCCATACAGTATGCCTTATTACCTCTTACAATCCAATAAGCCTTTTATGATTTGAGCTTTTACTATCGCATCTAGTTTTGCACTAAACACTTTTTCTTATAGGTAACTGATATACTTTTTACAATTAAGAATCTTTGCAAAAGCAAGGATCCACACATTCATATTTTTGGAATCACTATCATCCTTTAGATCAGTATTTTTCAAAAAAAATTCTTGGGACTGTTAGTCCAAAAAAAAAGTGTCTATAGGCCACTATTATTTTATAGCCATTATGTACACGTGACTTACTTAAATACCCCGTCCTAACCTCTGTTTACCATCTACTTGCTTATAACTGCAGCACATGAATCATATCTTAGTCAAACATATTCAGTAATGTTATCATGGGCCCAGTATCAGTGCTCCAAGCCCAGTGCAGAGAATGCACACCTTTCACTATGTAACTGCACTATTGAGTGCTTCTTTCCATAAGAATGATTATTTCACCTGCATTTCCTTATTTTCACTCTAAAAAAGAACACAGACCAAGCAGGAAAGCAGCCTGCTGGTTTCAGAGCTGTGACCCTGCAACATTCTACTCCAACTGCGTGTTTAGTGCAGGTGCTCGTGTGTGTGTGCGTGTGTCACAGGGCAGGCTCTATAATTAATTCAGGTGGGACCAAGATGAGATAACTTACAACCAGTTTGTGTGAACTCACAAAAGATGTATTGACGACAGTGATTGGAATAAATACTGGGGACTGTGTGAATAAGATGGTTGTAAATGGAATAATGTGTATGTATAATGTGTGTGTGTATGTATAATTTGTATAATGTGTATGTATGTGTGTGTATGTATGTATAATTTGTATAATGTGTATGTGTGTGTGTATTTGTGTATGTATGTCTGTGTGTGTGTGTATGTATAATTTGTATAATGTGTATGTATGTATAATGTGTATGTATGTGTGTGTATGTTTGTATAATTTGTATAATGTGTATGTGTGTGTATGTATGTGTATTTGTGTATGTATGTCTGTGTGTGTATGTATAATTTGTATAATGTGTATGTATGTATAATGTGTATGTATGTGTGTATGTATGTATAATTTGTATAATGTGTATGTATCTATAATTTGTATAATGTGTATGTGTGTGTATGTATGTGTATTTGTATATGTATGTGTCGGTGTGTGTTTAACTGTGTATGTATGTGTATGTATTTATGTATTTGTGTTTATGTACTGTATGTGTGTGTATGTATGTATATTGTATAATGTGTGCATGTAAGTATATGTATGTATTTGTGTGTATTTATGCATGTGTGTAAAGGTGTGTGTGGTGTATGTATGTGTGTTTGTGTAACTGTGTATATATGTATATATATATATATATATATATATATATATATATATATGTGTGTATGTATATGTGTGTGTATGTACATGTAAATGTATATGTGTGTGTGTATATATATATATATATATATATATATATTAGTGCCCCCCCAGTTTTGACTCTGGTATCTTATGTGCCCCCCCTATATATTGTTCCTAGGGTCGCCACTGGCTGTGGGTAATTTTATTATTAAACAATATAGCTACTCTACATTTTCTTTTATTACCGGGGTCGCTATAATATCTGAGATCCAGTTAACTTTCAATTTAGGAATTTCTATCTCTTTCAAGTATAATTACTGTAAAAAGATAATATCTGAACTATGACGTTTTAAATTTTTTAATATATGTTTCCGTTTGATGGGGGAGGAAATATCTCCTACATCCCATGACACTAAGTTAAGGGTTGACTGCATTTTATTAAAATCTCACTAGTTGAAAAATATAAAAAGCCCCAGACCATCTGGACTTCTACAGGCCAAGAGAGGCATGTGTTTTGAGGAGGCGAGAGGGAAGAGAGAGGAAAAAAAAGTGGAAAAAACAAACAAAGAACCATAAACAGGATCTCCACAACCCTGTAACAGAATATCACAAATAAGAGTATTTCCCATTTAAACACTCTTATATCAGGCATCACTACATGTCTTAAGAACATAAAATGATAATAAAAAAATAAAAAAAGAGAAACTGTACATTATTACCATGTCCACTTTGATTGACAGTACATTTTATGCAATAGCACTCTAAAAAATCTATAACATCACTTAATATAAACCTTAATGTTATTTTTTACACAGTAGGATTCGGCCTCCTCTGTGGTATTTAAAGTGATGAGACGATCTGCACCAGCTATTGTTATTTTAGCAGAATATCGTAAAGTAGCTTTAACACCTGCTCTTATTAGGCCCGTGCAGTATGGTGCCATCATTTTTCTTTTTGCCGATGTGTCTGCAGAAAAGTCTTGAAAGATGCTTATTTGTTTTGAGCCTATCATTAGTGGGGGTTTTTCCTGTGTTGCCTCATTAGATTAATTTTATCCTTGAAGTTTAAATATTTTATTATAACCATCCGTGGTCTTATATTCCCATCCGGATATTTCCTACTACTCCCTGTTCTGTGTGCTCTTTTAACCTGTAGTTTATCTAGTGGTGCCTGAAGCCCCAATAATTGAGGTAATGTGTTTGTTCCAAATGTTAATAAATACGTAAATTCTAGACTCTCGGGTAAGCCAATAATCCTGATATTATTACTACGTGATCTGTCTTCGAGATCATCAATTTTAGCTTGCAAGGTTTTAATTTTATCCTCATGACTTATATTAATCTCTTCTTGTACATTATGTCTGTCTTCTAAATCAGAGACCCTTGATTCTATTATTCTTTTTTAAAATTGTTTAATCTCAAGTGAGAGTCCAGCAATCTCTTTTTAACTGAATCAAATTGCGGTAGCAGTAGTTCAGCAAGTTGGTTGAGTGTCAGCTGTTTTTCTGGGCTGATAAGTGTATGTGCTTGGATTGCTAGAGAAGAATCTGGGCCTGTATCATGTACCATTTTGCTCTTTTTGTCTCTCTTTAATGGCATTGCAGGAGATCTGGGTTTAGTGCTTGTGATATATTTTCCATAAATATATATATATATATATATATATATATATATATATATATATATATCTTAAATGGGTACTTTGAATCAACTACAGTCAGGGGAAAGGAAATATTTTACTTTGTGTGCTCTAAAGGGCATCTACATCTACAGTCCCTGGAAGTGTTGAAGATTTGGGTACCAGTGGGTAATGCAAGACTGGCTGTGTGTTCTTGGGCAAAGCAGTTTGTGGGACATAGTAATATTCACAGTAGTTGAGCAGTTACAGTCCACACAACTTTTCGGTCCCTCTTTAGTAATTCTTAGGTATTAAATTCCGTTGCTTTCACACCCTCTATCGAACATGCAATCTCTCTAATCCACACTATAGTACAATGCTATGAGGCACCCAAAAGGAGCACTAAGCAGTGTCATTTGGTTACTCACTAAAACAAGAAGTAGCCATATTTTTCCTGTCAGGCACTGCTGGAGAGACAACATCACAGGGCTGCCATGGAGGGACCTTAGCATGCTAGGAATTGTAGTCTATGTTCCCTCTGCTTACAGTTACTAGATATAGGTAAGTCAATGAAGCAGCAGACTCTCCACTGGCTACTTTAGTAGCACAAGATGCTTTTTAATACAGCGTTGAGGTTTGTTTCTGTCTTTGATTATTTATAAATGTTTGCAGATACATAGTTGGGAAGGACGCTTCCCCATTAATATATCACTCTGTGATTGCTGGTCTTACCCTGGGAAAAGTTTTTCAAAATTATCTACAAAAAAAATTATCTACAAAAAAAGGGTTGGGTCTAAGCATAACAGTCTAACTTATGTAGATGTTTGTTATAATGACCAGAATTGTTGTGTGTATTAAAGGTGGTGGTATTATTAGTATTGATGCTTGTTTTCTAATTGTGTGTCTGGACATTGAACTTTTCTCAGCAAAAAGTTACAAACCTAATCAAGACCGTTTCCAGTTCCTTTTTTTGATGTTTGTAGCTAAAGTTTTGCTGTAAAAAAATGTTCTTTGGAAACTGCTGTATGTTCACTGCTCACAACCTGTAAGGTACCACAGGGAGGTACACCCTCCACTACTGGCTACTAGTTGGAGGGTTCCCAAGTGTTGGTATAGTCCATTTAAGAGGAGTGGCTGAGGGCAAGGGAAAGATGTAGCAGAACAGGCAAGGTTGGCATTAAGTGGGCAATGTGAAAAATAGAGCAGAAACTAAGGCTAACCTGTGGCTCAGGGGTAACTCACTGCAACACAAACCAGCATTCCTGGGTTAAATACTCGTGTAGTGCATGACACAATCGCAGCTCAATTAAGAAGTCTGTCTGTGAGTGCAGAAGAAGAAAAGCAACCTTTACCCCCAGCTCCCATCCTCATAGTTGCCAACATTCAAATAAAAAATTCCAGGGACACTTTGCAGCAGCTTAAGCAGGAGTGAGATAAAGATACTTGCCGCCTGGGAGCAGAAATACTTGCTGCTGCCCCCACTTCCCAACAAAAAAAAACACAGGACAAGATAGCTTATGGTAATTATAATGATTATAGTAATTTTAATATCTTTATATCAGATATACAATAATAATTTACCACCCATTATTAATGGGCCTTTGTCAAAGCAGTCCCACATCCTAAACCATCCTCCAGTAATAATATTTATTTTATTGTGAAATTAACAGTACAGAGTCATTACATACACATTCACATACATATACTCACACAAACACATACATAAACTTGCACACACTTATATACTCTCACATGCACATATACACACACACTCATACAAACACACACCCTTTTTGTTTTTTTTATAGAGATTTCCTCTATTTAACTTTTGCAAAATTAAAGTCCAACTACCTACTCCTGTTTTGCTCCTGTGCAATTAGTGAGGACAAATGTATGCCACTCCTGAATAATTCACTAGCGGTGTCCTTAACAGGAGTGACAAATTCCATATAGTCCAAAAGTGGCAGCATAAAATAAAATTTTTTGAACATAAATATCCAAAAACATAGCAATGTTACGTTAGACACTCCCTTAATTATGCTATATAGACAAATAATTGTCTACACCTTACATACACTATTACCGCCAGATGGCACTAGCACATCACAAGAAATCAATGATTTATTATATAGTATTTCCTAAACATAGCACCATCTCTACCTGTCTTAACATAAAATACTACTACTCTGATCAATCTGGCACATCTGAATGTTTAAAGAAACACAGATAAATCCCAATCCTTAGTTAAATCTAATGGTTCCAGGGTACCTAATTCATAAATCTAAAAGCATTCACATTGTTTTAAAACTAGTTCTCTATTTCCTCCTCTATGTTAGGTACATGATCAATGATTTGAAAACGCAATTGGCTCACTGTATGTGCAGCCATAATAAAATGGTGTGCCAAAGGGGCAGAATCATCCCTGGTCCTAATGTTACTCTTATGTTCAATAACATATCTCATATGCAATGGGTGGTCTCCCCAATATAGACCCACCCACAAGGGCATTTAATCATATAAATAACAAAGGGAGTGTTGCAAGTATAGTATCCCTTTATGTGGTCATTTTTTCCCAGTGCCGGGGAGATAAAATTGTGATCATTTAGTCATATTACCACAGCAGGAGCATGGTGTATTTAAGCATGGATAACAACCTTTATTCTTAGAGGTGATATACCCAAGGCTTGCTTTTCTATCAGAGCCAATGTCAGCTCTAACTAACCTATCTTGTATATTAACACCTTTTTTGTATGCGGGCATATGGAGATTTTGAAACTCCAAAATACGAGGATTACAGAATGCTAAAATACACCAATGTTTTATTATAATTGTAAAAATGTCACTGCTTTGAGAATTATATTCAGACACAAAAGTCAAATGTCCACTATGGCTATCCTTGCCTCTTTCCTTCTTTGAACAAATTAACATTTCTCTTGGAATAGATAAAACAGGTTCAGTGTCTATTAAAGATGACGGGTAACCCCATTCTACAAAACGATTTCCCATTTCTTCAAGTCTAGCTGTCACCCGTTGATTATCAGAAACAATCCTACAGACTCTTAAACATGTAGATAATAATCATCTTTAAATAAGAAATTGTTGCAACACAAAATTATTTCCAATAATTACAAAAATAATGAACTTACTATTTATTGTAAAGATTGTTTGAGCACAAAACTTTCCTTTCTGAGCCCATTCCACTTTCATGTATAATGGACTTATATAAGCTTTCTACGTCCAAACTCAATAAAATATACTTATCTGTTTGAAGGACTAGAGAACCTATTTATGCAAAAAAAAACACTAGTACTTTAATGAAAGAATTAGATAACTCCACATAAGGTCTTAATATGCAGTCTAAAAAAAATGGAAATATTAGTAAACATAGACCCTGAACTGGCCACAATTGGACATCCTGCCGGAGCCTCCAATTTTTTTTTGTATTTTAGGGGAAAGTGTACAGCACAGGAATGCGTGGATGCTCAATATTAAAAACCTCTCAATACCTTTTACCAATAATAATTTTCTTAACAGCAGTAGACACTGCCCTCTATTTCCTTAAAGATATCAAAAAGATTACAGCTCATTTTTTATAGACACTCATTTTTAAGTTGATATTTCATTTCCTGTATGTAATAAGTTCTGTCAATAATAACAGTGGCTACACTTTTATCAGCTCTTTTCAAAATTACATCTGACATCTCTTGTAAGACCGTAAAGCACTGGCATTATGACTAGAAAAGTTATTGTAAATAGATTGATTTCTATGTTTCAATTTTTTCTAAAGGTATCAATACTATAGGGAGGTTGAATAGGAATAAATGTACTTTTATTCCTTAAATGTTTTTAAATACGGCACCTCTAGTGTGTGATGTTAATTATGTGTTACCAATTTTAACACTTTTATGTCCCTTTAAAAACCCTTTAAATAATTCATACATTCCCCAACGGTTTAGCTCATTTTAAAGTGAAATTTTTGGCTTTAACAAATTAATCTGTAATATAGATATACAGATACAAGATTATTGCACACAATTACATATTATAAACTTTATAAATATAGCATAGACTGTGTATCATGCATATGTTGATTCCAGCCTAGTAAAATGGGAGCTTTTTTTAGTTTAAACTTAATGTAAATTAGTTCTCTTTATTACAGTGTAACTTTTAATTGTTGATCCTCCTAAAATGTTAAAGTTTATGTCTATAATATTTTATTTTTTAATGTAATTTGACAATTGAAATAGGGAATACAAAGAGGAAATATATAATTGATTCCATTAAAGTGAAATTGTATTTACCAATGTTCAGTCATACATATCTATGAAAGAGAAGAAATTTATACTCACAACCGTAGCTGTTCCTGCTGCTCTGGGAGCCCTGCTTCCTCCCCCATTCACTCCCCCTGTGTAGCTCCAGGTTGCAGATACTCCCTCCTGCTGTGATTTAAAGGTCTCTTGTTGCATGGCATTCTGGAAATTATAGTTTCCACTCCCAGCCGTGCAACCTAGAAAGGACCCAGCTGCACCGCACAAAATCTCCTGTGCGACTGACTGTGGCAGTCAGTAGGGATACTTTGCAGAGTCACAGTGCATAGTGGCACCTGATGCCCCTCCAGAGCTTGATCTCACCTTTGTAAATCTGGAAGTTCTGCCACTGGTTAAAAGGACACTAAATTATGCTTTCATCCTTCAGAAAGAGCATGACATTTTAAAAACACAATTTCCAATTTACTTAAATTATCAAATTGTGCAGTCTTTTTATTCTTCTGTGGCGCCAGCTCCTACTGATCATGTGCAAGAGTTCAGTGTATACATGTATGAGTCTGGGCATCTTTTATAGCTTTTACATGATATAGGGTTGGGGACTTGTGCAATAGATGTTTTAATAGAATTATTTTGTATTCAATAGCCCTTTAGATGAGTTAAACATAGCAATATTGATGCCTAAATCCCAAAATTTCCTGAATGTGGTACAGCAGTGGAAAGGACTTGTGTGGGCTGGCCTACATGTGTTTTGTGGGTGGAGCTGTATAAAGATGGGCAATGCCATGGTTTTGCTGTCAAAGGGGCCAGGTGTATTACAGATGGGGTTGGGTCCCTGGGGACATTGAAATTTGCCATGACAGGGTAAGCTATGGAAAGAGTCAGCAGTTGACCTCCCAACTCATGAAAATCCTGTAACATCCTAGACAGATGTGAGTTATGTAGATGCAACATGTGTATCTAAATATTAGAGACTTATTTTGTGTGAGGGGTGGTGCACATGGAGGGGCAATTCATAATGGTTGGATACTGGGAGTAATCATGGACATGTATGGATGGTCAGTGGGAATGTCTGGGCAATTTGTGGGTGTGTCTGGGTGTTATATGGGTGTGGCTAAGGGGAATTCTGCAAATCAGGACATTTTCATTTTCCTCACTGATATTTAACCTAACAGTTATCTCCCCCAAACACTATTAACCCTAATCACACCTTTCAACTTTGACCCCCTCACAGCAATTAACTCTACTTTGATGCCTACCATGGTTAATCCTGACCACATGATCTCACACCACAATTAACCTGGTACTTGATCCCTACTGCAACTTAAGGGGATATGAAACCAAAAAAATATATATTTTTTTATTCAGACAGGGTATACAATTTTAAAAAGTTTCCAATTTATTTATATTGCTTTGTTCCCAATCTTTTCTGTGCTGAAGAGATACCTTGGTGTGCATATGGAACACTGCATGGCTGGAAATAGTGCTGCCATCTAGTGTAAGTGAAAAAATATTCTTGTAAAATTGTTTCCATATAGTGTTTCAGAAATTGGCCAGCTCCTAAGCATATGTCCCTACTTTTCAACAAAAGATACCAAAAGAACAAAGAAAAATTGATAATATAAGTAAATTATAAAGCTGTTTAAAATCACATGCTCTATCTAAATCATGAAAGAAAATGTTTGGGTTTCATATCCCTTTAACAATCAACCCCACTTAGTACCTAAGGCACCCACTGGCACCAAAAATCCCCAGTATAAAACCTAAGAGACTTGTACAAAAAGATCCTCCAATAAAACAACTTCTCTTCAAAAAACATACATCCCACTAAAAAAAAGTTTTCTTCCTACACTAATTATTTTTCAGCAAGCTCTATTTTTAGCTTGTTTTGTTTTTGTCAAAACATTTCTTCAATTTTTTTATTTTTTTATTATTATTAATAATTTTTTAATCCTGATTGGCTAAATGTGTGCAGTACTGCATATGATTGTCAGTGCCACCTGCAGGTTTAGGGAGAAGTAAAGGATATCTGCAGTAAGCTAGTTGAAATAGAGATATTGGGGCATATTTATCAAGCTCCGTATGGAGCTTGATGCCCGTGTTTCCAGCGAGCCTCCAGGCTCGCCGGAAACACAAGTTATGAAGCAGCGGTCTAAAGACTGCTGCTCCATAACCTGTACGCCTGCTCTGAGGCAGCGGACAGACATTGCCAGAAATAAACCCGATCGAATACGATCAGGTTGATTGACACCCCCTGCTAGCAGCCGATTGGCCGCAAATCTGCAGGGGGCGGCATTGCACCAGCAGTTCACAAGAACTGCTGGTGCAATGATAAATGCTGAAAGCGCATGCTGTCTGCATTTATAGATGTGCAGCGGACATGATCCGCAATATCGGATCATGTACTCTCACACAATGATAATTTGGCCCCATTATGAAAAACTGCTAGCGAGCAAGGTAAGAATACTTAAATGCATCTAACAATAATTGTGGATTTAAATGTTTCTTTTAACATTAGGAGCAAAATACATGATATATGAGCAAATGCAATTCTTTAAAACTATGCATGAAAAAAACATCAAGTGAAGTTAATAGTTTGCCCATTCATCATGGGTTATAAGTTTGTGTTCTTCATTTTTTTAAATAAATGTTCTATTTCTTTAGTCATGTTAAAAAATGTCTCTGCTGTAAAACCAAAACCAAAATTAATGTAATTTATCTAATAACTTAAAAATCCTATTATAGCTTAAACTTCCTAGAGATAAACCTTCTCCCAAGGGTTAGGGTTATACAAATACACAAAGATAGGAAGTAGCATTAACAAAACCAATCAGGAATAAACCGCTAAAATTTTAACATAATTTGGCAATATCTTACAGAAATAATTTATTTAATTAATATTAAAAGTTAAAATCACACCTCTCTACCAGCTCTGGCTATCTATAGCACATACAATACAGTAAATATCATCCTTTTAAAATATACATATAGAAAAACAAACTTGGTCCTTGTAAACACTTGTATCTAGTGTTAAAATATCCTCTGAAACAAATATAGTCTTTTTAGTATCTGTAGAGTATATAATGTTTCAAATGTTAATAATCCTCTGGGTATACAAATAGTCTTGAAACTTCAATTTAAAAGTTCTTATATTATTTAAAATCTTACTCACGCTCCTCCGGTGGGCTTTTTGCCCAATTGCAAATGGGGTGTGGGTCTCCTTTTGAAAGATGGCATAGAAGTCTGTAAGATAATTGTCAAACACTCCGGAATAGTTTTACCTCTTCACTCACATACAGTAAAAGGCGTCCAGCCTATACACAATGCGATATAATGGGGTCTGAGTTTCACCTGCGTCTCAGACCTGTTTGTATCCGGTATGCAGTGTGCTTCCATTGTATTTAGAACCAACTTTTCCTTGTTTCGATCTGGGACAGTTTTGCTCACAACTCCCTGTCCGTCGGGTTTGGATCAATTATGCTGTTCACTTTAAAAGGACATTGACATTGCAAGATTACTTTTTATTTTTAATCAGATTTTTTTTATTAAGGTAGTGAGCATACAATACATACATAATTGAGCATAATTAAACTTTTAATCTTTTGGCTTTTTTTTTTATTTTTAAAGTATTTTTTATTTTATTTTGCCAAATTCTTGCAATACCTGTAATCTCTTAACAATTCAATTTGTGTTCAAATTAAAGAGGCAAATAAGTCAAAATGACACTTTCATTATTTAATAGAGAGCATAATAAAAATAAAATAACTTCTATTAACACATATATACATTTATTTTTCTTGAAATCTAGTTCCTTCCCGTGAAAGCATAGAGAGGTAGGCTAAGAAGTGTCCATGTGTCTTGCATGCCATATGATTGCAGTTTTTGCAACAATGTTTTTTTTTAAATTGTATGTTCTGTTTGAATCATGAAAGTTTCATGTTGGCTTTTGGCTATGTCCCTTTAACAAATCCTATTAGACTTGAAATCAACTGTGTACCCATTCATATAAATAACATGTCTCCATGTGTGTGATGTCATTGTTCTCTGCAGCACCAAGAGCTCCCAGCTAGGTTCCCGGTTAGGTTTGTTACTAACAAGGAAATGCCTGTGATATTACATCAGTAGCAAGAAAACTGTCAAACAATCAGGTTAATTGATAAAGCAACGAAACACATTTCATTGCAATTACAAGGAAATTAGGTTTTATTACTCACTCATTTGCAAAAGGTCTTACAATATGATGTGTCATTCTCTCTTTAATTTGACCCAAGCCTGTTATTGTGACTAATTAGTTACTTTACACTCAAGTGGTTTTGTTGTATATTTCTTTTTCCCAGTAGTGCTAAACTCACCTGAATTTACTTTCAATAGTTGCCGAAAGAGAAGGTACTTAAAAAAAACCACAACAGGAACATGCAAAGTACTTCTCTTTTCAAAGAAATGAAAAGCTATTCCCAATTACATTAAATACATTTCTAAACACTAAACATCAATTTAAGACATATATATTTCATGTTAATTCATAATAGGGACAAGAGAACTGTATGTGGTAGAATTGCTGGGATTTTGTACTTTATAACTGAATTATACCTAATTTACTTCTAGCTGTGCATTTGAGCATTTGTAGCAGTGAAATAAGGCATCTAATCTCTGCAACCTCTAATTGTTCAAATTACGGCTTCTTGCATTTTCTCCATACAGGATGATACATACAAATTATCAGAACTTTAGGATTGTATATGAATACAGTAGATAATAGTATCATGAGGGCAAAAAAAATGTAAGGAGTAAAATAACAAATTAGTGAAACTAGTTTTATATTTTAATACATTGACCCCTTGTCTCATTATTGGCATCAATAATATTCTCTTATAATGAAAAACTATTTGTTTCATTAAATATACCAACCAACAGTTCCATTATTTAAGATCAGGAATGTACTTTGGAAAGGCAAGGGTGCTCTGGATTGGGACTTAGGGTCAGAGCTGAGCTACCAAAATGTGAGGCTTGAGTTTACCAAGTATTCTCTTCAAGAAAATAGAACATTAAAAGTTGAAAGCAGGGGGCGACAAGCCTGGTAGGCTTCTCGCTAGAGCGATTAATAGGAAGAAATTAAAGGCTTATGTGCACCACATGTTAAATGAAGAGGGTGGGGCTAAAGCAGACGCTGATTCCATAGCAGAGATCTTTAGGAATTATTATGAATCTCTTTATAATCTGGCACAGCCGGACCACTGGTAGGGATGACTCACCCACATTACAGCAGGAGGAGGAAGCTACGCGTGTTTACCTAGAGTCCACTGACCTTCCGATGATCTCGGAGGAGGACAGAAATTTCCTAGATTCCCCAATTACAGGGGAAGAAGTTCAGAAAGCTATAAAGGACCTTCCATCGGGCAAAAGCCCTGGACCTGATGGCTTCGGCCTAAGATACTACAAAAAGTATGCAGAGATTCTTGTACCCGAACTGACAAACTTGTTTGCCTCCCTATCTGAGACTCCCAGGCTCCCTAGATCCATGCTTGAAGCATATATAGCAGTTATCCCCAAACCTGGGAAATCCCATGATAGGCCCGAGAATTTCAGACCAATATCTCTCTTAAACTTGGACGTGAAGATTCTGGCTAAAGTTATAGCCGCACGTCTGAACAGACTACTCCCCAGTTTGATCTCTACTGATCAGGTGGGCTTCATACCAGCCCGAGAGGCTAGAGACAACACTCTCAAAATACAACAGATGATAACATATGCCCATATACACAAGATGCCGCTCTCCCTGGTCACTACAGATGCAGAGAAGGCATTTGATCGGGTTAGCTGGACATTTATCCGATTGTCTCTGGAGAAATTTGGTTTTGGCCCGGGCATTATAAACACTATCATGTCCCTATACTCTGCCCCGAATGCTCGGGTGAGGGTAAACGGCACCCTCTCAGATACTTTCCTGATCAACAACGGGACGAGACAGGGGTGTCCCCTCTCACCCCTTTTATTTGCCCTCACCATCGAGGTATTGGCGAACAAAATCAGAAATAATCCGACGGTAAAAGGGCTTCTGGTTGGCAACATCGAACATAAACTATCGATGTATGCCGATGATATCCTCCTAACGCTCTCAGACTCTGCGACTTCCCTGAAGGAGGCGCTTTTGGAACTCAAAGCCTATGGAGCTGTCTCGAATTTTCTTCTTAACCCTTTGAAATCTGAAATCATTAATATTACAGAGCATCCGGACTGCTTTGCCGCCTTGACGGCCGAGTGTCCGTTGAAAGTGGCCAGGCATAGTATAAAATACCTGGGCATCACTATCACATCCTGCGCTCTTGAAACAGTCGACCTAAACTACAAAAACATATCTGACTAAGTTCTTAGGGACCTGTCTAATTGGAAAAAGAAATCAATCTCCTGGTTAGGTCGTATAGGAATTGTTAAAATTAATATTCTGCCAAGAATACTTTACGTCATGCTGACAGTCCTGTCGGTTGCAGCCTCTCATTACCTTCAACGTATACAAACAGGCATTGAGGCATACATATGGAATGGGATGAGGCCCAGGGTTAAAAAGTCCACATTGTACTTACCCAGAGACAGGGGCGGTCTCGGAGTACCACTCCTGAGAGAATATCAAAATGCTATTTTTCTTCAGAGGGTGGTGGAATGGAGCCGTAATTCTTGTAACAAACTTTGGATCCAAATAGATAATGAGATACTGCAGCGGGGAAACGTAGGGGCCCTAACCTGGTTAACGGCTAAACACCGCCCGGCTTCTATCACACAGTAACCGTTGATCTCTGACACCCTAAAGATCTGGGACAAGGTGCTGAGCGAGAGTACATATGTCTCCACTCACACCTCACCAAACGTACCTATCCGTGAAAACCCTGATCTGGGGTTAGAGCTCCCGAAGCGCACTAAGGGAGAAACTTATACACTAGATGAGACAGCTTTCTCTAATATTCTACAACACGATAAAATCAAAACACAGGCCGAATTGGCCGAATGGGACCGTACCATTTTTGCATCCTGGTTCAGAGTGGCCCAAGTCACTCACTACTTCAATACTTGTAAGGATCGAGGAGCATTGACAAGACACAGAACACCCTTTAAGGTGTTGTGCACTATGCAGCAGGCACCAGCTCACTTAATCTCTCAATTATATCAACTGCTATTGAGCAAGGGAGGAACCATTCTCCCAACATTTGCTTCTGCATGGCAAACAGAACTTGGGCTTTAAATACCCACTAAAGATTGGTTAAAAATCTTTAAGAAAACAAAAAGAGCTTCTATCTCAGCAAAGGTTCAGGATATGCACTATAAGCTAATAAGTAGATGGTACTTGACGCCCCAAAGACTGCAGAAGATTTAACCTCACACAGGTGGGGGGGTGCTGGAGGGGCTGTGGAGGAGAGGGCTCCCTTCTTCACATATGGTGGACATGTCCACAAATACAGCCTTTTTGGGAAGGGGTGCTGGGAGAAATGAGCAAAATCCTTAAAACCATCATTCCCCCCAATCCAACATATCTGATATACCATGAGCTACCTAAAATCATTGGAGTGGACAGACACCTACTCTTTATGCTAATGTTGAATGGTGCAAAAGGGCTTATCCCAGCGCATTGGAAAAGTCCTCAGACCCCTACTGTTCAAGAGTGGAAGCATAGAGTAGGAGACCTACTTAGACTAGAGCGATACCATTTCCTTAAAACTGGAAGACTAGCTACACATGAGATGATGACGCTGACATGGGAGGGCAAGGGATTTTGACCCTTTTAAAACCATATGCAACCCTTTGCCATTCTCTCCCTCCTCCTCGCTGCTCCCCCCCCCCTTTTTTTTTCTCTTTCCCCTCTAACACTACATTCCTTCTGTTTCTTTCTTTGTACTAATTCACTCTGTTCGCCTCCTGTCACTCTTGACGGGTGAAGACACCAGGCCTTACGTAACCTTCAGTAGTATGAAGCAAAAATACTGAAGATATATATATACCCATATATTTTGATACCTGTTGTCAAACTCCTAAGTTCATGTTTTGTCTGATTATGTTGACCACCTAGCACTACGAACACATGGTTCGTAGAAACAAGCTCAAGAACTATGGACTAACTTCATGAAAAAACATTGCAAAGGACTTATCTAACTCACGCAATCTTGTTTGATGTGTGATTATATGTGTGATTGAATGCCAAACTTGTCAACACTTAATAAAGCTTGTTTGAAAAAAAAAAAAATTGAAAGCAGGAATGTAGCACATAGCTAAAGAGTCCAGACAACCCCACAAGTTTAGAGACAATTGGAAGTTTTCAATTAAATGTGCTTTCCCTTTTCTTGTCCCATATAACATGCACATGTTTCTTTGATATGAAACCCATATAATGTAATCAGTGATGTCATTCCCCCTGTGTAAAATGACATCACTTCACAACCTTTTGACTAATATAATGTAATCATTTATAACATATGTCCCAAAACATGGGCATTTACTGTCCCATCCCTTATTTTGTTTGATTTATGTCTAACTTTTATACCATTTGACACTTCTAGTGTCTCATATGTTAATCTATGTGACATACCATCCCTTTACCTAACCAATGTATCATCTCTTAACCCACATAGAGCTAGTTTCTAATGACGTGGAAAGGTTTGGAAACATAAAAATTCTCCACAGATTTTAATGGAGATAAATGTTTTTACCACCAGTTTCCGAACTTTACCAACTCAATGGAAACTAGCCCATAGTTTGCTATTTGTATTTTTGCATATTACATTATTTATCCCTTTCAATACACCATTAAAGTGAATGTCAATTCAGATGAATTGGTGCCCAGTTTTTAATAATCCTATTAAAAACAAGGGCACTTTAATTCATCAAAATTTACATCTCACTAGTTTTCTTCAAATACTTACCTTTTAATCTTCACAGCCACTTCAGCGATTGATCCGGCCATTGGAAACCTCTTCATACGGCTTCCTCCAATCACAGTTTCCCCCCCGGGGGAATCATGGCCTGAGGCAACGCTGTGATTGGAGGAAGCTGGATTTGTCATTTTGGACCTGCAAAGAGGGTTTGCGACGGGTAAAGGAAGCACTGCAGCGGCTGTCAGGATTAAAAGGTAAGTATTTGAAGAAAACAAGTGAAATGTAAATTAGGATTATTAAAAATCAGGCACCGATTCATCTAATTGAATCATAATATGTATTATCAACTTAAATTGAAATGCCCTTTTGTGCATATATTGAATATGCCATTACTAGACCCATCTCCATATAATGTCCCATCACTTGACCTATCTAAAATGTATAACTTACCCTATCTATGGTACCATTCATGTTATAATAAGCCATCACCTGATCCAACCAATGTACCAATTCTTGTCCTAGCCAGTGTTTTGTCATGTGATCTATCCAGCATGACACATCTAATGTATTTATTCTTAATCCGCAAATGTGCATAATTTTTACCATCAGTAAATCAGTAAGTATATTATTTCAAATGTTTACTGACATGTCCCTTCCAATGTTCTTCACTAGTGCCATCCAATGTAATATCCTTTATCCCTTCTTAAGTGTCACCATTTAATTTACCTTATGTACCATTAATTGTCCCATTAAATGTGTCATTTCATCCCTTTTAATGTGCATCATTTGTCCTATTTAATGTTGTACTTTCAACTGATCTGACCAATGTTCCATAACTTTTCTTAGCTAATATTTAATCTATTGCCTTTTCTAACATATCAATTATCTTAATATGCTATTATTTGATTCATTTAATGAGCATCAATGGACCCATGTCATTTGTTATAATATTATCCATGAAATATGTCATCACTTGTTCCATATAATGTGAAATTACCTGACCTGATTATTATGTCATCACTTATCCAACCATATGGACAATTACTTCACCTACCAAATGAGAAATCTTTCATTTAATTTGGTGTTTCATGACTTATGTACAACCCCTGATCCTATCTTACGTGTCATCATTTAAATTGTGTAACATACCACCAATTTCTATCTTACATATATCACCAGACTTGTATAATGTACCATATTTTATCACATCAACAATCACATTTTCTTTAAGTCTCAGCTGAGGCAAAAGTATCAAATTTGTAGAAATTGGAAAAAGTATGTATAGAGGACCAAGTGGCTGACTTACAGATTTGCTCCACAGAAGCTTCATTTTCGAAAGCCCACGAAGATGAAACAGCTCTAGTGGAATTAGCCGTTATTTTCTCAGGAGGCTGCTGTCCAGCTGTCTCATAAGCTAGACGGATAACACTTCTCAGCCAGAGAGTGGTAGAAGTGGCTTTCTGACCCCTACACTTACCAGAGAAAACAATAAGCAGGGCAGAAGATTGCCGATAATCTTTAGTTCCATGATCAAGGCAAAGAGAATGACTGGGGGTTATGGGCAAGGGAAGTGATACTTAAAAGCTCTGCTGGGGTGCTCTTTACCTCCTCCTGCTTGCCAGGAGTGAATATCCTACTAGTAATTAGAATTTTTTGTGGACTCTCCATGCCATAGGAAAGAAATATATGTACTCTAGATGTGAGAGCAAACATTTATAAGAGCAAAGCAAGGGGTCATCAGTGCTTGTATGATGACATACTGAGATTACACCCTGTTAAGTAATAAGCAAACTGTTAGAAAATACTGAACTATAATAAAGTCCAGGTTCATATTATAGTAAGGAAATATAAAAATAAAACATGGCTACTTTACAGGATGGCTAAAGTTTAATTTTGATTAAGTATTCAACAAAGTGCTAATTTTCAAATGCTTAGAACTTGAAACAAATTTCAGCAATAATTTGTATTCTAGATGAAATCCATAGAATTAGTACTGTGACATATAATTTTTTTAAAAAATTTATGAATTAATGTGACAATGTAAATAAATCTATCTGCTTGATTAAGGCTTTAAGGAAAAAAAAAGATAAGACAATTTAAATACTGATCTCATCTGTATATGGATTTCAGGTGTGTGTATATATATATATATATCTAGATAGGCGCGTACACATGTCTGGAGCGCTACATGGCCGGAAATAGTTCTGTCATTTAGTGCTCTTGCTAGTGTATAACATTTTTGTCAAACTAATTGCCATATGTGCACACTCTTTAACATACTTTCCTGCTTTCCAACAAAGAAAAAATAATAGAAGTAAATTGGAAGGTTTTTTTTTTTTAAATGATATGCTCTATCTGAATCATGAAAGTCAGATGTTGGGTTTTATGTCCCTTTAAACTTATCTTTTCATTTGTTAAAGAGAAAATACATACTACCTTTATAGCATAGTGTGTTGTTAAAGTTAATAGAAACAAATATAGAAAATGAGTTCAAGGGTATGAAACATTCATGTGAAGAATAAACTCCTTTACTTCCAATTATTGATTAAGAAATGGAGGCCTTTAAATAATAATTTAAATAATTACAAAACATGTCAGATTGCTGTCTTATACAAGATTTTACTGTTCTTAAAATTCTTTTGTTTGGTACAATAAGATTAAGAAATGCATATGTTATTTTTAAATATTTCTAATATGTTTGTTAAGTGTTAGTATACCGTATACTTCCCAACTGTTCCAATTTTTTGCGGGACAGTCCTGAATTCAGAACTCCGCTGAGCTTCAGCTCTGCATTGCCCCCACAGTTACTCAGTATGTACATGTACACGGTTACAGCATACAGCCACTGTTTGTGCATATTCACTATGCTCAGGCAGTAACTATGCACACACACTTCCCCAGTGAACTGTGCTTAAAGAATTTTGTTCTCAATCTCTACCTTACTCAGGTCTCCTTCCTGTCTCACGCAATGCAAGTGCACGTTTTACTATGTCACTCATTTGCTCAGAGACGTAAAGGGATACTGGTCAGAAACATCCCAGACATTATGCTAGTAAGTCTGCCAGGTTACAATTGCACAGTATGCACATTCTGCTGACAATGTCTTTTTTTGTCTGGCATTGTGTGTATCCAGCTATCCAAGTGTACCCACTGCACAATATATACATCTGGCTTGCAATGCATATGTTTGGTTAGCGGTGTGTGTATAGATAGCTAGATAAGTACCAACTGTGCAGTATGTAGATCTTTCTGTCAGTGTGTAATTCAGCTAGTGAAGCAAATTACATATATAAAACAGAGAATATGTATTTAAAATAAAAAGGGAGTCTGAATACAGTTATCATTCCCGACCAAAAAAGATGTACAGTCAGAGATTTCAATGAGTGCTTAAAGCTAAAAAGAAGCATAAGTTCCCAACATGAAATTTTAGTTTAAATATATATTTTTGTTACTTCACAGAAGATGACACTTTTCTCTCTTTGGTCATTATTATATCTCTGTGGTTAAAACCACTTCATTTTGGATATGTTTTTGAGATCTTTGTAAATACTGAAGACCAGTTAAAGGCACAGTTCAAAAAACTGTCTCCCCTTTAATTTTTTCCCAATGATCCTTTTAACCTGCTAGAGTGTATTAAATTGGTTACAAGTAGCTCCTTTACTCCTATTTCAGCATTTGAAATAGATGATTTAGCCTGTGGTATCTCCACCTATACTGAACAAATTAATACTGGAGTATAGGCTATTGAATAGCCTAAGTATACGCAGCCAGCAGAAGAGATTACACTCTCAGTGGGATGCAGGATAGTTAAGTAATAAAATGATGATTTTCCATTGTTCTCTCTATGTTTTGAGCTTTGGTGTTCCAGCCAAATAAAAGATAAGGAAGCAAGTCTGTTTACACAAACTTAGAACATAATGAGATCTGATATCACCTTTAAGTTCAACCCATTGTAATAGGCTGTGGTTTCAAAGCACAAAATCAGCTACTTCATATACACAAATAAGCATGAAAATGGAATTTCTCAAATATTTTATATGCTGCAGTTGGTATAACAAGTCATTTAAAATACATTAATGGAAAAACAATTTTACAGTGTACTGTCCCTTTAAATACCATCAGTAAGATATATTAAAGTTTGCCCCCCACATGCTTGATGCTTAGTTAAAATTCACACACATAAAATGTATGTGTGTGTGTATATCTTAGGTAGCAGTGTGTGTGTCAGTATGTGAGGTTTGAAGTGCACATATAGTATATTTTGCTTGCAGTGTATGTATGTATGTAAAAGTGTGTGACAGTGCAAGTGTGTGTGTGTGTAGGTGATTGTGAGTGTATGTCAGTCAGTGTACATATCTAACTGACCTTGTGGACTTTACCTTTGGACGTTTGTGCAGCAGTTTGTATCTAGCAGAGTGTATGTAATGTAGCCATAAGTGCACTCTAAAAAGAATAGAGTTCTAGTTACAGAGGGGAGACAATTAAAATATAAATAGAATATAACTATTTTATCAATATGTGTTTAAAATGAGCAATATATTTAAAACTAGTGTGCATGCTATACAATACTAACAACACCACAAACAAACATAAATGACCTAAGTCTAAAGCAATAAAAATATGAAGAAAAAAAAGTGCAGAATCAGAATAAAAAAGTTCTTGATGGGAAAAAAAACGTATTCCAAAAATCAGCTCATATACATCAATCAAAGAGACTCATTCAAAAGGGCTCCAATGTATTGTTTAAGTCCTAAAGACTTCTTATGCCATTGAAATAAAGTCAAATCCAATAGAAGATAGAAAGTCCTTAAAGTGTTTAAAACAGGGGTAGCAAGCCACACGGTGATGTCCGCAGTGTGACAGTGCTGATCAGCTGTCTCTGTTAACTTTGACAGATACCTTCATTTCCAATGTTAGCGTTTAGACTCCTAGCATCCGGTTTCTTTAGCTCAGCTGTGTCTCCACGGATCTGCTTCCAGATTGAGGACTACATGTAGTATGGGGGACATCCTTGGACACTCCAGAAGCAAATGAAAACTGGTTTCAGCTGATACAATTCAGCCTTTCTCAAGCCATTTCTGATCTAATAGAGTTTATACCTGGCTAGGAGTATGTATGGATTTTCATTTTAAATAAATTTTAAATAAATGCACATATTTTAAATAAATGCACATATTTTAAATAAATGCACATATTCTTTATGTCCTGCATTTAAAGAGATGGTGGTGTTTGAATGTTACAGGGACATTGCACTCTGAATAAAAGAACATTGCATAATATGAAAAAAAAAGTGTGTGTGTGCATAGTGTGTGTATGGTGGGTGGGGGGGGTGATCAGTGGAGCTCTATTAGTGGAGGAGAAAAGTGTCCCTCAAATTTTGGGAGGTATGATGTGGTGTTTAGTTGCAATACCAGTGCTTGATAGTACATAATGGTAACTTGAATATTGAAGTGATGTGTCAGTCTCAGTTCTGTGCATTACTAGGTGTATTATTACTAGGGTAAGATATTAAAGAGACATACAATTTTTGCTAAAAAGGATATGATATTGAAAGAGTATTTTCTGTTATTGTACAAATTAATGCCATTTAAAAAAAAAAAAAAAAAGGAAAAACCTCCTTTATTTGGAAACAATGTTTTTGTCCTCTCTAACAATAGCCCTTCAAGAAAGGCAGTCCCAGTTAAAAGAAATGTGACCAATCGTATAACCTTAGGTTATTCAAGTTTAGCATAGGTATTAGACCAGTGCAAACACACACAAACACAGGCGCACTATTGCAGTGATTGATTGGCATGAACAGTGTCAGTCTGATATCATATGTGCAAATTAATCTGTTTATAATATTAGTCCTATCAATACAATGCATCTCTGTCTCACAGAAAGGGTGATATCACTATAACATCACTGCCTTTCAATGCGCATGCATGGGTAAGCTCATGATATTGAATGCCCTACTTAGGAAGCCCACCGTGATGGGATTCGTATAATGAGTCCCACAATGGTTTTAGAAATGGCATAATTTCCAACAGAAAATTGCAGAAAACAGAGGCGGAACGGATCAATAAAGGTAAAATCTGTTTTTTGTTTATGGTTTCATGTCACTTTAAAATATTTACTATAAATAATTTAGTGCACTGGTTTACTTATTAAAGTAAATGAGAAATGTCCTGATGATCAAAAACTTAAAGGCAAAGGAAGAATCAAGAAAACATTTGGGGATTTTTGTTTTTTTAAATCTTAAATTGTAATGTAGGTGTCTCTTCTTTGTATTCAGAACCCTGTATAGTGAGACATAACATACCTAAAATTTGCCTTTCTGAAATTATTTGAAGAAACTAATGTTACTGACAAGACTTTTTAGATAATCTCTCCAGACAAGAGAGCTTTATCATTCCCAAGGAGAGGACCAGTGACAGAAAAAGTTTTAAATTGATGTGCTGGTATACATGATAAATTACAATTGCATTTGTAGCAAATTTTCATGCAGTATTAGGGGTCAATTTATCTAAAGACCTCGGCTCCATAACCTGTCCGCCTGCTCTGAGGCGGCGGACAGAAATCAACCCGATCGAATATGATCGGGTTGATTGACACCCCCTGCTAGCGGCCGCGAATCTGCAGGGGGCGGCATTGCACCAGCAGTTCACAAGCGTATGTTGTCTGCATTTATCGATGTGCAGTGGACATGATCCGCTATATTGGATCATGTCTGCTAGCACTTATATAAATTGACCCCTGAGTCTTTGGGGCTGGGCAATAAAGGACATATGTGATGATTGATTTTGTGTGTATTTTCATAATTAAAGGGACATGATACTCAAATTTCGAAACGCTTGAAAATGATGTAACATAGCTGTAAAAAGCTGACTAAAAATGTCAACTTGACATCTCTATGTAAAAAAGGAAGTTATTTACCTGAAATCTTCCTAAGGGCTAGATTCATCAAGCCCTTGCGGCAGCAAGTTCTCACAAGAACTTGCTCGCCGCGATTTATCAAGCAGCGGTCACCAGACCGCTGCTTCCCTAACATCTTCGCCACATCTATTCTGGCGAAAGTCAATCTCCTCGGTCGAGTCTGACCGAGGAGATTGACAGCTCCTGCTCGCGCATGATTGGCTATGCGCGGGCAGGGGGCGGGATTGCACACGAGCGTAAAATTGCGCTCGTGTGCAATGTTAATTACCTGCGGGTAATTGCACCCCGCCACAGGCCAGCTGAGGCGTACAGGGGCACGTATACGAGCCCATGTACGCCTCAGGGTTGATAAATCTAGCCCTAAGTATTCACACCCTATTGACTTGCAAGGGAGTGTGCATCTGGCAATGGCAGGCACAGTCATGTTATTTTCCTATTCAGTTTAAGGAAGTTTACTGCAAAATCTCATGAGATCACACTCACATCAAAGCAATGCATGACCTCAGCACTGCTGATGCTGATTGGCTTTTGTGTGTTTTTTTCAACTTGCAACTTTACAGCATCTGAAGTATAACTGTTGAGCTGAAAACATTTTAAGGTAAATATCTTCCCTTTTTACATAGAGATGTTCAGGTGATTTTTCATGTCAGCTTTTTGCAGTTCTGCTGCATCACTTTCAAATGTTTTAGCATATGAGTATTATGTCCCTTTAAGGTAATTAGTATTATTAATGTCACATGATCAATAGTATAATGTCTATTAAGTAGTTCATTATCTTTTACATGATAATCATTGTTGTCATTGTATGTCATGAATAAAATTAACAACAAAGCAAAGAGAAAAAATAACTAGACCTCATTGGGCACTAACAGTGCCCTTTTTGGCCATTAGCAAAAGCTTAGCCATCTGCCACATAGGAGAAAGAGGAGTAGTTTCTCTGTGACATAAGGGTAGATTTATCATAGTGCGAGCGGAGATGATATGATGTAGCGTATCATGTCCGCTGCACATCGATAAATGCCGACAGCGTACGCTGTCTGCATTTATCATTGCACCAGCAGTTCCTACAAAATAACACATTTAGGAGTCTATTTAAGAAGCAGCGGATACTGCCTCCGACCCACTCCGCTTCAGTTCCGGCCTCTGAGGTGGCGGACAGCAATCCGCCCGATCGAATATGATCGGGTTGATTGACACCCCCTGCTAGCCTGCGATTGGCCGCAAATCTGCAGTTTTTCACAAGAACTGCTGGTGCAATGATAAATGCTGACAGTGTATGCTGTCAGCATTTATCGATGTGCGGTGGACATGATATAGATTACAAGTGGCATGGTATTTTTTTTTTCGTAATAGCGAGAACTCCGCTAGAGTAAAGCTTTTTGCGCTAATCGGGTTGCACTCATATTACAAGCTCATATTACTTACACATATTATAAGGTAAAAATACAGTATTTTTGCGCAAGCTGTAACCCGACTAGACTTGTAATCTAGCCTATAGATAAAAATGTGCCATCTCAGAATATTTAAGTCATTTGATAAACGAAAAAGGAACATATTTTTATCAATATAACTGAGAAACATCATAATATTTGTAAAAACTCAGAAAACATTGAAAATATTTGCTTACCAAATGCATAGCATATCCTGCAGCAAAGTAGCTATAAAAATTAATGTAGAAATTAATTTTGTTTATTATAAATTTGTGTACAAATTAAATTTCTAGTTACCAGTCCTTGATTCTGCATTCCTTATTTTTAAAAATAGCACATTAAATAGAGGCCCAACATTATTGCCTCTAATAAATGAAACTGACAATATTAGAGCACATAAAGTACTGTATAGTCTTCACTCAGAAAAATTAGCTCAACCGTTTCATTTTTGCAATTTCCTGTTTGTATTATAATGTAATATTTTTATAACAAATATAAATATGCTTCATCTAAAGTACACCCACTGAGACTTTATTATAACCTCAACAAATAAAATATGAGGCATCTCTATTAGAAGATAATATCATGGTGGGTCAAAAGCGAGGCAGACATTTTTTAAAGTTCATGTCATTTGAAAAGGCTCCACTTATACATAAAATGTGCAAATTGTTTATCATGTATAGAAAAACTGCTGTGTTGCTATTGTTTATTGGTGACTACAATACAGTAGTTTTACTATTGCTGCATATTATACATGAAAGTATGGAGCGAGAAATAGAAACACTAAGCTTTGGGGAACTGTCTATATATATTTTCTAAACTTTATTTTCTTTTTTTCTTTCTTTTCCTTCCTTCATCCTCCTCTGTATTTATCTCTTTCCTTCTTTCTCTCTTTTCCTTTTTTCTTCCCAGTCTCTCCCTCTATCTCCCTCTATCTTCCTCTCTCTCTCTCTCTCTCTCTCTCTCTCTCTCTCTCTCTCTTTTTCCTTCCTAGATCTTTTTTGTTCTTTTTCTTTCTTTCTAAAAATGTTTTGTGTGACCTCTTACATAATCTCACTAGGGTGGAAAGCCTTAGATCATCAGGCTCTTTCTCTCCTTCCTCCCTTCCTCTCTTTCACTTTATTCTTTCCTTCCTCCACCTGTCCCCCTCTCTCCTTCCTTCCTCCCTCCTTGTGTCCCCCTCTTTCTCTTTCCTTACTCCCCCCACCTGTCCCTCTCTCCCTCCTTCCTTTCTCCCTCCACCTGTCCCTCTCTTGCTTCTTCCTCCCCCCACATGTCCCTCTCTCCCTCATTCCTTTCTACCTCCTTCCTTCCTGCCCCCACCTGTTCCTCTCTCACTCCTTCCTTCCTCCCTCACCTGTCATTCTATCCATTCTTCCTTTCACCAGTCCCTTCCACCCTCTCTCCATTCCTTTCTCCCTTTTAGCACTAATTTACACGTTCCCTGTACACATAAACATACATACTGTTTACACACATTGCATGAAGACATAGTCACAAACAAATACACACACATATCTTTCTTACTTTCTTTAATTTTATGTACTCACACATATATAGGAGGTATACAGAGGGCTGGTATGGGAAGTACAAATGTATCTTGGAAATAGAGAGCTAATTTATAGGAGGTTTTGCAAGGGGGCGCAAGGCTGGGAAGTTCCCTTACATGTATGGGCCCAGTCACACTTGCACCTTTTGCTACCCTTGTTATTACTCCTTAACAAAACAAATCTTGATAACAAAAGTGACATCATAAGAAATAACTCATAGTAAATGATATAGAAATGTACCCACATTTTGAAGGCACTCTCTTTCTTCTTTTTTTTTTGTAACATAATAATATTTAGGTTTTATCATGTTTATTAAAGTGGCACAAAAATGTAAAAAACAAGAGAAAATGCTCTAACGTTTCAAAGTATTTTGCTATTACACTATTACTTGCATAACCACATAGTTAAAGTCAGCTCTGTTATATGAATGCATTATATTAAGCTAGGTGAAAACATCTGGTCAACCAATGAAAACAGGCATATGTGGGTAACCACCAATCCTCAGCTAGCAGGACCCCCTACAAAATGATCAGACTTAATGATAACTAACAAATGATAACTGCATATGGTAGTGTTATTGGGTTCCATTCATGATTGTCAGAAATTGCAGCGAGTGGACAGCATAAACTGCCCTCATTTAACATTGCACAAGCATTTCAAGTAATGCTTGCAAAAAATACTGCCCCCTGCTCCCTAGTGACCAATTTGCCACTAGCAGGGATTGTCAATCATCCTGATTGTATTAGATTGGGATGATTTTAATCAACCAACTTTTAGGTGGTAGACAGGTTAAGGAGTCTCCATGTAAGATTATGTTTTAACAAACTCTGATACCAAGGCAACTAAACAAAATTGATAATAGAAGTATATTTGAAAGTGGCTTAAAATGTCATGCTCTGTCCAATTAATTAAACCCTTTAACCCAAAATGACACACATATATATATACATACATACACACACACACACAAACACACAGTTGTATGCAAAAGTTAAGGCACCCCGACAATTTCCATGATTTTCATTTATAAATAATTGGGTGTTTGGATCGGCAATTTCATTTTGATCTATCAAATAACTGAAGGACACAGCAATATTTCAGTAGTGAAATTAGGTTTATTGGATTCACAGAAAATGTGCAATATACATCCAAACGAAATTAGACAGGTGCATAAATGTGGGCACCCTTGTCATTTTGTTGATTTGAATACCTGTAACTACCTAGCACTGATTAATTGGAACACACAATTGGTTTGGTGAGCCCATTAAGCCTTGAACTTAATATACAGGTGCATTCAATCATGAGAAAAGGTATTTAAGGTGGCCAATTTTAAGTTGTTGTTCTCTTTGATTCTCCTCTGAAGAGTGGCAACATGGGGGCCTCAAAACAACTCTCAAATGACCTGAAAACAAAGATTCTTCAACATTATGGTTTAGGGAAAGGCTACAAAAAGTTATCGCAGAGATTTAAGCTGTCAGTGTCCACTGTGAGGAACATAGTGAGTAAATGGAAGACCACAGGCACAGTTCTTGTTAAGGCCAGAAGTGGCAGGCCAATAAAATATCAGAGAGGCAAATGCAAATGATGGTGAGAACAGCCCACAGACCACCTTCAAATACCTACAACATCATCTTGCTGCATATGGTGTCACTGTGCATCGTTCAACAGTTCAGCGCACTTTGCACAAGGAGAAGCTGTATGGGAGAGTGATGCGGAAGAAGCCTTTTCTGCACACACACCACAAACAGAGTAGCTTGAGGTATGCAAACGCACATTTGGACAAGCCAGCTTCATTTTGAAAGAAGGTGCTGTGGACTGATGAAACAAAGATTGAGTTATTTGGTCATAACAAGGGGCGTTATACATGGTGGCAAAAGAACACAGAGTTCCAAAACAAACACTTGCTACCCACAGTAAAATTTGTGGATGTTCCATCATGCTGTGGGGCTGTGTGGCCAGTGCAGGTACTGGGAATCTTATTAAAGTTGAGGGTTGCATGGATTCCACTCAATATCAGCAGGTACAGTACTTGAGAATAATGTTGAGGAATCAGTCACAAAGTTGAAGTTACTCCGGGACTGGATATTTTAACAAAACAACGACCCAAAACACTGCTCAAAATAAACTCTGGCGTTTATGCAGAGGAACAAGTACAATGTTCTGGAATGGCCATCCCAGTCCCCAGACCTGAATATCATTGAAAATCTGTGGGGTGATTTGAAGCGGGCTGTCCATGCTCGGCAACCAACAAAACATAACTGAACTGGAGATGTTTTGCAAGGAGGAATATTCCAAAATACCTTTATCCAGAATCCAGACACTCATAGGCTATAGGAAGCGTCTAGAGGCTGTTATTTCTACTAAAGGAGGCTCTACTAAATATTGATGCACCTGTCTAATTTCGTTTGGATGCATATTGCACATTTTCTGTTAATATAATAAATCTAATTTCACTACTGAAATATTACTGTGTCCTTCAGATAGATCAAAATGAAATTGCTGATCCAAACACCCAATTATTTATAAATGAAAATCATAGAAATTGTCAGGGGTGCCTAAACATTTGCATACGATTGTATATACAGTATATATATAAATACACACACATCATGTGTTACTTTATCTATTGTACCACATCAAGTATTTATATGTCAGAGCTGCAGGAAGCTCCAACAGTCTCGACTGGAAAGTTACAACCAAGAGCTGGAGTTGCAGAGCTCCAGGCATCTGCCTGCATATGGAATTGGAGCACAATCAGTGCTCTGGTTCTATATGTTGGCAGGTGCAATATCTTTACAGACAGTGACACACACAGCAACGATTATCTGCTTGTGCTGGTGGGAGGGAAACTGCAAGGCAGGTGAGTGTTCTTGCTGTGGAGGGAGGGAGAGGGATTGGGATGGCCCTGCTTTGTAGACAAAAAATAAATAAAATGAGAGGGTGTGAGTGGAAACTTAACTACAGAAAAAAGTGGGTTGGGGGTCCCTAGACAATGATTGTTGGAGGGGGGTTACACTAAAATACAGAAAATGTTTAAAAACAAAGGTATTTTATAGGTACTGGCAGACAGCTGCCAGTACTAAAGATGGCCACATGCAGTGGGAGGGTTAGATAGCTATTTTGGGGGGGGGATCAGGGATGTGGGAGGGTTGAGATTGAGAAGGATTACTATACTGCAGAAATAAATAAATATTACAAATAATAATAACTAAGAAAAAAAACAACTAAACTGGCAGACTGTCTGGCAGTATAAAGATGGTGGTGATTAGTTGGGGGTGAGGGAGGGAAGAGAGCTATTTTGGAGGGACCAGGGGATGGGAGGTGTCAGGTGGAAGGGTAATCTCTACAATAAACTAATATTGTACTCCCAGTGCTTAGAATATAGTAATAACCCTATAGCTCCTTGAAAAAGGGTACCTAGCTGACCCTAGAAAAGAACAGATAATTAAAGGATAATAAAAGGCTAAGGGAATCACTGTAAATCAGTTATACTTAAAAGTTATACATATAATCAAATATTAGATGAATAACTTTTAAGTATAAATGATTTACAGTGATTCCCTTAGCCTTTTATTAGGCGCTCCTTGTATTATCCTTTAATTATCTAATCTCTACAATAAAGCTAAAATTGACATTATACGTTATCTGATTAACCCCTTCACACAGTGAAAAATAGAAGTATGGTGCACAGCTGCAATTAGCGGGATTCTAATTATCAAAAACCAATGGCAAAGCCATTTATGTCTACTATTTCTGAATTTCTGAACAAAGGGGATTCCAGAGAAGCTTTTACAATCATTTGTGTCATGATTGCACAAGCGGTATGATTTTTTTTTTTTTTTATACAATCGCATTTGGCAGTAAAATGGTGGCATGAAATATACTAAATAGGGCTAGATTAATACCTTGGATTGTCTTCTTAAAAAAATATATAATTTTGACAGGTAAATAAAAAAAACAATGCTCTATTTATGTTTAAATGGAGTTATAACAACAATTCTAAAAAAAAAATCTGGTATTTTGGGCAAGTTAAGTTGGGAAAGTACCTGTTGCAAAGGGGTTAAGTTCAATTTTTGCTTCACTATTCCTTTAATAAAGTATCTATAAAGTATCTATACAGCCAATGATCAGTTGTGCTCACACAACCACCCACACTACATGTCTCTGCACAATTGCAATACATGCGGGGAAAAAAAAGAAAGAGAGGGGTAGGTTCTCCATAAAACTGAAAAGATTTAAAAAAAATAAAAACAACTTTCCTTAAAACTAGAAATATTTCTCATAAACAAAATTTGATCTGTTACTTATATGAGATTATAAAATATCACAAAATTCTAACATTACTTAATTGTGAGCAATAAAAAATGTAAATTTAAAACATTTCAAATGTCTTAAATGAAAAAGTTTAAGAGATCACGTCAACACTGTGCTAATGCTTTAGGTTAGGTGAAAGGCAAACTCTGTTCCCAGACAATAGTTAATCTTTATATCAAGTTACTCTCCAGTATTCCAGCGTGATCCGAGTAAAATTGGTTTGGAATCCCTTCCTGACATAGGTTACTGCTTTTTTATTACTGGCTTACAAAGATTTATATGACTTTGGAAAGAAACAAATTATGTAGAGTGTCTTCCTCTTGAGAGGTTTCCATGCCAGAGCTGGAAACAGAATATACCAGTGGGACTTGAGATTATGAAGGGCATCCCAAATTCAAGCTGAGTTAGGTCTGAACTCCTGAATGGGATAGCCTCCAGCAGTAAACTGGTGAGAGAAGATAAAATGACATGACAAGCTGGAAAATACAATAAGCTTTTTTGTGCAGTTGACCATTTTGAACATTTCAACAATTTCAAATAATTGATAAATAACCAGCAACCATGTATGTTACATTAAACCATATAATATGTATATATATATATATATATATATATATATATATATATATATATATATATATATATATGTGTGTGTGTGTGTGTGTTGCAAATGAATGCACTCTCAGGACTTCTTTGTATTGAGTCACTTCTAGGAGTTTGATATACAGTATATATATATATATATATATATAAATATATATATATATATATATATATATATATATATTGTTTTTTTTATATCTGCAGCTGTTGTGTTAATAAGGCATTGAATCAGTTATAACGAAAATGTTTACATAATAATATGTCTTAAATCAAGTTCTATGCGATTTAAATGTTTAAAATGGATTTATTCTTAGGCGGAATAAGTAACGTTTTGTGTTTGTTTTTTTAAATGTAAAAAAGGACCCTAAGCCAACTATCTTAAAAATTATCTTTAATAATTGTTTCTTAATTCATATCAAAGCCCACCCTTTGGGCAGGGCAAGCAAGGGCCCTGCATTTTGGGGCCCCCACACAGTCAGGCCAGCTCTTGAGAATAAGGGGACTGTACTGGTGGGCACACAATGTGAGTGAAGCAGCTGTGGGCAATGGCTGTTTTATCTTAGTTTATATAAGAAGATCAAGCACAGGTCTTCATAACTGTAAACTTTATTAAGCATGCTACACACACACACACTATGCAAGAGGCACTTCCTGACTCTACCATTGTGCACATAACAACAGGTTGATATGGTTCATACCAACTGATAATCTCAATATCACACATTTCCCTTTTTCTTCTCTTTTTAAACAACAGAAAACTTAAAGTACATTTTTTTTTAACTGTAGTCTATGTGAAAAAACTTCAGTCCCTTTTAACATTGTTCAATTAAACGATTAGGTTTTTTGATAAATCGACCTGACCTTGTTTGCATTGCATCACTGGCAGGCAAGTCAGTCGAGCTTTGCAAAGTTTCTCTGGCATCTTCATTCTCCAACTGCAATGGAGTGTTCAATGTATCCTCACAGGTTTCCTTCACTGCCGAATTGTTGTGAACTGATGGAATAGCCATCAAATGTCTATCGGCTAGATTTAGAGTTTTGTCGGTAAGGACCCGCGTAGCTAACGCTGGCTTTTTTCTGGCTGCACCTTTAAAATAACTCTGGTATTGAGAGTCCACAGAATGGCTGCGTTAGGCTCCAAAAAAGGAGCGTAGAGCATATTTAACACCACTGCAACTCTCGATACCAGAGTTGCTTACGGACGCGGCCAGCCTCAAAAACGTGCTTGTGCACGATTCCCCCATAGGAAACAATGGGGCTGTTTGAGCTGAAAAAAAAACCTAACACCTGCAAAAAAGCTGCGTTCAGCTCCTAACGCAGCCCCATTGTTTCCTATGGGGAAACACTTCCTACGTCTGCACCTAACACTCTAACATGTACCCCGAGTCTAAACACCCCTAACCTTACACTTATTAACCCCTAATCTGCCGCCCCCGCTATCACTGACCCCTGCATATTATTATTAACCCCTAATCTGCCGCTCCGTAAACCGCCGCTACTTACATTATCCCTATGTACCCCTAATCTGCTGCCCCTAACACCGCCGACCCCTATATTATATTTATTAACCCCTAATCTGCCCCCCACAACGTCGCCTCCACCTGCCTACACTTATTAACCCCTAATCTGCCGAGCGGACCGCACCGCTACTATAATAAAGTTATTAACCCCTAATCCGCCTCACTAACCCTATAATAAATAGTATTAACCCCTAATCTGCCCTCCCTAACATCGCCGACACCTAACTTCAATTATTAACCCCTAATCTGCCGACTGGAGCTCACCGCTATTCTAATAAATGTATTAACCCCTAAAGCTAAGTCTAACCCTAACACTAACACCCCCCTAAATTAAATATAATTTTAATCTAACGAAATTAATTAACTCTTATTAAATAAATTATTCCTATTTAAAGCTAAATACTTACCTGTAAAATAAATCCTAATATAGCTACAATATAAATTATAATTATATTATAGCTATTTTAGGATTAATATTTATTTTACAGGCAACTTTGTATTTATTTTAACCAGGTACAATAGCTATTAAATAGTTATTAATTATTTAATAGCTAAAATAATTACAAAATTACCTGTAAAATAAATCCTAACCTAAGTTACAATTAAACCTAACACTACACTATCAATAAATTAATTAAACAAAAAATAAAAAAGAACTAAGTTACAAAAATTAAAAAAATATTTACAAACATTAAAAAAATATTACAACAATTTTAAACTAATTACACCTACTCTAAGCCTCCTAATAAAATAACAAAGCCCCCCAAAATAAAAAAATGCCCTACCCTATTCTAAATTACTAAAGTTCAAAGCTCTTTTACCTTACCAGCCCTGAACAGGGCCCTTTGCGGGGCATGCCCCAAGAAGTTCAGCTCTTTTGCCTGTAAAAAAAAACATACAATAACCCCCCCCCACATTACAACCCACCACCCACATACCCCTAATCTAACCCAAACCCCCCTTAAATAAACCTAACACTAAGCCCCTGAAGATCTTCCTACCTTATCTTCACCATACCAGGTTCACCGATCGATCCAGAAGAGCTCCTCCGATGTCCTGATCCAAGCCCAAGCGGGGGGCTGAAGAGGTCCATGATCCGGCTGAAGTCATCATCCAAGCGGGAGCTGAAGAGGTCCATGATCCGGCTGAAGTCTTCATCCAAGCGGGAGCTGAAGAGGTCCATGATCCGGATGAAGTCTTCTATCAATGGCATCTTCAATCTTCTTTCTTCGGGAGCCATCATCTTCCATCCGACGCTGAACATCCTCTTCTCCCGACGCCTACTCGCCGAATGACGGTTCCTTTAAATGACGTCATCCAAGATGGCGTCCCTCGAATTCCGATTGGCTGATAGGATTCTATCAGCCAATCGGAATTAAGGTAGGAATATTCTGATTGGCTGATTCCAATCAGCCAATCAGAATCAAGTTCAATCCAATTGGCTGATTCAATCAGCCAATCAGATTGAGCTCACATTCTATTGGCTGTTCCGATCAGCCAATAGAATGCGAGCTCAATCTGATTGGCTGATCGGATCAGCCAATCGGATTGAACTTGATTCTGAATTTTCCTACCTTAATTCCGATTGGCTGATAGAATCCTATAAGCCAATAGGAATTCGAGGGACGCCATCTTGGATGACGTCCCTTAAAGGAACCGTCATTCGTCGGGAAGTCGTCGTCGGAAGAAGATGGGTCCGCGGTGGAGGTCTTCAAGATGGAGCCGGTCCTCATCGGATGAAGATAGAAGATGCCGCTTGGAAGAAGATGGTTGCCGGTCCGGATCTACTCTTCTTCCCGGATAGGATGAAGACTTTGGAGCCTCTTCTGGACTTCTTCAGCCATCGGATGATGGATGTCTAGCCCCCGCTTGGGCTTAGATGAAGATATCGGAGCCTGGAACGGACGGTCATACCTGGCATGGTGAAGACAAGGTAGGAAGATCTTCAGGGGCTTAGTGTTAGGTTTATTTAAGGGGGGTTTGGGTTAGATTAGGGGTATGTGGGTGGTGGGTTGTAATGTTGGGGGGGGTATTGTATGGTTTTTTTTACAGGCAAAAGAGCTGAATTCTTTGGGGCATGCCCCGCAAAGGGCCCTGTTCAGGGCTGGTAAGGTAAAAGAGCTTTGAACTTTAGTAATTTAGAATAGGGTAGGGCATTTTTTATTTTGGGGGGCTTTGTTATTTTATTAGGGGGCTTAGAGTAGGTGTAATTAGTTTAAAATTGTTGTAATATTTTTCTTATGTTTGTAAATATTTTTTTATTTTTTGTAACTTAGTTCTTTTTTATTTTTTTTTACTTAAGTTAGTTTATTTAATTGTAGTTATTTGTAGGTATTGTATTTAATTAATTTATTGATAGTGTAGTGTTAGGTTTAATTGTAGGTAATTGTAGGTATTGTATTTAATTAATTTATTGGTAGTGTAGTGTTAGGTTTAATTGTAACTTAGGTTAGGATTTATTTTACAGGTAATTTTGTAATTATTTTAACTATTTTAGCTATGAAATAGTTCTTAACTATTTAATAGCTATTGTACCTGGTTAAAATAAATACAAAGTTACCTGTAAAATAAATATTAATCCTAAAATAGCTATAATATAATTATAATTTATATTGTAGCTATATTAGGATTTATTTTACAGGTAAGTATTTAGCTTTAAATAGGAATAATTTATTTAATAAGAGTTAATTTATTTCGTTAGATTTAAATTATATTTAATTTAGGGGGGTGTTAGTGTTAGGGTTAGACTTACCTTTAGGGGTTAATCCATTTATTAGAATAGCGGCGAGATTTGGTCGGCAGATTAGGGGTTAATAATTGAAGTTAGGTGTCAGCGATGTTAGGGAGGGCAGATTAGGGGTTAATACTATTTATTATAGGGTTATTGAGGCGGGAGTGAGGAGGATTAGGGGTTAAAAACTTTATTATAGTAGCGGTGAGATCCGCTCTGCAGATTAGGGGTTAATAAGTGTAGGTAGCTGGTGGCGACGTTGAGGGGGGCAGGTTAGGGGTTAATAAATATAATATAGGGGTCGGCGGTGTTAGGGGCAGCAGATTAGGGGTACATAAGGATAACGTAGGTGGCGGTCGGCAGATTAGGGGTTAAAAAAATTTAATCAAGTGGCGGCGATGTGGGGGGACCTCGGTTTAGGGGTACATAGGTAGTTTATGGGTGTTAGTGTACTTTAGAGCACAGTAGATAGGAGCTTTATGAACCGGCGTTAGCCCAGAAAGCTCTTAACTACTGACTTTTTTCTGCGGCTGGAGTTTTGTCGTTAGAATTCTAACGCTCACTTCAGCCACGACTCTAAATACCGGAGTTAGGAAGATCCCATTGAAAAGATAGGATGTGCAATTGAGGTAAGGGGATCTGCGGTATGGAAAAGTCGCGGCTGAAAAGTGAGCGTTAGACCCTTTTTTGACTGACTCCAAATACCGGCGGTAGCCAAAAACCAGCATTAGGAGCCTCTAACGCTGGTTTTCACGGCTACCGCCAAACTCCAAATCTAGGCCTATGATTCCTACGTAAACATTGCCCATCATTGGTTTGAACTACTTACGATCTTGGAGAATATTGCTGGATAACTGTCCCTTCAGTATTCCAGCTGTTTGAACCTTGTACTCGCACAGGAGTTTGAAGATTCTCCAAAGGCTTTGCAGCTCGGTCATAGTATTCATTCCTTTTTTCTCTGAGTTTCAATTTGGTTTCTATTACATGTTTTTGTGGGAACCTTTTCCAAGGTTTCACAACTGGTACTCGTGTGACCAGCTGTCTGCCAAACAATAATTCTGCCGGTGACTTCCCACATTTTAAAGGAGTAGCTCTATAGCTAAGAAGAGCCAGACATGGATCCTCGTCTGCATCTGTTGCTTTACGAAGTATGTTTTTCACTATTTTTACTCCAGCTTCTGCTAATCCATTTGCTTGTGGATATCCCGGGCTGGATGTTCGGTGTTCAAATTCATAGGTACTGGCAAAAACCCTAAACTCTCTACAATTGAATTGAGGACCATTGTCTGATTTTATTACTCTTGGAATGCCATGTCTCGCCAATATTGCTTTTACTTTTTTGATCACTGTACATGCTGACTCATCTTCCAATAATGCTATCTCTGGGTAATTAGAGAAGTAATCCATTACTAAGATATAATGCTGATTTTTGAAAACAAACAAGTCCATTCCTAACTTTTCCCAGGGTGCCAACGGGAAGTCCGTATCCAGTATAGGCTCTTTAGGTAACTGAGGTCTGAATTTTTGGCAAGTCCGGTATTGAGTGATCATTGTCTCAATGTTTTCATTCATATTTGGCCAGTACAAAATGTCTCTAGCTCGTCTTTTTGTCTTTTCTATACCTGAATGACCTTCATGTAGTCTTTTCAGTATTTGACTTTGCAAACTCGCTGGTACAATTATCTTTTGTCCTTTCAAAAGTACCTATTTTATCAAAGAAATTTCAGAAATGTATGGTCTATACAGTGATGGCATTAGTGCCTTAGATTTGCCACTAGAAACTGCTTTCTTCACTTGACTTAAAAGAGCATCTGTTTCTGTAGCCTGTTCTATTGCTGCCCACATTGCATGACTAAATAGGGCTGTCTTCAAGATCAGATTGACGTGAGCAGTCACCTCTTTCTGCAACTGTAAGTCCTCATTGTTAAATGGTAAGTAAGCTCGTGACAGAGCATCCGCTACCACCAACTCCTTGCCAGGTATAAAATCCAAGGTGAAGTCATACCTTTGAAGTCTCAGCAACAAACGTTGAATTCTTGGAGGTGCATCTATCAAGCCCTTTTGGTAGATTTGAATCAAAGGTTTGTGATCAGTTTCTGCTGAAAATACTCTTCCATACAAATAAACATGAAATTGTTCACATCCGTAAACTAGTCCCAGTGTTTCCTTTTCAATTTGAGCATATGATTTTTCAGTATCTGTCAATGCCCTAGATGCATAAGCCACAGGCATCCATCCCGAGCCTTGATTTTGAAATAGACCTGCTCCCAATCCATTTTGTGAAGCATCAGTTGACAACTTTGTTTTTGCTGTTGGATCAAAGAATTGCAGAGTTGGTGCAGTAGTAAGCATGTCCTTCAAAAACTTCCATTCTTTCTGGTGATTCTCTGACCATTCCCAGGCATAGTTTTTTCAGAGTAGTTGTCGCATTAGTACAGTTTTGTCTGGTAAATTAGGTATGAACTTGCCAAGGTAATTCACCATTCCTAGTAAGCGTTGTATATCTTGCTTATTTTCTGGCTGTGACATTTCTGTAATTGCCTTAATCTTTTTCATGTCTGGTAAAACACCACCTCCTGTGAGTTGTTCTCCCAAATATTGAATTGAAGTTTTTCTGAATTGACACTTTGTCTTATTGAACTTCAAATTATTCTCCTTAGCAACATCTAAGACCATCTTTAGCCTTTCATCATGTTCTTGCTTGGTTTTACCCCAGATCAGAATATCATCAATGAATACGGTTGTGCCTGGTATTCGTTCAAGAAGTTGCTGCATGGTACTATGAAACACTTCTGGTGCTGAACACAAGCCGAAGGGCAATCGTTTGTAACAGTACCTCCCATAAGGAGTATTAAAAGTGCAGAGTTTCATGCTTTCCTCCTCCAGTGGAATTTGCCAAAATCCTGAGGATGCATCCAGTTTACTGAATACAGTTGCTCCACTTAGCTCCCCAAGCAATTCTGGTTTTGTTGGTAAATGGAAGTGTTCTCTTAAGATGCTTTTATTCAGTTCCTTGGGATCAATACAGATTCTGAGACCCCCATCCGGTTTTTCCACCAACACCATAGAATGAACCCATTCAGTAGGTGTCTTGATTTTCTTTATAATACCTTTATCCTCCATCCTGGCAAGTTCCCTTTTAAGACGATCCCTTAGAGCAACTGGAACATTTTGCATGGCATGTACTACTGGACGAGAACCTTCTTTTAGTTGTATTTTATGTTGCATTGGAAGACATCCTATTCCTTCAAATACTGCAGCATAGTCTGTTAATAAATGTTCTATGTCCTCTTCTTTATTAGTTCCATCAATGGCATTTACCCTTTTAATCAGTCCTAAAGTTTCACACATTTGAAGACCCAGTAGAGCTGGTTTGTTTCCTGGGACTACCAGAATGTTCATTTTATGCATTTGATTTCCATATTCCAGGAACACACTGCACTTGCCAAGCACTGGGATAAAATCCCCATTATATGTCTTTAGTTTAACTGAGCTTTTCAGAAGTTCTGGTTTGTTCTTCAATTGGTGATACTTGCTCTCAGGCATCAAATTAGCTTGTGCACCTGTATCTACTTTGTAAGAAATATTAGTGCCATTTGTAATAGCTTCAATGACCCACTCCTTATCTGTAGCTTTGGTTAAGTCAAGTATTCCAATAAAGAATTCTTCTGATTCCTCACTTTCTGACTGGTCAACAATGTGAACCGTTTTTTTAGCTTTACACATCTTTTGAAAGTGATTCCTTTTTCCACATTTTCTGCAGATTTGCCCATAAGCCTGACATTGTCTTATGCCATGCTGCTTTCCACATCTGGTACATAGCCAGTCTGATTCAGGCTGAGAATTTGCTGTTTGTGTGATAAAACTTTTTCCTTTCATTTTATTTTCATAATGTGGATGCACTTTGTTTTTCCCCACTGTAACTGACATTACTGATGTTGCTGCTGTACTGTGGCAGAGTGTGCACACTTGTTCCTGTGCTGCCTCTGAACTTTGACAAATTTCTACTGCCTTTTCCAGTGTTAAATCTTTCTCTCTGAGCAAGCGTTTCTTTAACCCTTATATTTTTGCTGCCCATGACTAACTGGTCTCTGATTAATGAGTTACACATTGCTCCATAATTACATGATCTACTCTTCAGTTTTAAGTCTGTTACATACTCCTCAATAGTCTCTGTTTCATTCTGCATTCTACATCTGAAAAGATACCTTTCATAGGTTTCATTGCGTCTAGGTACACAGTACTGTTCAAATTTGTCTAGAACAACCTGATAAACATCCCTTTCTTCATCTGTAAATGTGAAGGTGTTGAATACATCTATTGCTGCTGATCCTGCTACAGTCAGAAAAAGTGCAATCTTTTGTTCATCATCTTGCTCCTGAGCTCCTATAGCTCTAACATACAGCTGGAATCTTTGCTTAAACCTCTGCCATGCATCTTCCATATTACCAGTCATTTTCAATTCTGGTGGAGGATTTAACTTTTCCATCTTAATGTTCTGAATTATGCAGTATTAATATAAAAGTCTGTAGTGCTGTTAGAATCAGTCAGTTGTACAAGTTATGATGCACTTACTCAGTTCATGAGAAGAAGCTGTAGTCACTCTGCCAGAGCCTTGACTCTCACACTTTCAATTTGCTGCAAAGATTTCTAATGAATTCCTCAGAGTCCTTGCTTGTCAGATCAGATGGAAGCAGGGAACTCCTTATTCTGACACCATGTTTTATCTTAGTTTATATAAGAAGATCAAGCACAGGTCTTCATAACTGTAAACTTTATTAAGAATGCTATACACACACACACTATGCAAGAGGCACTTCCTGACTCTACCATTGTGCACATAACAACAGGTTGATATGCTTCATACCAACTGATAATCTCAATATCACACAATGGCGGCAGGCTATCATTAATGGTCACAAAGTACTTTACCCTTACTCATTCCCCACCTTTTCTTTTTTAACGAGCAGGGTTTCATACAATATGAGCTAAGCTGCTGTGGGCAGTGACGGCAGGTTATCATTACTGGTCACAAAGTACTTGGCCCTTACTCATTCCCCACCTTCTCCACTTTAAAGAGCAAGGTTTTATACTACAGGGACACACTCGCTTCTGCCCTTCTACACCACATCCCTTTTTGCACAATCTGTGGCAGCGCCTCTGCCTATCTGCCTACCGCCAGGAAGAAAGGAAGAGAGGGAGAGGATGTCTACACTGCTGTTCCAAAAAGTAGAACCGTTGATAGGGCAACTGCGCCTGCCAGCTGCCGACATGATGCCGGTTATGAGGGAGAACACATTACTTGCTTTTGGGATGAAAACTATGGGATATGTAGTTGGATTTTTCTAATGTATATAAAATATGGACTGCGGGCCCCACATATTTGTCTTGCCCAGGTCCCCGCAAATGCTAAGGGTGCCCCTGACTCATGATTGCATCTCTCCTTGCTGTATCTTTTCACTACAGATAACAACAGTATAGAGAGCTTTGTAAAAAACTAAGAGCTATAATTCACTGGTCTGTGCACAGCTTAGCCTTCTCTAAGTAGCCCATGACTTAAAAGAAACTATGCTGATTGGCTGGTGTTTTGTATGTGTAGGGTGTGGTCTGGAAAGGCTTAAAAAAAGATACCTATGGAAGACATGTAAGGCTTTGTTTTTCTTTTAAAAGATTAGCATTTAAATAGCTTGAAAGTCTCTTTAAAATATCACCTCTACATTGCGTTTATCACCACCCCCCAACACATAATTAAAAAAAAAAAAAAAAAAAAAATTATTAAGGATAACATGGTGTCACACTTTCTTTTTATAGTTGAAAACATAATCTCCAACTTAAAAAATAAAATATGACAGAAATTATTATATACACTAAAGTGTATATTATACAGAGGGAAATCTATCCTGGCACCTTTACTTTAAAACATTATTAATTAGTTTAAAAATGGCTGCATATTGCAACAAAAAATAATTTGCAATGATGCATTCAAATCTGGCAGTGCATTTGGAAAATATATATTTCCTGTTTGTAAAATATCTGCAGTATAGCTTCTGAACTTGTTTAGGATTTCAAATTATTTTGGAAGCGCTGAGTAAACAGCGAAGGGCAGTGTGAAGAAAAGTGCTTGGCTGTCATCTGTAATGGATGCTAGGTAAAGAGATAAATTGGCACTAAATTAATTGCCTTTATGCATTCATATGTTTTGCACCACAAGTGCTTTGCCTCAAGTCAGTAATGTGAAGTCAAGTAAAATGGAGCAATGGGAGGCACTGAGTGCAAGGCATTTAGGTAATAGGGGATTATGTCTAATTTCTGAATTATTTTGCCTCGTATTTTGGATGCAATGAAAATGCTGATATGTTACTTATACATTACACACAGCAGCTAATCCCCCCCCCCCATTTTGAGGGAACAGAGTGTATAAATTATATATATACTGTATATATATATATATATATATATATCTGCAGTGTAGCCTAGTACATACGGTAACCATATAATACCAGGGGGGCACATCAAAGAAATACAGAATATTCCTCTTTTTGGATATATATATATATATATACACACACACACGCAGACATAGTGTAGATACCATGATAAATAGACATATAGATACGTGTGTACAGGAATACATAGATAGATAGATAGATAGATAGATAGATAGATAATGTGTGTGACAGAAAAATTGAAGCATAGTTAAAATATATATGCATTGGCAAAAATACCTCTAGTAAAGGTTATCACTGTTTTAGTGTTAGCATTTTTCTCTGCACGTGCATGTGAAGCATAGCTAGATATTCTCTGTGAACTACCATTTTAAATACTGCAGCTGCTCAGAGCACCAGTGATGCTTGTATCAAGTCAGCAATTAACAAATTGAGTCATTACCAGATGATAGAAGCACCTTAAAGGCTCTATGAGTAAGTGCAGTGTTTTTCAAATGCTGGTGCACGGTGACTACTTGAATACACTTTTGAAACAGCTATAACTTTTATTAGAAGCATTTTTGCTATGTATATTACAAAAATTATTCTATTCAAATTTAAAGTGCATCCATGTGAATTCCAATTCAGTATATATATATATTAGACAACCCAAGGTATTGACCTAGGCCCATTTTGGTATATTACATGCAACTGTTTCGCTGCCAAATCATATTCAAAGAACATTTGGTTTTCTCACTGAAATTATTTACACAAAAATACTGCAGTCATAAGACAACTGGTTGTAAAAGGTTTACTAGGGTCCCCTTTGTTCAGAAAAATAGCAGACATACATGACTTTGGAATTAGCTTTTAGCAATTAGATTTTAACTGATCTCTGATGAAGCGCATGTGAGCATGCGCAAAACGCGTCAGATCCAGCCCCCCTTGCACACTGTTTTGGTGCTACACCTTTTCGTTTGAATAAACCACTTTGGCATCTGAGTTCCACGGTTCCTCGTTTCCTTTTGTTAACAGTATTTTAATACAGGGATTACCCTCCCACCTGACACTTACCACCTCCCTGATCCATCCCAAAAAGCTCTCTCCCACACCTATGCTCCTGACCACCATCTTAAACGGGCACTCAAGTCAAAATAAACTTTTATGATACAGATAAAGAATGCAGTTTAAAGACACTTTCCAAGTTACTTCCATTATTAAATTTTGCACAGTATTTTTATATTTACAGGGCATGTGCATAAGCTCACAGGGTATACATATTCTAGTCTGTCATTGGCTGATGTCTGTCACATGATACAGGGGGACAGAAAATGGGAGAAAAAATTATTTTGTCAGAAAAAAATCTACTGCTTATTTGAAATACATAGTAGGTGTTATTGCATTGTCTTTTCATTATGCAATTGCAGTGTATTTAGTACTGAGAGACAGTTTAAATAAATGCATTTAATTTATTTTCTTTATGTTTCTGCAGTGTAGGATCCCCCTTACCCTCCCACCTCCCGGTTCCCTCACAAACAGCTCTCTAACCCTCACCCTCCAATTGGTGTCTGCCATCTTAGGAACTGGCAGCTGTCTTTGAGTACGCAGTTTATAGGGTTTTTTTATTTCTATTTCTTTTTGTATGTTTTTCCATAGTGTAGGGGTCTCCCCCCTCCTCACAATCATTGTGTACCCCCCATGATTAAGATTTTTTTCTGTAGCGTAACATAGCATTCCCTCCCTCTGTCTTCCAAACTCATTTTCAGTTGGTGGGGTGCCACCCCTCCCACTTACTCCTCCCTCCACCGCTGTGCTACCCACCCGCCTTCCTCCATCCCTGCCAAACCTCCCACCGGCATAAATGGATGTCCATTACAGACAGTGACACAAATTATTTCACTGCCTGCAACTACAGTACCAGGCATCTGATCTGCCTTCATATCGAACCGGAGCACCAATCGTGCTCAATTTCCATACGTAGACAGGTGTCTGCAGCTCAGGAACAGAAGCTCTTGGCTGTCACATTAAAGCCAAGACTGCTGTAGTATCCTGAAGCTAGGGTGTATATATTCGTTATGTGGTACAAAGGGCTTCAGATCACATGATGTATATATATACGTCATTTTGGGTTAAGGGGTTAAAGGGAAGTAAAACCCAATTCAGGTATAGAATGTAATTTTAAACCACTTTCCAATTTACTCCTATTATTTAATTTGCTTTATTTCCTTGGTATCCTTAGTTTGAAAGCATACATAGGTAGGCTCAGGAGTAGCAATGCTTTACAGGGAGTTTGCTGCTGATTGGAGGCTGCACATTAACACCTCTTTTCATTGGTTCACTAGATGTGCTCAGCTAGCTCCCAGTAGTGCATTGACACTCTTTTAACAAAGGATACCAATAGAATGAAGCAAATATGATAACAGAAGTAAATTGTAAAGTTGTTTAAAATCGCATTCTCTATTTGATTCATGAAAGAAAAAAAAATGTGTGTTTTATGTTTTTATGTTCCAATAAAGATATTCATTTCTAAATGATTGCTTCTTCAAGGCGTTGGCCAAAACATCTGCCTAAAAATGATATCAAATTGTATTTAATGTGCAATGAAGGGTTAATATCTGTATGTGACCGAAACAAAAATGCTGGAAACAACAATTGTGATGGGAAAACAATAAAAAGCTCAGATGCTTTTTAAGGGATCAAAAGTTATGACCTCGATCATTGTATACTCAATGGTGAATTTCATATTGACTTTCAGTCATGAGAGGTGTGAAATGAGGGTAAGGTTTTCATGCACTATAAAAAAATAGATATTCTGTATTAGAAAGAAAACATCAATCAATTTGATAAAAAAAAATGCAATGATGCCATGTGTGCTTATGGTTATTCATTTATGGACATGTTTCTATAATAGAAAAGAAAAATAAGTAAAATGTTTTAATATAATTTTTTATTCTACAATATTATGCAACCAGTAGCCCTTGTCTGATTTATTTAAAGGGACGACAAATACCTTAAAAATTACAAGATATTACTTCTGCCTTGTCATAGAATGACATATCAGCCATTTCTAAACCTTTTGTAAACAAATAAACATCTTGATGGCCACAATTGTTTTTTAATAGCCAAGCTCCACCCATTATTTGCCTTATTTGGAGTAGCCAATCCAGTATTGAGTCTACAAACAAGTCGAAATATAATCTAAAAAGTGAAAACAAGGCTAGCCATGGTTACGATGTCAGTATAATATACATTGTTTTGCGGTTGCTATCACTTAAAGGGACAGTTTAGTCCAAAACAACCTTTCATGATTTATAGCGCATGTCATTTTAAACAATTTTCAAATTTACATCTATCACCAATTTTGCTTTGTTCTCTTGGTATTCTTAGTTAAAAGCTAAACCTAGAAGGTTCATATGCCAATTTCTAAGCCCTTAAAGACCGCCTCTCATCTCAGGGCATTTTGGCAGTTTTTCACCACTAGAGGGTGCTAGTTCATGTGTTTCATATAGATAACACTATGCTCAAGCACATGGAGTTCCTATGAGCCAGCACTGATTGGCTAAAAGGCATGTCTGTCAAAAGAACTGAAATAAGGGGTAGTTTGCAGAGGCTTAGATACAAGATAATCACAGAGGTAAAAAGTGCATTAATATAACTATGTTTGTTATGCAAAATTAGGGAATGGGTAATAAAGGGATTATCTATCTTTTAAAAAAATAAATATTCTGGTGTAGACTGTCCCTTTAAAACCAATTATTGTACGATATGTAGCAGGTTTCCAGCTCTGAGGATTACAAAATCCACAATTTCCAGAGCTGAATTATATGAGAAATGGCAAAATAAATAATGAAAGTATATGTAATTAAACAACTTTGTCATATAACTAAACATTTTATAGAAAAAAAGAAGTTTTTATTGTACTTTTAAGCTTTAAAATACAAGCGGCTAGATTTAGAGTTGGGCGGTAGCCGTCAAAACCAGCGTTAGAGGCTCCTAACGCTGGTTTTTACCACCCTCTGGTATTTGGAGTCAGTCAGGAAAGGGTCTAACGCTCACTTTCCAGCCGCGACTTTTCCATACCGCAGATCCCCTTACGTCAATTGCGTATCCTATCTTTTCAATGGGATCTTTCTAACACCGGTATTTAGAGTCGTGGCTGAAGTGAGCGTTAGAAAACGACAAAACTCCAGCCGCAGAAAAAAGTCAGTAGTTAAAAGCTTTCTGGGCTAACGCCGGTTTATAAAGCTCTTAACTACTGTGCTCTAAAGTACACTAACACCCATAAACTACCTATGTACCCCTAAACCGAGGTCCCCCCACATCGCCGCCACTCTATTACATTTTTTTCACCCCTAATCTGCCGACCGCACACCGCTGCCACCTACGTTATCGCTATGAACCCCTAATCTGCTGCCCCTAACACCGCCGACCCCTATGTTATATTTATTAACCCCTAATATCCCGCTCCCAACGTCGCCGCTACCTACCTACACTTATTAACCCCTAATCTGCTGACCGGACCGCGCCGCTATTATAATAAAGTTATTAACCCCTAATCCGCCTCACTCCCGCCTCAATAACCCTATAATAAATAGTATTAACCCCTAATCTGCCCTCCCTAACATTGCCGACACCTAACTTCAAGTATTAACCCCTAATCTGCCGATCGGAGCTCACCGCTACTCTAATAAATTCTTTAACCCCTTAAGCTAATTCTAACCCTAACCCTAACACCCCCCTAATTTAAATATAATTTAAATCTAACTAAATAAATTAACTCTTATTAAATAAATTATTCCTATTTAAATCTAAATACTTACCTGTAAAATAAACCCTAATATAGCTACAATATAAATAATAATTATATTGTAGCTATTTTAGGATTAATATTTATTTTACAGGCAACTTTGTATTTATTTTAACCAGGTACAATAGCTATTAAATAGTTAATAACTATTTAATAGTTACCTAGTTAAAATAATTACAAAATTACCTGTAAAATAAATCCTAACCTAAGTTACAATTAAACCTAACACTACACTATCAATAAATTAATTAAATAAAATACCTACAATTATCTAAAATTAAACCTAACACTACACTATCAATAAATTAATTAAATAAAATACCTACAAATAAATACAATGAAATAAACTAACTAAAGTACAAAAAATAAAAAAGAACTAAGTTACAAAAAATAAAAAAATATTTACAAACATTAGAAAAATATTACAACAATTTTAAACTAATTACACCTACTCTAAGCCCCCTAATAAAATAACAAAGCCCCCCAAAATAAAAAAATGCCCTACCCTATTCTAAATTACAAAAGTTCAAAGCTCTTTTACCTTACCAGCCCTGAAAAGGGCCCTTTGCGGGGCATGCCCCAAAGAATTCAGCTCTTTTGCATGGAAAAAAACACATACAATACCCCCCCAACATTACAACCTACCACCCACATACCCCTAATCTAACCCAAACCCCCCTTAAATAAACCTAACACTAAGACCCTGAAGATCTCCCTACCTTGTCTTCACCTCACCGGGTCCCGATCTGTCCAGAAGAGCCTCCGATGTCTTGATCCAAGCCCAAGCGGGGGGCTGAAGAGTGACGTCCATCCTCGGGCTGAAGTCTGGATCCAAGCGGCGGCTGAAGAAATCCATCATCGGACTGAAGTCGGAAGTCCATCATCGGGATGAAGTCTTCTATCAAGCAGCATCTTCAATCTTCTTTCTTCCGGAGCGGAGCCATCTTCTTCCCAGCCAACGAGAATTCATCCTCTTCTAACGACGCCTACTCACCGAATGACGGTTCCTTTAAATGACGTCATCCAAGATGGCGTCCGTCGAATTCCGATTGGCTGATAGGATTCTATCAGCCAATCGGAATTAAGGTAGGAAAATTCTGATTGGCTGATGGGATCAGCCAATCAGATTCAAGTTCAATCCGATTGGCTGATCCGATCAGCCAATCAGATTGAGCTTGCATTCTATTGGCTGTTCCGATCAGCCAATAGAATGCGAGCTCAATCTGATTGGCTGATTCCAACAGCCAATCAGAATTTTCCTACCTTAATTCCGATTGGCTGATAGAATCCTATCAGCCAATCGGAATTCGACGGACGCCATCTTGGATGACGTCATTTAAAGGAACCGTCATTCGGTGAGTAGGCGTCGTTAGAAGAGGATGGATCCGCGTCGGCTGGGAAGAAGATGGCTCCGCTCCGGAAGAAAGAAGATTGAAGATGCTGCTTGATAGAAGACTTCATCCTGATGATGGACTTCCGACTTCAGCCCGATGATGGATTTCTTCAGCCGCCGCTTGGATCCAGACTTCAGCCCGAGGATGGACGTCACTCTTCAGCCCCCCGCTTGGGCTTGGATCAAGACATCGGAGGCTCTTCTGGACAGATCGGGACCCGGTGAGGTGAAGACAAGGTAGGGAGATCTTCAGGGGCTTAGTGTTAGGTTTATTTAAGGGGGGTTTGGGTTAGATTAGGGGTATGTGGGTGGTGGGTTGTAATGTTGGGGGGGGTATTGTATGTGGGGTTTTTTCCATGCAAAAGAGCTGAATTCTTTGGGGCATGCCCCGCAAAGGGCCCTTTTCAGGGCTGGTAATTTAAAAGAGCTTTGAACTTTTTTTAATTTAGAATAGGGTAGGGCATTTTTTTATTTTGGGGGGCTTTGTTATTTTATTAAGGGGCTTAGAGTAGGTGTAATTAGTTTAAAATTGTTGTAATATTGTTTAATGTTTGTAAATATTTTGTTATTTTTTGTAACTTAGTTCTTTTTTATTTTTTGTACTTTAGTTAGTTTATTTAATTGTATTTCTTTGTAGGTATTGTATTTAATTAATTTATTGATAGTGTAGTGTTAGGTTTAATTGTAGATAATTGTAGGTAGTTTATTTAATTTATTTATTGATAGTGTAGTGTTAGGTTTAATTGTAACTTAGGTTAGGATTTATTTTACAGGTAATTTTGTAGTTATTTTAACTAGGTAACTATTAAATAGTTATTAACTATTAAATAGCTATTGTACCTGGTTAAAATAATTACAAAGTTGCCTGTAAAATAAATATTAATCCTAAAATAGCTACAATATAATTATTATTTATATTGTAGCTATATTAGGGTTTATTTTACAGGTAAGTATTTAGATTTAAATAGGAATAATTTATTTAATAAGAGTTAATTTATTTAGTTAGAATAAAATTATATTTAACTTAGGGGGGTGTTAGGGTTAGGGTTAGAATTAGCTTTAGGGGTTAAAAAATGTATTAGAGTAGCGGTGAGCTCCGATCGGCAGATTAGGGGTTAATACTTGAAGTTAGGTGTCGGCGATGTTAGGGAGGGCAGATTAGGGGTTAATACTATTTATTATAGGGTTAATGAGGCGGGAGTGAGGCGGATTAGGGGTTAATAACTTTATTATAGTAGCGGTGCGGTCCGCTCGGCAGATTAGGGGTTAATAAGTGTAGGTAGGTGGAGGCGACGTTGAGGGGGGCAGATTAGGGGTTAATAAATATAATATAGGGGTCGGCGGTGTTAGGCGCAGCAGATTAGGGGTACATAGCTATAATGTAGCTTGCGGTGGTGTACGGAGCGGCAGATTAGGGGTTAATAATAATATGCAGGGGTCAGCGATAGCGGGGGCGGCAGATTAGGGGTTAATAAGTGTAAGGTTAGGGGTGTTTAGACTCGGGGTTCATGTTAGGGTGTTAGGTGCAGACTTAGGAAGTGTTTCCCCATAGTAAACAATGGGGCTGCGTTAGGAGCTGAACGCTGCTTTTTTTTTTTTCAGCTCAAACAGCCCCATTGTTTTCTATGGGGGAATCGTGCACGAGCACGTTTTTGAATCTGGCCACGTCCGTAAGCAACGCTGGTATCTAGAGTTGCAGTGGCGGTAAATATGCCTGTACGCTCCCTTTTTGGAGCCTAACGCAGCCATTCTGTGAACTCTAAATACCAGTGGTATTTAAAAGGTGCGGGAGAAAAAAAGCATGCGTAGCTAACGCACCCCTTTGGCCGCAGAACTCTAAATCTAGCCGAAGATTTGGTAAATCCTGAGACCATTCAAAGAAAACAGCAACATTTACAATACCTTACAAATAAACGAAGAGGATAATGTTAATGACAGTTTAAATAATAATAATAATAAAGGATCAGACTCACTTAAAAGAAGGTGCTTTATATTGACCTAGTAATCATGGAATTTGGTAATGCTTTACAAATAAATGAATAGAATAATAACAACAAACATAATAATAATAATAATTTACTTAAAAATGTGTATTTTAAATAGACTTCATTATCACTAAAACCAAAGGGACATGGAATTTCAGAAAAAAACTTGCACAAAAGACCAGAGTATTTTTAGCATTTTTTCTATCACTTCATTTAAACAGAAATAGAGCTTTTTTATTTTTTTTACCTATCAAAACTAAATATATTTGTAAGTAGACAACCCAAGCTAGGCCACTGGTTTTCAAACAGGCCACATTTTGAGGATATCTGAACTAGAGCACAGGTGAAACAATCTGCTGATTAGTAACCATGGTTATTTTACCTGCTCTCATCCAAGGTAATCCTGAAAACCTGGCCTGTTGGGGAGGACAGGTTTGAAAAACAGTGTTCTAGGCCCATTTTAGTATATTTTAGGCCACTGTTTCACTGCATAATGTGATCATATTAAAACATTTCGTTACTTTTTCACAAACTTTGGGGTTCTCGCTGAAATTATTTACATATCGCTTGTGCAGTCACAACACAGCTGGCTGTAAAAGCTACCCAGGACATCATTGCCTTACAGGGTACGGTGCTGGTCGTTAAGGGGTTAAAGTATATTTAAAGGGATACTGTATTGCAAAATTTGTTTTCACCTTAAATGGACATAAAACGCAAAAATATTCTTTCATGATTCAGATAGAAAATGCAAATGTAAACAACTTTTCAGTTTACTTCTATTATAAAATTTGCTTAATGCTCTTGATATCCTTTGTTGATGAAGCAGTAATATGCGTCTGGGATAGGCTGAGCATATGTCCCATTTTGAAAGGGACAGTACCGTTATTTTATGTTTCTTCCCCTGTCCCGTCGTTTCTTTAATAATATTCATTTTGTCCTGTTTTGAGGGTTATTAGGCTGTGCGACCAGCGCAAGTGTCATGTTTTAGCACACATACCACTTACTAACATTTTTTAAACTCCCTGCCGGCAGGAAAGGTAGTTTTTTTTAACTGCAGGGTTTGGGTTGGGTGGCCATGCCCACATGATCCACAGCACCGCGTCTATGCCGCCCGCACTCAAAATTAGGGGCGTGATCATTGAAAGCAAGTGACAGCAGGTCCGTACTCAGTTGTGAGCTGTAAGACTGAACTGAGGAGAGAGACTGGTCATGAGAGGGAAGTTAGAACTACTAGCTAGTGCCTAGTAAGGACAGGAGTCGGACTAGATCTGTCATCATCTGATGTGATGATCATCTGCCTCTGCCATCACTCGAATTAGTGGCTGACCATCACCAGAGAGATAATTCTTACCATCTTCTTGTGTCACAGTGTGAACATACAAACATAGTGATCAAGTAGATCAAATGTCTAAGTTCTGCAAGAATTGTGCATGGCCAAAGTAAGACCAGTGTCTGTGCCTGTCAATCAATTAAATTGTCATTAATTATGCTTATTATTATGCTGCTGCAGTGCTGGTTGTACAGACGTTATAAATAACAATTATCATTATCAAGTAACTATTTCTACATTTTTCTCAGTTTATCCACCATGCAACAATGATTTTGGGCAACTCAGCTAAGGATAATTGTTGGCTCAATAGTTTATATTCATGTCATAAAAGAACTTTTGTTAAAATCTTACTTTTTTTCCCTATGAATAAAGAATTTTAACCCTGTCCCGTTTTTTGACATCTCAATGTCCCGTTTTTGTCTCAAGGAAATATGGTCAGCCTAGTCTGGGAGCTAGCTGAATACATTGGGTGAGCCAACAACAAGAGGCATATATGCACAGCTATCGATCAGCTGCTTCTGAGTCTTCCTAAGTATCCCTTTCAACAAAGGATATCAATATAGAAGATAAAAATAAATTGGAAAGTTGTTTAAAATCACATGATCTGTATGTATCATGAAAGAAAAATTTTGATTTCAAGGGCCTTTATTGTGATTTTCATGACTAAATGGCAGGAAATAGTGCTGCCATCTAGTGCTCTTGCCAATGTATAACAATTTTGCAAATCTGTTGCCATATATTGCTGCCGACACGTGCACGCTCCTGAGCTTACCTCCCCACTTTTCAATAAAGGATACCAAGAGAACAAAGACATTTTGATAATAGAAGTAAAATGGACAGTTGTTTAAAATTGTAGGTGCTCTCTAAATTACAAAAGAAAAATTTGGTGTTTATGTCCCTTTAAAGCAGTCGTTCCCAAACTCAGTCCTCAGGACCCCTAACAGGTCAGATTTTCATTTTATACTAACTAGAGCATAGGTGAAATAATAAGCTGGTGTGTGAGCTTCAGAGTATTATATATAGAAGATTTTTCCTTAAGATTTATTTTTTTGTAGCTGGTTTTGTAAACTGAAACCACTACTAGTTGCTTTCAAGAAAAGGACTGTTAAAATAGGATGAGACTGCTGGAAAAGCAGACCTCCTTATCTTATCTCTGTGTTTTTACACAAAGCTAATAGGTATTGACATTTTCATTATGGATTGTGGTTTCAATGAGCAAAAACAACTATTTCAGAGGTATATATAAACCTAAACAAGCCATTTCCAATACATTTCATACTATGCAGCACTGGGAACATCTTAAGGGGAAAATAAATGTACATTACAATGTTCTTTTTAAGAGAATGCTTAAAGGGACATGAAACCCAAAAAAATTATTTCATGATTCAGATAGAGAATACAATTTTAAACAACTTTCCAATTTACTTCTATTATTTAATTTGCTTTCTTCTGTTGTTATCATTTGCTGAAAGGGAAAGGTTTATCCAGGCAAGTTCATGTGCAGCAGAGAACCTAGGTTCTAGCTGTTGATTGAATGTGATTGGCTCATCCATGTGTTCAGTTATAAACTAGTAGTGCATTGCTGCTCCTTCAACAAATGATACCAAGAGAATGAAACAGATTAGGTAATAGAAGTAAATTAGAAAGTTGTTTAAAATTGTATTCTCTGTCTGAATCATGAAAGAAAATTTTTGGGTTTCATGTACCTTTAAATATTTGAATAAATTACTATACAAGGAAATGTATTTCATATATTATTTACTAGATACTCAGGATTTGCTAGTTTTTACCTTGTGCAGAAAAGTCAATTGCTTTCACTCTTAAAATACTTAATTATATTTAAATGTAAATGTATTTAGTTACATGCACAGGATAAATAGGCCACTAGCTGTATTGCTGCTGGGGCTTTTTAGAAAACCATCCATCAAGTTCATCAAATCTCAGCAGCGTCTTCATTTTATTTTCCACCAAAAAGAATATTTGTATGCATACACATTATTTTTTAATGTACCCATGAATAGTCCTTTGCATAAGCACAGTCTTAGGTAGTTATCAAAAAAGACTGCTAGACAAAGAGCTAAATGCAACACAAATTGCTGTATCTACCAACTAGCAACTCAAAGAATTCTTACATCCTTTTCATATTCTTTAAAAAAAAATATTGAGTATTGATTTCCCTGCAATTTGTTTCTTTTAGAAAGTAGAGGTGCTTTTGTACTAGGGAAAATTGTTTTAATACAGGGGACTGTAAGGGTTAACTTAGCAATACTAAAATCTACTTGTGAAGCCAACAGAAATCCAGAAATTCTCAACAATTAATTCTAATGTTGTATACAATACTTCCAATCAATTTAGTTATTTTGTCTCATAATTGGTTCCTACCTAGCGAGCACTACAAATGGGATATAGATATGAGACCTGTTTAGATAACGCGCTTCAGTTATCAAGCTGTGGAGTCGAGCAGGCTCACGCAAGGCAAATGATTGTTAAGGAGTCGTGATCCAAGTGGGGTGACTGACAGCCCCTGCACTGCCCAAGCAGATACTCGCACAACTATAAATGTAGTCAGCACAATGCTGCCTACTCGTCTCCAACAGGTTATGTAGTTGTGAACATTTTCTACCTGGACCTTGATAAATGGCATTTAAATGGTTTTAAGAATATGCTATGAAGGAAACTGCTATTTATGCAAAAGGAGTGCATTTGATCAACACACTCTTTGAAACTGTGAGACCAACTTTATATGATATAATGTATATTATAAAATAAAGTCCCCTATTCCGATCTATCAAAGTTTTTATGTGAAGTGGCCCCCAAGGCTTTTCACAACATTTCCAAATCCTAACCCACACTAATTTGATAAGACGTTTATCACTAGCATTTCAAGAGGTTATATGACACACTAATGTCCCTGTAACTTCAATTGGGACAGTTTGAGAGTGGTATTTTAATCCATCACATAACACTTTCTCAAGCAATTGTTCAAAGGACTTTTGAACTTTTCTAATTCAGCTGTTTCGACCACTTGAAAACTTGATATAGTGCAAATATCAGATTTTGCTTTTTGGCCTTTCTAAGGATCATGGGACAAAGTAAAAGTTTTGGTACATTGTTAGTTTACATAAACATGATCATTTCCTTTTTTAATAAAGTTACAAATGTAGCTCAAACCAAACCTATGCATGTCACTAGATATCTGCTTCTTCAGTTGCACTTTTCTAAAACATAATGGACTGATCTTGTATCCCTGTTTGCTTAATAATAAATACAAAAGGTTGTTAAAACTACACTTTACATTTTGTACATACTGTATGCTCTTTGAACATACAGCAGTTCCTCCTAATTTAGTATTAACTCTAATTTAGCTTTTATAGTATATATATATATCTTGCTGTCTGTCTGTCTATATCTATATCTATCTATCTGTCTATATATCTGTCTGTAATCTGGCCATTATTGGGCACCCTGATTTTATAACTTTTAACAGATTGGAAATTAAGTTTTTGTTATTTAACAACAATTAAAAGAAACATTACCAATATGAAAAATGTCAAGTATGATACTTTAAAAATAACTATATAACATACACATAATAATATTGTTCTTTCCAGATATTTTTTTTTTATGGTACTTTCAAAATGTCTACTGCAGATCACATGACCTGACTTTTCATAATTAGTGTAAATAAATTAGTAACTAAATTAGTTTAATTAACTAAAGTCTAACAGGGCTTACATTATTAAATTGTATTGTCCTATTCAGTAACAGCTAACTATTTGTACTGAAACTATTATACAAATATTTTTGTTTGTTTAAAGATTTTACCAATGAAACGTGACATCTTGCTGAAAATAGTCACTGCAACAACCACTCTTTTTTCCCCGCCCACTGTATAATGTGACAGCCATAAACCTGCCCTGTTGTCACTGGCATCAGGGCAGGACCTGGGCCCCATTCTACACTAACACAGTAACTTCCCAGGAGTCTGGGACTTTGTTTATTATTTATTATTCCCCACTAGTGTCATGCCAGTCTGTCCTTTTAATTATTTAAAAAGTACAATAAATACATACAAATTGCAGATTTTTTAATAATGTCTGTAATAATGTAGTATTTAAGACTGTTCTGCAAAAGGTTCTATGCTATATAACATTTGACTATGGGATTGCTTGCTGATGCTCAACAGAGAATTTTCACAGAATGTCTTTGTCCCAAAATTCAATTGTAACTAGCCATTTTTTCAGATATTCTCAAACACTTCTTAAAGTGACAGTCTAATTGAAAAACAAAATGTATGCTTACCTGATAAATTTATTTATTTCCGGGTATGGAGAGTCCACAAAACATTCTAATTACTAGTGAGATATTAACTCCTGGCCAGCAGGAGGAGGCAAAGAGCACCCCAGCAGAGCTGTTAAGTATCACTTCCCTTACCCATAACCCCCTGTCATTCGGATGAAGGGAAACGGAAAAAGAAGATAACACAAGGGTATAGAGGTGCCTGAGGACTAGACAAAAAAACTGTCATCTTAAATTTCCTGATTAATATTGCGATCTGACACTACCTTAGGGAGAAACCCTAGCTTAGTACGAAGGACCGCCTTATCAGCATGAAAAATAAGGTAAGGGGAATCGCACTGCAAAGACAAAAGTTTGGAAAACTCTGCGAGAAGAAGAAATAGCAAGAAGAAACAAAACCTTCTAAGATAGTAATTTAATATTAACAGAATGCATCGGCTCAAATGGAGCCTGCTACAAAACTCTAAGAACAAGGTTAAGACTCAAAGAAGGAGCAACAGATTTAAACACATGCTTGATTCTGACTAAGGCCTGAACAAAAGACTGAACATCTGGCAGAACTGCCAGACGTTTATGCAGAAGAATAGACATAGCAGAAATCTGATCCTTCAAAGTACTGACTGACAAACTCATCTCCACGCCCTCCTGAAGAAAAACCCAAGTTCTTGGAACCCTTACTTTGTTCCAAAAAAAACCCTTTAAATCACACCAATGAAGTTATTTACACCATACCCTATGATAAATTCTGTGAGTAACCGGTTTATGAGCCTGAAGCATAGTATCGATGCCTTTCTCAGAGAAGCCACGTCTAACCAAACTTCCCGTTCAATCCCCAAGCAGTCAGCTTCATAGAAACCAAATTTAGATGAAGCAAGGGACCCTGAAGTAGAAGGTCCTTCCTGAAAAGTAACCTCCACGACGGAAGAGATGACATCGTCACCAGATCCGTGAACCAGATCATGCAAGACCATGCAGGAGCTATTAGAATTACAGAAGCTCTCACCTGTTTGATGCAAGCAGTTACTTGTGGAAGCAACACAAATGGAGGAAACAGGTATGCTAGATTGAAGTTCCAAGGAACCGCTAGAGTGTCTACCAAACTGCTTGAGGATCTTTTGACCTTGAACTGTAGTTTGGAAGCTTGGCATTTTGATGAAATGCCATCAGATCCAACTCCGGAACCCCCCACCTGAGAGTTATCATTGTGAAAACCTTTGGGTGGAGAGCCCACTCTCTGGGATGAAAAGTCTGCCTGCTTAGAAAATCCGCCTCCCAATTGTTCACCCCCGGTATGTGGATGGCAGAAAGATGGCAATCATGAGACTCCGCTCACTGTGAGTAGATAGAGGAAACTGCAACCACCACACTCGCTGCGGCATACTCCGTCCTGAACAGAGAAGTTGAAAACCGGAAGTGCCGAGGAACGGTCACGTGGCCGCAATTAAAAAAACTTTTTTTTTAAATTATGTCAAACAAAAACAGTGCAAAAACCAACAGCAGCACAGCAAAAGAGATTGGGCCAAATAAGCTGAGCTGAAAAAGTGATTGCAACAAGTAAAAAGTCAAACACTACATGCACTCTCCATCTCTGAGTCCCAATAAAAAAAAGATGCCTCTGTTCACAAAGCAGTGCCCCCAAAACAGATTCAAATACTTTCCCCAAGGATTTAACCCCTATAGTACCGGTACCTTCAAACCTAGAAGGGAAAACACTTACCTGTGGATCCTGCTCTGTCAGACAGGAGCTGTTTTCTGAGGTGTGGCAGCTTCAGCATTTCTACCAGGGACCTATAGAAAAGAAAGAACAGAGTAACCAACCCTGGCTTTCTATAATAGGGGTTGCAATAATGTTAGAAGTTTAAGCAAAGACTACCTCACCGTCTTCTAACTGCTTATAGCCACCATTACTCAACTAAAGAGATTGACATGGAAACAGCATAGCCCCAATCTTTGCTTGCAGGGAAAAGTACCTATTAAAAGGATTAAAATATTCAGACATCATCTTCACCATCCTCCCATGATCAAGGCAAAGAGAATGACTGGGGGTTATGGGTAAGGGAAGTGATACTTAACAGCTCTGCTGGGGTGCTCTTTGTCTCCTCCTGCTGGCCAGGAGTAAATATCCCACTAGTAATTAGAATGTTTCACAGACTCTCCATGCCATAGGAAAGAAATAGTTTTATTAAAAAGATAGATGACTCCTTTTTTACCTATTCCCTAGTCTTGCATAACCAACACTGTTATATTTAATATACTTTTTACCTCTATGAGTACCTTGCATCTAAGCCTCTGCAGACTGTCCCCTTATCTCAGAGCTTTTTACAAACTTGCATTTTAGCTAATTAGTGCTGTTTTGTGTATAACTTCATTGGATTGAGCACAGTGTTATCTATATGGCACACATGAACTAGCAGTGTCTAGCCGTGAAAAGCTAATACAAGGCACTGAGATAAGAGGCAGCCTGAAGAGGCTTAGAAACAGTCAGAGATTTAGAGGTTATAAAGTATATTACATACCCTGTACGTCGCTGGTATTTCTTTGGAGGTTAAAAAAATATAAATACAGACAATCTGCAGAAGATGTTATTACAAAAGACTGTAATGTTATGGATAAGAACACATACTCCCCACAATAGATGAACTGCTGCCTTCCCACAGTCTCTCCCAAAGGAACTGTTTGTATAATATGGTTCAAGTATAGGGGGCACAGGTCCAAGGGTGTCTTTTGGCTTAAACGAGTGCCTCTGCACAGCTGCAGATTCTGTCAATCTGGAATGGCCTCTTCGTAGCACTAGGAATAAAACTCCATTTGTATATATATATATATATATATATATATATATATATATATATATATATATATATATATATATATATATATACATACAACCCGGAAGATGGAACAACAATGCCCTGTATTTAAACTGCTTGTGTCAGCGATATTGAGACAATAACTTTAATGTTTTTATTGCTGTTGAGAAAGAAGATTTTTTCCAGTGAGTATTCTGCTTTAATACACATTACCTTTGTATATATACACAAATGGAGTTTTATTCCTAGTGCTACCAAGATGTCATTCCAGATTGACAGAATCTTACGGATGTGCAGAGGCACTAGTTTGAGCCAAAAGAAACCCTTGGACCTGCACCCCCTATACTTAAACCATTTCTATGAAGTTGTCTTTTTCAATAACGCACCATTGGCGAGACTACGCTATTTTAGCAAGACTTTAGGAGGGAGGGAAGGAGGGTATAACAGTTATTATACCCAGACAATCCCTTAATGACTACGTACATTGGACATTGCGGTCGTTAAGAGGTTAATATAACAATGTTGCTTGTGCAAAGCTGGGGATTGGGTAGTAAAGGAGTTATTTATCTTTTTAAACATAAAAAAAAATCAAGTAGACTGTTCCTTCAAACTTGGATTTTGTTTCTCATCAATGTGTTGGGTTCTTGCAAACACTAAGCTTCTCAGTTTCTTATGAAGCAAGAAACGTATAGTAAATAGTCTTCTCTGTTTGAATCAATGTTGGAGATGAGCTAAATTTGGTTAAAATGCTAAGTATATATGTGCAAAACAAAGTTATTCTACATCAAGTTTCAGTGTCACTATTAGTGGGCAGTTTTGTAGTGCTCTGACGTAACCACATTGAGGGACTGTAATGCGCTGATCATTCTTTAAAAACATTCTGCTAGTGACAGCTGAAATTAGATTAACAAGACAGATACAGCTTCTTTGTATCATGTTATACCCACATTACTATTACATTTGCTGTCATATTTGTACCCCCTCTGTAATAACCATAGTGCAGACCTCCTCGCTTTGTCATCTCTCTATAAACCCTGTCACTGAACTTGCTGGTTAGGGTGTGTGTTTTTCTCAGAGACAGTGTTTTTGTGTGTGTGTGTGTGTGTGTGTGTGTACCTGTGTGTTTGTGTCTGAGTGTGCTTGTGTGTATGTGTTAGTGTGTGTATGTGTTAGTGTCTGTGTCTCTATGGGGGATATTTATCAAAGGTCTGGCAGACCTGATCGGACAGTTCAGATCGGGTCTGCCAGACCTCGCTGAATGCAGTGAGCAATACGCTCTCCATATTCAGCATTGCAACAGCAGTTCTTGTGAGCTGCTGGTGCAATGCAGCCCTCTGCTGATTCACGGCCGCCAGCTAAATGACTTTTTAAGGGCAATACCCCTCCAAATGCCCTTTTCAGGGCAATCGGGAGCTTAGGTTTTTTTTAGTTAGGCTTTTATTTGGGGGGTTGCTTGTGTAGGTGGTGGGTTTTACTGTTGGGGGGGTTGTTTGTATTTTTTACTAATAACTATTTAATAACTATTCTACCTAGTTAAAATAAATACAAACTTGCCTGTAAAAAGACTATTAGGTAAGTATTTAGTTTTAAATAGGAATTATTTAGGTAATGATAGTAAGTTTTCTTTAGATTTATTTTAATTATATTTAAGTTAGGGGGTGTTAGGGTTAGACTTAGGTTTAGGGGTTAATAAATATAGTATAGTATAGTATAGTATAGTATAGTGGCAGCGACGTTGGGGGCGACAGATTAGGGGTTAATAAATGTAGGTAGGTGGCGGCGATGTTAGGGACAGCAGATTAGGGGTTAATAATATTAAACTGTTTGCGAGGTGGGAGTGCAGCAATTTAGGGGTTAATATGTTTATTCTAGTTGCGGCGATATCGGGAGCGGCAGATTAGGGGTTAATAATTTTATTTTAGTGTTTGCAATGTGGGAGGGCCTCGGTTTAGGGGTTAATAGGTAGTTTATGGGTGTTAGTGTACTTTTTAGCACTTTAGTTATGAGTTTTATGCTACAGCATTGTAGTGTAAAACTCATAACTACTGACTTTAGAATGCATTACGAATCTTGCGGGATAGGGTGTACCGCACACTTTATGGCCTAAAAAAAAAGAAAAGCTTGTAATACTGGCGCTATGGAAGTCCCATTGAAAACAGACTATACGCAAATTGCGTAAGTTGATTTACGGTAAGGCCAAAAAAGTGTGCGGGACAGCTGTACCTACAAGACTCGTAAAAGCAGCGGTAGTAAAAAAGCAGCGTTATGAGGCTTAACGCTGCTTTTTTACTCATAACGCAAGACTCGTAATCTAGCCAAATGAATGTAGCACATTGCGTTCAAGAGTTTACCTTTGGCAATATGAACATTGGGTTGGTGCCTATACAAGGCTGGTATTGTTTGATGATACAGAGGGATGTTATTATAAATTAACCAATGAAAAGCCCAAGATTAAAAGGAACTATTGTCTAGTAAGGACAATATTAATTAATACAGAGTTTTTATACAACTTTACATGGACTAAAATGTATTTTTGTATCAGAAACTTGCACTCAAGAAACGTTATTTCCTCATCTGTTATGATTATTTGTTTAGCAGTAAGAGACAGTGCTTTATTTTTTTGAAGCTGAGATTTCTTGTTTTTTTTAACTTGCATATGCATCATCACAGGGAGTTATTGTTCACTACTATTTACATTTTGAACTCAACACTGCCAGGGACTATTCAGTTCAAGGAGAATATTTCTGTGATTTCTTTACCAACCAGATCATTGCGTGAGTAAATATCAGGTTCACTTGTAAACAACTATAGCTTAAAAGTATCTGAGATGCTCTTAGTTCATTCCAAGAAGTTCCTTACGTTTTCTCATTCAATGCATGCCAGAACCAATATCTTTTTACTGCTTTGCACACAATGTTATTGATAAGTGGAATAAAAAGCTAACAAGTAAGTCTAATATAGCTGAAATCACTTATTTTTCATATTTTTTTTTTTATAAAAAAAAATGCATGCAAGAACATTTGTTAATTTGTCCATCATATAAGAAATGAAAATAGTACTCATTCTAAGGTGTTTAACATGCCTTAAAGGGACATGAAACCCAAAAATTTTCTTTCATGATTTAGATAGAGAAAACAACTTTCTAATTTACGTCTATTATCTAATTTGTTTCATTCTCTTTGTATCATTTGTTGAATGAGCAGCAATGCACTAATGGTTTCTAACTGAACAAATGGGTGAGCCAATGACAATCTGTATATATATGCATCCACTAATCAGCAGCAAGAATCTAGGTTCTTTGCTGCTTCTGAGATTGCCTAGATAAATATTTCTGCAAAGGATAACAAAAGAAGGAAGCAAATTAAATAATAGCAGTAATTTGGAAAGTTGTTTAAAATTGCATCATCTGTCTGAATCATAAAATACATTTTTTGGGTTTCATGTCCCTTTAAAGTGAATGTAAATTTTAATGCTAAAGTGCCAGGTTTTTAAAAAGTCGATTAAAAATAGGGGCACTTTAATTCATCAAAATTTACATATCACTCCTCACTCAAAACTTACCTTTTAATCTTCACAGCAGCTCCAGCTTCTTCCACCCATTGCAAAGCCTCTTCCTGGGTCTAAAATGAGAAATCTGGCTTCCTCCAATCACGGCGTTGAATCAGACACCGATTCCCCCGGGGGGGGGGAGCCGTGATTGGAGGATGACCGATCCATCATTTCTGACATCAGAAATGGCTTGCAACGACCGTAGGAAGCTGAAGTTCCTGTCAAGTTTAAAAGGTAAGTCTTTTTCACAACAGGAGGGAAATGTAAATTTTGATGAATTAAAGTGTCCCTGTTTTTAATCAAATTTTTAAAAACCGGGCACTTTAGCATCAAAATTTACATTCACTTTAAAGGGATATGAAACCCATTTTTTTCCTTCCATGATTCAGATAAAGCATGCAATTTTAAGGAACTTTCTAATTTACTCCTATTTTTCTTTGGCCCAGTTTTTGTTCAGCACCTAGATAGTGCTTGTTGATTGGTCGCTAAATGTAGCCACCAATCAGTAAGCACTACCACCGGGTGCTGAACCACAAATGGGCTGACTCCTAAGCTTACATTTATGATTTTCAAATAAAGATACCGAGAGAATGAAGATACATTTATAATAGGAGTAAATTAGAAAGTTGCTTAAAATTGCATGCTCTATCTGAATCATGAAAGAAAAAAATTGTTTTTTATATCCCTTTAAAGTACAATTAAATATGACAGATTGCATAATCAACAAATGCATAGTTAAATGTAATGCAACAACAATAACTCAAATAAGCAGTAGGTTTTTTTTCCAGATAAATTGGGTTTCTTCCCTTTGCCAGCCCGGCCCCCTGTATCACGTGACAGCCAGCAGCAAATCACAGACTTATATACATATACACTGTGAACATTTGCAGATTCTCACTAGGAGCTGGTACCTCACAAAAAAAGTGGATATAAACAGATTGTAATAATATAATTAAATTGGAGTTTTGACTTTAGAATACCTTTAAGGATTTTACTGTATCCTTGCAGCCATGTAGGACATTTCTGCAATGTACTTAGATAAAAATAATAATAATAATAATATGAATATTTATACATAGTGAAACAACTTTTTAGTATAATTCAATTATTTGTGTTGCCCCTTTTTATGTGATTTTACTCTGAAAATTGTGGCTTATCTAATTCCCAGAAGATTAAAAGAACGCTGGAGACAACTCAAGGCTAACCTTACTACATACATTTTTTCAAATTAGCTTTAACATATAAGAACTGCAAAACAATGCACCTTATACTAATGTTACTGGGACTAGCCTTGTCAGCTGCGGACTCAAGCCCAGATTGGTTCCATTAAATGAGGAAAATGCTAGGGGGGTCTGTTTTTTAAAAAAAAACAGGATCAGCAAAGAAGATGTTAATTTGTTATGAAAATGTTTACACCTGGCTAAAATGTTATTTAACAGCAAGATAAAAGAAGTGTCTTGTAAGTACAAGGTGTTTCCTGTTCATATAAAGGGACACATTACTCATTTTCACATATATGAAAGTACATAAAGCTCTTTCATTTTAAGGTCAACCTAAAAGGAAGTAGATATTATACACAACTGAGTCCTGTGACTTTAATGCTTACTTCTTCATAGCTCCCACACAAAAAAAAAGTTGCTTTATACATTTACATTTAGACTTTTTTAGCTCCAAAAATTCTGGTTCGGCCGAATCTTTTAGAATGAATATTCAGAAAAATTAGTTTCCCCAAATATTCATCTGCTACACTATTCGGTTTTCATTTTAAATAAAATGAATACTGAATATTTGTAGAACATTTACATAAATTTGCGTTAAATGAATATCAATGTTGCTTTGCTACAGGTTGAAAAGATCACGTGTAGCATTATATACTTACCTATAGCGTGCTGGAGAGCCGTGTCAATCCCAACCGTTCTTCTTACAGCCGGGGCCCCCCTAATAGAAGAGTGGCATGGCAGACCACAGGACTACTCTAAAGGACCTGCGCTTTTTACACAGTCTCTTGGATCTGCCTTGCTATGGGTCGGAATTAGGGCAGCTCTCCAGGGTGCTAGAAGTAAGTATTTTGACCCTTATGGATAATTTAAAGAAAAGGAATAAATATTGGTGAATTTTGTCAGTATTTCTTTATTTTCTTTAAATTTATTTTTGAAAATGAAACAAATATCGTTTTTCGTTACGAATTTTCATTAGTAAGGAAGCAAATGCACATGTCTACTTTATGCAGCGTAGGAACATCCTTCTTTAAAAAAACAAAGGAATACATTTTGCAACATTCCCTTGCAGACATGTCCCTTTAAAAGGGACAGTAAACTCAAAATGAAAGGGATATTAAACAGTAAATACATGCGGGACATAATGATGTATTCAAAACAAAGATGATCCTTAGAATAATATTTAGATGCATTTTTACAATTATATCAGTTGTTTTAACAGTGAAAATGTTCAAAGGTTTAGTTTTGATAAAATAATTACATTTATATAACAAAATGGGTGCCAGCATGTTGAACTAGTTTTCTAATTATCTCTGTTTCTGCAAACAAGACCATGGAAAACTTTTTAGAAAATTGTATGTAACACACAGCCTTGTTTGGACAGACTTTTTTATTGCCTGTTTTTTATTGGTCTGGTCACTAATTGTCAGCAGCAGGAAAACATAAATGATGCTTACCTGATAACTGTATTTATTTCATGGTGTTAAGAGTCAATGGGGCCTATTTATCAAGCCGTCAACTTACTTGCATTCGATGGCACCAATACGCTTGCCTAACATCGCCTAACATCGCTGCCGCGGACCTGAATACACTCTCCAAAGTTACCAAAAAAGCTGTCAAAAAGCCACGCACCAAGTACGGGGCGATGAGCAGCGGACTGTTGTCAACTAACAGTCATCGATCTCGCTGCTCTTCGGCTTTTTCCCAGCTTTATTGGTATACTGTCACTAAACGCCGCCACTATACTACACTGTTTTACCCCTATCCCGCTGCTCACGGACCTCACCGCAACTAAATAAAGTTATTAAACCCTAAATCGCCACTCCCGGAGCCACTCTAATAAACTTATTAACACCTATCCTGCCGCTCCCGGAGCCCACCGCCACCTACATTATGTTATTAACCCCTAATCTGCCCCCCTACACCGCCGCCGCCTACATTATACTTATTAACCCCTAATCTGCCGTCCCCAATGTCGCCACCACTATATTAAATTTATTAACCCCTAAACCTAACACCCCTAATTTAAATCTAATTTAAATAAATCTAAATAAAATTACTATCATTACCTAAATTATTCCTATTTAAAACAAAATACTTACCTATAAAATAAACCCTAAGATAGCTACAATATAACTAATAGTTACATTGTAGCTGGCTTAGGGTTTATTTTTTATTTTAAAGGCAAGTTTGTATTTATTTTAACTAGGTAGAATAGTTACTAAATAGTTATTAACTATTTAATAACTACCTAGCTAAAATAAATACAAAAGTACCTGTAAAATAAAACCTAACCTAAGTTACAATAAAACCTAACACTACACTATAATTAAATAAATTAACTAAATTAAATACAATTAACTAAATTATATACAATTATCTAAAGTACAAAACCCCCCCACTAAATTACAGAAAATAATAAACAAATTACAGATATTTAAACTAATTACACCTAATCTAATAGCCCTATTAAAATAAAAAAGCCCCCCCAAAATAAAAAACCTATAGCCTAAACTAAACTACCAATAGGGCATTTTGCAGGGGATTGCCCCAAAGTAATCAGCTCTTTTACCTGTAAAAAAAAAATACAAACAACCCCCCAACAGTAAAACCCACCACCCACACAACCAACCCCCCCCCCCAAATAAAATACTATCTAAAAAATCTAAGCTCCCCATTGCCCTGAAAAGGGCATTTGGATGGGCATTGCCCTTAAAAGGGCAGTTAGCTCTTTTGTGGCCCAAAGACCTAACCTAAAAATAAACCCCACCCAATACACCCTTAAAAAAACCTTACACTAACCCCCTGAAGATCGACTTACCGGGAGACGTCTTCATCCAAGCCGGGCGAAGTGGTCCTTCAGATGGGCAGAAGTCTTCATCCAAGCCGGGCAGAAGTGGTCTTCCAGACAGCAGAAGTCTTCATCCAAACGGCATCTTCTATCTTCATCCATCCGGCGGGGAGCGGGTCCATCTTCAAGACATCCGACGCGGAGCATCCTCTTCTGCCGATGACTACCAACAAATGAAGGTTCCTTTAAGTGACGTCATCCAAGATGGCGTCCCTTAGATTCTGATTGGCTGATAGAATTCTATCAGCCAATCGGAATTAAGGTAGAAAAAATCCTATTGGCTGATCCAATCAGCCAATAGGATTGAGCTTGCATGCTATTGGCTGTTCCAATCAAAATCTTGAAGATGGACCCTCTCCGCGCCGGAAGGATGAAGATAGAAGATGCAGTTTGGATGAAGACTTCTGCCGTCTGGAGGACCACTTCTGCCCAGCTTGGATGAAGACTTCTGCCCGTCTGAAGGACCACTTCGCCCGGCTTGGATGAAGACGTCTCCCGGTAAATCGATCTTTAGGGGGTTATAGTGTTAGGTTTTTTTAAGGGTGTATTGGGTGGGTTTTATTTTTAGGTTAGGGCTTTGGGCCTGTAAAAGAGCTAACTGCCCTTTTAAGGGTAATGCCTATCCAAATGCCCTTTTCAGGGCAATGGGGAGCTTAGATTTTTTAGATAGTATTTTATTTGGGGGGGTTGGTTGTGTGGGTGGTGGGTTTTACTGTTGGGGAGGTTGTTTGTATTTTTTTTTTTTACAGGTAAAAGAGCTGATTACTTTGGGGCAATGCCCCACAAAAGGCCCTATTGGTAGTTTAGTTTAGGCTATAGTTTTTTTTATTTTGGGGGGGCTTTTATATTTTAATAGGGCTATTAGATTAGGTGTAATTAGTTTAAATATCTGTAATTTGTTTATTATTTTCTGTAATTTAGTGGGGGGGGGGGGTTGTACTTTAGATAATTGTATATAATTTAGTTAATTGTATTTAATTTAGTTAATTAATTTAATTATAGTGTAGTGTTAGGTGTTATTGTAACTTAGGTTAGGTTTTATTTTACAGGTACGTTTGTATTTATTTTAGCTAGGTAACTGCCCTTTTAGGGGTAATGAATATCCAAATGCCCTTTTCAGGGCAATGGGGAGCTTAGATATTTTAGATAGTATTTTATTTGGGGGGGTTGGTTGTGTGGGTTTTACTGTTGGGGAGGTTGTTTGTATTTTTTTTTTACAGGTAAAAGAGCTGATTACTTTGGGGCAATGCCCCGCAAAAGGCCCTTTTAAGGGCTATTGGTAGTTTAGTTTAGGCTAGGGTTTTTTTTTATTTTAGGGAGGCTTTTTTATTTTGATAGGGCTATTAGATTAGGTGTAATTAGTTTAAATATCTGTAATTTGTTTATTATTTTCTGTAATTTAGTGGGGTTTTTTTTTGGTACAGGTACTTTTGTATTTATTTTAGCTAGGTAGTTATTAAATAGTTAATAACTATTTAGTAACTATTCTACCTAATTAAAATAAATACAAACTTGTCTGTAAAATAAAAATAAACCCTAAGCTGGCTATAATGTAACTATCAGTTATATTGTATCACCTTAGGGTTTATTTTACAGGTAAGTATTTAGTTTTAAATAGAAATAATGTAGTTAATGATAGTAATTTTATGTATATTTATTTAAATTAGATTTAAGTTAGGGGTGTTAGGGTTAGACTAAGGTTTAGGGGTTAATAAATTAAATATAGTGGCAGCGACATTGGGGATGGCAGATTAGGGGTTAATAAGTAGGCTTACCATAATTTTTAGAGGTGAAACTGGGACCACCTGGTGAGGTGCCAGTGGAGGTGTGGTCAGGGGCGTGGTCAAGGGGGCATGGCTATTACTGGTTCTTTTTAAAGTAGTAACTTTTATGTGCGTAATGTTTCATGGATACTCTACCCTTCCATAGTCAAACAACAAGTGAATCACACAATTTAAATAGAACATAACACCACCCCCTTGTGAAAAAGGCACCATTACGTTATCATAGCAACCCATACACAACATGTTCAAATAAATCATTCATCTAAATCTCAGATTCTAAATAATGCCAAACATCAAGCATAATTACCTATTTCATAAAGTAGGGAAAAGCATATACATCACACAATTTAATATCTGCAGTGTAATATGTGTTTTATGTGTCTAATTAAAGAACAGAACCAGATAGTGATAAGGCATAAATACAACATTAAATGAAATAAGTAAAAAAGAAACACGTACCTGCTAAAGCTGTTTAAGAGGCTACGCTATACCATAATGCCAGAAGATTACAGACAAAATGCTATCCTGCATGAAGTAAAGCAAGATCCACTGCAAAAATCCTGCCTGTCTGTACTGCCTGGTCATACCCATATGATTCCCCTAAAGGTGTATCATCGGTGATGTCACAAGGGGTCGGGGGGGGGGTTAAATTCCTATAAAAATAAACAAAGTAGTAAAACCCTATGCCGCTCACTCAGCCTGTATTACTAAATGTGAACTTTAAAGGGATAGTAAACCCCAAAATGTTATTTTATGAATATTATTATTATGATAGAACATACAATTTTAAACAACATTCCAAGTTACTTCTATTATCTTATTTGCTTCATGCTTTAGATATCCTTTGTTGAAGAAAGAGCAATGCGCATATGTGAGCCAATCACACGAGGCATCAATGTGCAGCACCCAATCAACAGCTACTAATCCTATCTAGATATGCTTTTCAGCACAGAATATCAAAAGAATGAAGCAAATTATATAACAGAGGTAAATTAGAAAGATGTTTACAATTGCTAGTTCTTTCTGAACCTTGAAAGAAAAAATGTGGGTTTTATGTCTCTTTAATTCTATTATCAAATTTGCTTCATTCTCTTGTTATCCATTGCTGAAGGGACAGCTTTGCACTACTGACAGAAAGCTGAACACATCTAGTTAGCCAATCACAAGAAACAAATGTGTGCAGGCACCAATCAGCAGCAGCTCCCACTAGTGTAGGATATGTGCGTATTTATTTTTTAACAAGGGATACTAAGAGAACGAAGCACATTTGAAAATAGAAGTGAATTTAAAAGTGTCTTTAAAATGACCGGCTCTATCTGAGTCATGCAAGTTTCATTGTGACTTTCCTGTCCCTTTAAAGTGAAGGTAAACTTTGATGAATGAAAGTCCGTTTTTTAAAAATACTATAAAAACAGGGGCACTTTCATTCATCGAAGTTTAGAAAGCAGCCGTTTTGATTATAAATTTACCTTTGTTTCTTTCACAGCCAGAGGAGATTCCCCCTCCTGGAAATCCTCTCTTCACGCGTCAGCAATGAATAATCCGGCTTCCTCCAATCACAGCATGGCCTCAGGCGATAACCACCCTGGGGGGGAAAGCCGTGATTGGAGGAAGCCGGATTAGTCATTACTGACATGTAAAGAGAGGATCTCCGGGTGAAGGAAGCTGCTCTGGCTGGGAAAAGAAAAAAAGGTAAGTTTTTAATCAAAACGGCTGCTTTGTAAACTTTGATGAATGAAAGTGCCCCTGTTTTTAATATTATTTTTAAAAAACGGCTTTCATTCACCAAAGTTTACCTGCACTTTAAGCTAAGCAGGGCTGTATGTAACAAAGTATCAGCATCCAACTATGCTGGAGAGCCACAGCCACAGACTCAGAGTCAGGTCATTTTGTATAATCTGTTCGGGTCTCAGGCGGTCTGAAACCCAGAGGTGGCAACCCTACTGGGACAGAATGAACAACCGTGTGTGACACTGGGACAGCGCCTCCAAACAGGGACAATCCCAGTCAAACTGGGACTTCTGGTAAGCCTATTTAATATATTAGAACAATTTATATTTGCACTTTATTTCCCAAATAAAAAGTTGTTGTTAAGAAATGTTATTTACCAAGTGGAAAGCTAAGAAAAGTCTTTTTGTTTATTTGGTCAAGAGACCTTAAAGATAGTTACACCTTGCATTATATTTTTTTAAATGTTGATTAAGATGCCATACAATACAATGAAAGAATGTACAACCCTTTCTTTTCAGTGTTTTAGTAAGGTCAGTATTTTGTAGCTTTTTATCTTTTACACTGTTTTGACTTTTACAGAATTATCAAGATGAACGCAATATTTTCTATCTTCTCTGGTAGTTTTTGTATGGCGGTTTAAACCATAGTGAGATATTGATTTTATGTCTGCTGATTTGGGCCTCTGATGTCCTAAATCCAGTAAAGGTGAAACTGTATTCACCCAGCAATGTTAGAAAACTCATCAATTACAGCCACTTCAATTCATTGATTTGCAATTTAACATCTTTTTTTTTTTCTAACATGTTTTTCTCAAGTAACAAAACATTGCTTGAACAATGAATAATCCTGGCAGACAAGGAGACCAATAAATACAGGTACCATCTTTTCTGAAGTTTAACATAAAACACGCACAGTAAATTTAAAGAGATACTATAAACTCTCAACACATTTATTAAAAGGCTTTGCACAAATAAATTAAACCTAACTTTGAGGCAGTTTTTAAAGTAGCATAGTTAGAAAGTAAACTGATTTCAATCAGGCTCTGCCCCCTGAATGGCCAACCCCTATTCCAACATTTATGTGTCCTATATAAAGAATAACAATTATGAACATCTGTAGTTTATTAAATGGAGCCCTATACAGGTGAAACTTGAAAAATTTGAATATTGTGCAAAAGTTCATTTATTTCACTAATGCAACTTAAAAGGTGAAACTAATATATGAGATAGACCCATTACATGCAAAGCAAAATAGTTCAAGCCGTGATTTGTCATAATTGTGATGATTATGGCTTACAGCTCATGAAAACCCCAAATCTACAATCTCAGAAAATTAGAATATTGTGAAAAAGTGCAATATTCTAGGCTCAAAGTGTCCCATTCTAATCAGCTAATTAAGCCATAACACCTGCAAAGGGTTCCTGAGCCTTTAAATGGTCTCTCAGTCTGGTTCAGTAGGAATCACAGTCAAGGGAAAGACTGCTTACCTGACAGTTGTGCAGAAAACCATCATTGACACCCTCCATAAGGAGGGAAAGCCTCAAAAGGTAATTGCAAAAGAAGTTGGATGTTCCCAAAGTGCTGTTGTATTGTAGTCAAGAGTTGTATTGATATAAAAACATGGACAAAAAAAGTAAATGTATTTAACCCCTTAAGGATTAGCAACGTACCCTGTACGTCACTGGTCTTTCTATGTGGATTTAATTTTTAATAGTGCAGTCTCGCCACCAACAGCAAGACTGCGCTATTCCTGCTGGCCAGCAGGAAGGATGTAATAGCCCAGTCTTGCCGCTGGCAGCGGGAACTGCACTATTATACCCAAGAAAACCCTTAACGACCAACGACATACAGGGCACATTGTGGCCATTAAGGGGTTAACAAAGAAACATCTTACACATCTAGGTAAAATTAAATGCCTTCTTTAATTTGTATTATTGTAATTGATTAGAATAAATACATGGTAAGATACCTTTCATTTTAATATTTTTTCCTTTAAAATATGCAATTGAATGCAGATTTTTTTTTACAGCCCCCCCATTATACTCATTATAGTAAAAATATAATGGAGAGCCACCTACGTAGGGTAACGAGAATATGCAGGTTTTGCACATCTGTAACGTCATGGCAGAATATTATCCATTTGATGTGGAGTGTACTGTAGAACTGTGCAGTGTCAATATTACTAATAATGCCGCACATGTATATATTGTTGCTGGTGATGTCTCTGCAGACATTGCCACTTTGACACTGAGTTCTCTATGGTGTCGTGTAGAATCTAATGGAACTGAATGTATATGTTCACCCTAGTTATATACACAAATAAACAGGAATGCAAACAGCACTTATCATAAATTCACATATGTCATTTATGATATGCAGGTTAATTATCAGAATATATATATAGAGGAGGGCAGTTATTGCTACTGTCTTGACTGCAATCTGAAGAAGACTTTGCAGACACGCAAAAAAAAGTTTAGGATTAATGGGCTTCAGTTATAAAATGCATTAGTAGTCAATTTCAGAATCTGGATTCGTTTTATGTCACTTTAAATGGAACAAAAGTTTACAATATACCTATAAAAAGAAAATATTAATCTGCACTTAATAAAATATATGAGAATTTTTTTTAAATTTAAATATAGTAAATTATCTTTTGAACAAAAAAACAGCCATCATGAAAAACAATATATATTCTTAAGTACTAACACATCAAATAAACCAACCACCAAACAAGATGACTGTATTTGCATGCATTAATTGTTTAGTGATCTAGCCAGCTTAATTAATTTGTAGCATAAAAATCAATCACACAATTAAAAGTAATAGAGTAACATTTATCAAAGTGTATACCGATCAATGTACATTTAGTATATGTCAAATATCCACCAATATATTGCCTCCAATTTATCAAAGTTCAATCTTCATTGCAAACAGCTCTATATGTGACAAGTTTGGCAGCATTTAGTTTGCTTTGGTCCATTGTATTTCTTTTTCTTTGTACATAACAAGTATATACTGATAAACAGTATACTAAAAAACAAACTATACACGCTAGATATTTGCTAAGGAATTCACTAATAGGTAACAAATATGGGCTCTATGTACTAAAAGGCGAGCAGGCAAGATTCTGAAATTTAGAAGTTGTCCACTCGCCTTCGCTGCATATGGGCAGCAGATGAACATTTAAAGCGAGCGTGTAAAGCTGCCTCTCCACTCGCTCAACCTTCTCTTTTCCCCCTCAGAGGTGGCGAAGAATGTAAGTAGCAGCAGTCTAATGACCGCTGCTTCTTACATTACGGTTAAGCAGGCTTGCTTGTGCGAAGATGCCCCACAAGTGATCTAAAGCAACTTACACTGCTTAGTACTTGGAGCCCTATGTTGTATTCATACCTTCAAGTTCACGATTTTAGAGGTGGTGAACTGTATATAAATTAATATACTGAAAGATATACTGATATATACTAAAAAACAAACTATACACGCTAGATATTTGCTAAGGAATTCACTAATAGGTAACAAATATGGACTCTATGTACTAAATGGCGAGCAGGCAAGATTCTGAAATTTAGAAGTTGTCCACTCGCCTTCGCTGCATATGGGCAGCAGATGAACAGGTAAAACGAGCGTGTAAAGCCGCCCCTCAACTCGCACGACCAATCGCGTGAGAGAAAGGACTGTCAATCACCCTGAGCGAGTGAGCTCTCAGTGATTTCTCTTTTCCCCCTCAGAGGTGGCGAAGAATGTAAGTAGCAGCAGTCTAATGACCGCTGCTTCTTACATTACGGTTAAGCAGGCTCGCTTGTGCGAAGATGCCCCACAAGTGATCTAAAGCAACTTACACTGCTTAGTACTTGGAGCCCTATGTTGTATTCATATCTTCAAGTTCACTATTTTAGAGATGGTGAACTGTATATAAATTAATATAGTGAAAGATTTTAATAAAACATGTATCATAGATGTTTTCATTACACAAATAATTTCCGGTCATGAGGCACAGCAAGATTTTATTTATTGGTAAAATAAAGAGAATTCTTAAAGAATAACACTTATTTTCACATTGTGTTTGATGCTAAAACTAATGTATTTCTCCCTTGAGATAAGTATCCCTGTTCAGTAATTTAATATACTATGTAGTATAGTGCATTGTTTTATGAGAAAATATATTCAAAACAATATTTTTTTGAGTCTATAAATATCAAATCCAGCCAAAAATCATATTACTTTATTTTCATAGTAAAAGTTTGTATTTTTATAAACACAGTAAAAAAATATATTATCTAATGTCAACTGTGATAAGAACAAATATGTTTCTTAAGGTGGCTGAAATGTATTTAAAGGGATAGTCTACTCCAGAATTGTTATTGTTTAAAAAGATAGATTATCCCTTTATTACCCATTCCCCAGTTTTGCATAAACAACATGGTTATTTTAATACACTTTTTTAAACTATGTGATTGCCTTGTATCTAAGCCTCTGCAAATGTTCCCTTATTTCAGTTCTTTTGACAGATTTGCTTTTTAGCCAATCAGTGCTGACTCATAAATAACTCCATGCACAATGTTATCTATATAGCACACATGGACTAGCACTGTCTAGCTTTGAAAAAATGTAAAAATGCACCTATATAAGAGGCGGCTTTCAAGGGGTTAGAAATTAGCATATAAGCCTACTTAGGTTTAGCTTTCAACAAAGAATGTCAAAAGAACAAAGCAAATTTGATGATAAAAGTAAATCGGAATGTTGTTTGAAATTGCATGCCCTGTCTGAATCATGAAAATGTAATTTTGACTAGACTGTAACTTTAAGAAAGCTCCAGTGATTATTTGTTTTGTTGCAAAATGAGCTAGATACTGTAAGAGAGCTAGGGCTGGACTGGTAAATCAAACCAGCCCTGATAGTTTTGAAGAACAGCCAAGCCCCAGAACACCCCTCAGTGACAGATTACATCATAGCCCTCTTCACACTGCCTCCTATATGTCATGAGGATACATATTGACCTATGTGACTGTGCTCTGCCTGGCTTGCCACTTCCAAGCTTCTCATCCTCAGCCGCCTGCACCATGAATTCTATTATACTTCTCCTGCTGCCTCTGCACTGGGAACAGGTGGTATGGGTGGGAGTATATTTCCCATCATGCACTGCACATTACAGCTCTGAGACTACAAGTCCTGGTGTAGTCGCTATCTTTTCACGGCTGCCCAACGGATGTGGCCCTGCTGCCCACAGGGAAAACTACCATTATCACGATGGGCCAATCCGGCACTGAAAATAGCAGACATGCTAAAAACCTAAAGGGACAGTCTACACTAAAATTGTCATTGTTTAAAAAGATAGATAATGCCTTTACTATCCATTTCCCAGCTTTGCACAACAAACATTTGTTATATTAATATACTTTAAAACAATTAAACCTCTAAATTTCTGCCTGTTTCTAAGCCACTAAAGACACTGACATGCTTTTTTATTAGCTTTTCACAACAGGAGACTGTTAGTTCATGTGGGCCATATAGATAACATTGTGTTCACACCCATAGAGGTATTTAAGAGTCAGCACAAAACAACAAGTTAATATATAATAAATAAAAAGTCATGCCATCAGGGGGCTGTCAGAAGATGCTTAGATACAAGGTAATCATACAGGTAAAAAGTATATTAATATAACTGTGTTGGTTATGCAAAACTGAGGAATGGGTAATAAAGGGATTATCTATATTTTAAAAAAGTTTTGGATCCCGATGAACAAGTTAAGAAGGACTTTTGTAAATGAACTTTTAAGTGATTGCATACATTGACTGTGAGACTATGAATCCAGTGTATTAAAGCTAAAACATGTTAAAGTCCTACAATTTGAATAGACCTGCAGTATCTTCCAAATAGCTCATTGACAGTGAAACATATTAGTGTATCAATCCTTCTACCCAGTTTGTCACTGTAATTTCACAGCTTGCCATTGTTCTGGAAAATTTGGAAGAGAAACACATCACTTAAATATGGGATACATGGTGTCCAATACTGTATTTAAATGTTGAGAAAACTCACTCATGCCAATGACAACGCTAGACATTTATTGAAAATAACCAGTGCCCATAAAGTGTAACAAAGACAAAAATGTAAAAATGCCAGGGATAGCCAATAATCTGAAAGTTTTAGGCTCCAAATCATCACATACAACATTATAAAGGGTCTGTTCCTTGAAAAGGTGAACTTGATAATCTGGTCTGTTAGAGCTTTAAGGCCATATCAGAAGTGTCAGATGAACAATATCGATCAGTCTGTGATTCAAGACCCGGATACAATCATTGAAGGTGTGATTACCAAGTCCACTAGTAAAACCACTTTCACTGATTGAGAACAAATGCTGATATACATAATGGGCTATTGAGTTTACCATTGTTTTGATATAGGGAAGAATTTTTGACAATTTTGGAAGGTCATGTTTATGTGTATTCTGATGCAATAACAAACTTAAATTGATGGTTGAAGCGTTAATAAAGGGGGGCCCCTTTTGTATTCACTCTTACTTTACAATAGCAATTTATGTGATAACAGTTTTTGAATTCTTAATACTTCATTGAAAACTATATGAAATCTATACCAGTCTAATGAAAAGGAACTTTATTAATTGAAACCAAGTTATAAGCATAATACCTCATGTTTAAATGGATCTAAAACTACTTGGCATGTACATATTTTCATATTTCAAAATTTTTATATTTAGAAAATTAATGCTGAACATGGCCGCAGGCAGTAGCATTTGCCTATTTATGTCATCAGATTTAATTGTCTAGTATTGCCACTCAAACATCTGTAAATACAAATCTTTTTGTGTTGCACTGTTATGTGCATAAATCAGGTGATGAAAATTGCTGAATGCAGCTGCCTGTAGCCACATTCATCTAAGTTACCAATCTACATCAGCGGCCCTGCTCTTGCAGTCCCTACACTGGCTCCCCATACACTTTAGAACACAATTCAAAATAGTAATCCATTCCTAACCTATAAAGCACCCCCTTTACATTTCCTCACTCATCTTCAAATACTCCCAACCCGTTCTCTGGCCTACATCTCTCCACTCCTATTATTTCTTCTTCAATCTACCTCACCACCAAGACTTTTCACATAGTCTCAGATTCAGAGAGGTTTACCATCTATGTTCTGCTTTTCATCCTAAAATAAATCTTGACCTGCCTTGACTTACTGCTGCAACTACAATCTATGTGACAAGCCAGTGATGTGTTCAAGTCTTTTACTCCATGGGGTCAATTTATCAAGTTCCGTACATAACCTGTCCACCATCTCTGAGGCGGCGGACAGAAATCAACCCAATCGGATACGATCGGGTTGATTGACACCCCCTGCTAGCAACCGATTGGCCGCAAATCTCCAGGGGGCGATATTGCACCAGCAGTTCACAAGAACTGCTGGTGCAATGATAAATGCAGACAGCATATGCTGTTCGCATTTATCTATGTGCAGTGAACATGATACGCTACATCGTATCATGTCCGCTCGCACATTAGTAAATTGACCCCACGTCTCAAGTGTCTAGTTGAGTCTCAAGTCCTTGTAAGATACCTTCAAGTCAAGTCTCAAGACGAGTCTCAAGTCCGGGAGCCATCATTAACAGAAAAAAAGAAAGTAGTGGTGGGGTGTGTGTGGGATGTGGGTTCAATAAATAAAAAATCAATAAGAAGTTAGGTAAACAAAACAAAAAAAATATCATAGGCAAGTTCAACAAGGCCTTAATCAAATTTATCAAGATTGCATTTCAGGTCACTAAAAATATTCAAGTCTTGAGTCGAGTCAGTGTGTCATTTATTGCCAGTCGAGTCATTGAAGTGACTTGAGTCTGAGTCAATCAATTCAAATCTACATCACTGTGACAAGCTACCCTAAATCTTATGTCTCTGCACCCTCAACCTACAAAACTCTTCAAAGCAGGGACCACCTCCTGCTGTACAATTTTTGTTTAGTCTGTTATGTATTTGTATCTTACCACAAAACTTTGCCGTTGTACACTCCTACCTTTGAACACAGGAATACAGAATTGTGCGTCACTATACAAGTAAATAATAATATTAAAGGGCCATAATACCCAAATGTTTAAACACTTGAAAGTGATGCAGCATAGCTGTAAAAAGCTGATTAGAAAATATCACTTGAACATCTCTATGTAAAAAAGAAAGATATTTTACCTCACAAATTCCTCAGTAGCCACCTCCCATTGTAAAGGATTTCTAAGCAGCATATCAGTGTGTCTGTCCTGGGACAGCTGAAAGGTTGAGCATCGTGCACTCTCATATTATTTCACCAATCAGGTAAAGGAAGCTTACTATGAAATCTCATGAGAGTTAAGTCAAATCTCATGAGATCACAGTAAGAGTTCATGACCTCAGCACTGCTGATGCTGATTGGCTGCTGTTCATTTCTTCATTTTTTTTAATTTTTTTACCTGCAGCTGGGAGCAGCTGAGTATAACTTTTTACACAGAACTTACTCTGCTGAGCTGAGGAAATTGTGAGGTAATATATCTTCCTTTTTTACATAGAGATGCTCAGGTGATATTTTCCTGTCAGCTTTTTACAGTTATACTGCATCAGTTTCAAGTGATTTAGCATGTGAGTATTATGTCCCTTTAATTTAGAAAACAAATGGTAAATACAAAAACTTACACATGCCTAAAAACTACTATATATGTTTTTTTTATCCATATAAATATAATAGTTTAAGAAAATGTGGGCAATATTCGTCTAGAGATAAATGTTCGTAAAGAATTTATGTAAAAATATTGTTTTGCAAATGCCCTTTAAAAATATTTTGATATATCAAAATGTATTTTTATTTTTGGAAGAGTGCACAGTATTTATAACAATCATAGAGTCAAAGTAAATCAGTCAATGTACACAATGTTAAGACATAAAGGGAACAATCAATATTACTCAAGGATCTTTGGAATAAAATTCCTTGTACATTTTATCGAAAAACATAAAAAATGATAGCAAGATATTAAAGCAGCTGTAACAGATAAAACATTCCAGGGTCTGGTTGAACAGATACATGTTTATGAGATATGTGGCATTGACTATGTTTCATTTAGCTATTTTTTTTATGTTTTAATTTTAGCGCACGTTTCTGCAGCAAATGTTTTAAATTTGACTTTGAGTAAAGAAAATACAATTAAAATGCATATTTAATAAATAATCTTACACTTAGTGCTAGATTACCAGTGAAGCGCTAAAAGTTTTGCACAAGCGATAAGGTGTTTATTACAGCTTTTTGCATCATATTACAAGTTGAAAGTAAATGCGATTGAGTGCAATTTAAGTTAATGTGCATCAGGTAGGCGCCACCTCAGAGCTCTGGTTAACTGTTTCGCAAAACAAAAGAGTGTCACAAAACACATCAAAAATACTTTAAAGTAAATTGCAAACTACAGTTATGCTCATAACACCATCTAATAAAAAATTTTACAAAAAAAATATTGCAGTAAAAAGTTATGACTCGAACATATGAGGTCTCAGATGTTAGAAAACAAAAGGCAGGCAAATGGCTTTAAAATAGAGATGTGTATATATATATATACAGGTGGCCCTCGGTTTACGCTGGTTCAATTTGCGCCGTTTCAGAATAACAACCTTTTTGTTCAGTCATGTGACTGCTATTGAAAAGCTTTGGAAAGCAAAGTGCACTAATTAAAATAGCCAGTAGGTGGAGCTGTCCTCTTGTTTTGCAACTTAACAGCCTTAAATTGATCTGTGTACACAGATCAGACCAGATCTATTGAGCAAAATTTATCAGGCACTTTCCTATTATCTTCCTGTGCAGCTGCTTGAGGTGAGG